>NC_083294.1:7509503-7809503 GCF_963506605.1 Zootoca vivipara | reverse complement strand
TCAGAAGCCAGCAAAGGTTAGACAAATTCTGGTGTGTGGTGGTGGTGCGGCGATCAGTGGCCACCAGTTATGATCTACTTGGTGAAATTTCCTCTCCTGCAGGTCAAGTTACCTTGTTTTCTATTACACCTCTTGCAACCTCACTTGCCCCTTTTGGGGCTTGGAGTATTTTGGGGGTGGTTTGCCTGCCAGCTCTTTATATAGAACCTTCCAGAAAACTGGCCAGCCTCAACTTTCCTTGCAGCTATTTCTATGCCTCTGGGTGTTGCCTTGGCAAGTGGACCTTTGTCTTTGGTTCTGTAGAGAAGGCTCCTCTCTAATTACCTCACAAGGAGCTCTTGGGGAGAACAACACGCTGCAGAATGGAAGCATCTGTTCCGAGAGCTGTGAGATGAAGGACACCCTCTGCACTGGTGGAGGAATGGGGAGGGAGGAGTGCACCGCCCCTGGCACCATTGGGGAGGGGGTACCATTGTGGCTGCTCCCCCCCCCCCCGGACACATGCCGTGTCTCCCCTACTGCACCGGGCACCACGCCCCCACAAGCAGCACACCATGCCCCCAGACACACTCCACGCCTCCAGGACATGCGCCAGCCAGCCCCCGCCTGCTCTCTGCCCCTGGTGCTGGAGCATGCAGCTTCGCCACTGACCCTCTGAGGTGGGTCACTGCAGCAAAGCTTGAGGAAATTCATTCCAGGGGTAGTGTGTGCTTGTTCAACACGTGTGTACATGTTCACACACACCTCTATTTGTTGGTAGCACAGATGTGACAGTAGTGACAGGTTTCATGTCAAAACCTGGGGGTAGAATCCAGTGTAAGACCTGCTTGGCCCATTAAATTGATGGAGATGACATGAGAGTCAGTGTGGTGCAGCGTGGTTAAGAGTGTTGGACCAGAACCAGGGAGATCAAGATCCGAGTCCCCACTCAGCCATCAAGCTCACTGGGTGAGTCACTCACTCTTCGTCTAAACTACCTCACAGGATTGTTGTGAGGATAACATGGGGAGGAGACCTGTGTACATCTCTTAGAGCTCCTTGACGGACAAAGGTGGGAAATAAATGTTAACAACGACAGCAGCAGCAGCAACAACAACAACAATATAAAGGTTAACTTCATCCATTTCAATGAGTATAATTTAAGCCACAACTGTACCATGCATTTAAAGCACTCTTGTACCATGGCTCACCCTGAAGAATCCTGGGAAGTGGGGAAGGTCATGGCTCAGTGGCAGAGTATCTGCCTTGCATGCAAAAGGTCCCAGGTTCAATCCCCAGCATCTCCACATAGGACTTAGAAAGGCTCCCTGTCTGAAATTGTGGAGAGCTGCTACCAGTCAGTGTAGACAGTACTGAACTACGTGGTCCAGTGGTCTGACTCAGCACAAACTATTTTTTCTATGTTTTCCTTATTCCTATAATTTGTAAAAGGGAATTGTTAGCAAACTCCTATTCCCCAACCTTTTGCTCTAATGCAGCAGCCTCCTCTGATCCTGCCAGGTACACACCTTTCTTCCCCATTTCTGTCTTCACCCAAAAGAAAAGTGAAACCCAACCTGGTGATACAGAATAAATGATGTAAGGAGAGAGCTGCAACCCAAGATAGGAAAAGAGCTAATAAGGGAACACCTAGCTACTTAAAATGAATTCAGATCTCCAGGATATGATGAGCTGCATCCAAGGGTATTAAAGGAGCTTGTGGGTGTAATTTCAGAGCCTTTGTCTATGAATCTTTGAGAATTCTTGGAGCACAGGTGAGGTCCCTACAGACTGGAGCCAGGCAAATGTCCCCATCTTTAAAAGGGTGTGGGGAGGAAGACCCAGGTAACTACTGACCAGTGATCTTGACATCGATACTAGGGAAGGTCCTAGAACAGATCATTCAACAGTCGGTCTGTGAGCATTTAGAGAAAGATGCTGTGATTACTAAGACCCAGCATGGGCTTCCTAAAAAATAAGTCATGCCAGACCAATCTCATTTCTTTTTTTGATGGAATTACAAACTTGGTGGATCAGGGAAATGCTGTGGGCATAGTGTATGTTGATTTCAGTAGGGCTTATGACAAAGTCCCCCATGATATTCTTGCAAGGAAGCTGGTGAAATGTTGGTTGAATGAAGTAACTGTTAGCTGGATTTGTAGCTGGTTGACTGACCGAACCCGAAGAGTACTCATTAATAGTTCCTCTTCATCCTGGAAAAAAGTGACAAGCGGGGTGCCGCAGGGCTCTGTCCTGGGCCAGTTGTTGTTCAACATCTTTATAAATGACTCGGATGAAGGAATTGAATGCTCATCAAATTTGCACGTGGCACCAAACTGGGAAGGGTAGCTAATGCCACAGAAAATAGAATCAGAATTCAAAATAAGCTTAACGGATTGGAGAACAGGGCACAAGCTAACAAAATGAATTTTCAATAAGGACAAATGTAAGGTTCTGCACTTAGGCATGAAGCATCAGATGTATAAATATAGGATGGGGGACACCTGGCTTACTAGCAGTACATGTGAAAAGGATCTAGGGGTCTTGGTGGATCACAAGTTTAACATGAGTCAACAGTGTGATGCAGCAGCAAAAAAAAGCTAATGCTATTCTAAGCTGCATTAACAGAAGTATAGTGTCCAGATCAAGGGAAGTAATAGTCCCACTCTATTCAGCGGAGTGCTGTGTCCAATTCTGGGCACCACAATTTAATAAGGATGTTGACAAGCTGGAACGTGTGCAGAGGAGGGCAACCAAGATGATCAAGGGTCTGAAAACAGCCTGATGAGGAGTGCTTGAAGGAGCTGAGTATGTTTAGCCTGGGAAAGGGGAGACTGAGAGGAGATAGGATAGCCATCTTCATATATTTCAAGGGCTGTCACATGGAAGAAGGAGCATGCTTGTTTTATCCTGTTCTTGAGGGCAATACTCGAGGCAATGGCTTCAAGTTGCATGAAAGGAGATTGCAACTAAACATTTGGGGAGAAATTCTGACAGTAAAAACTGTTCAGCAGTGGAACAGACTCCCACAAGAGCTGGTGGACTCGCTTTCTTTAGAGGTTTTTAAACAGTGGTTGGGTGACCACTTGTCATGGATTCTTTAGCTGAGATTCCTGCATTGCAGGGGGTTGGACTAGATGATCCTTGGGTACATTCCAGTTCTAAGATTCTATGAGTCTATTTAAGAACTTCTCCTCCAGCAGCAACTTGTTTGGCCAAAGTTTTGGTGAGTGGCATGAATTCAGTTAAAATGGCATGCATACACGTCCTGAGATCTTGGCTTCTGGAAACTCCTAACATAGTCACTAAATTGCCAGGAAGAACAAAGTGATGCCAGGGAGTCCTGGTGCGAGGAGAAGGAGGAGGGAAGCAAATATCCTTGCCATCCTCCCTTTTCCCTTGGAATGTTGATACAAATCAGCAGTTGTGGCATCTTGGGACCTAGGCCATCCTTGTGGTTTCTTCTCCTGATGGTATGACAAAATCCCACAAGGGGAATGGACTCTAAGCTGTGGCCAAGTGGGCAGGGCCATCTATCACCCCAAACCATGAATGCCCATGCTGAGCTAGTCCATTGCATTGAGCACCCTGCCCTTGATCAGACTGGCACCATGGACTTCTTCTGCATGGGCTTTCTGTGGATGGGTTTGTGGGGTGTTGGACCAGCCACCAGCACTTTCAAGGTAGGTGGGGATCTTAGTAAATCCCCTGAATTATTGTTGCTGTTGCTGTTTTAGTACTACTATTTTGTTGTTCTTCATATTGCCCATAACTGACTTTTTGTTAGTTGGTAGAGCCATTGTGATGTTGCCAACTAAGTTCCACTCACAGTAGACCCATTGAAATCACCATTCATTTCAGTGGATCTGATCTGAATAGTACTAGTGTTGGATTCAACCCACTGAAATGAATGGGCATGACTAATATTCCAGTGAGTCTACTCTGAGTAACACTTAGTTAGAATGAGCCCTTTATCTTTAAACAGCGATCGTCATATGCTCCTTGTTATAAGAAAATAATGACAAATTTTGTTACTAAGAGGAAAATGAACTCCTCTTGAACTTTTTTTTTTAAAAAATTGGGTGGTGGTGTCTATTTGCACTCTTTTAATTGTACACATATTCATATTACTTAGAGAAAATCATCCTGCCCTCAGTCTCCCTCTTGCAAACTTGATACGGTTAAGTCAGCTTGAGCAATCACCCATTCCAAATGCTTTGTGAGCCAGTTTCTAAAATTAGAAAAAGGCTTTTTTGGGGGGATTTGGCTTGGTATGATATCTTTTTTCAATAACAGTTGAAAAGATTTGCAGCCCCATTCTGTGCATGTTTTAGTCTGAAGTAAAAACCCACTTAAAAACAATTGACTCCGAGGTAAGCATGCACAGTACTGCAGCCTTTGACTGACTGTAATTCTTTACCTTAGAGACACAAAGTGTGGATCAGTTGCTGCAAAAGATTTGTTATAGCTACAGGTGGGGGAGAAATTTGATTCAGGCTACCTATAAAGGTGAAGCAACCTAATTAGTGCTTTTAAAAACAATACATGAAACAAAACTCAGTTATCCCCTTCAGATTTGCACTTCCCCACATTTAGCAGTGCGCTTTTCCATCCAAGTGATGTGTACAAAATGCATATATTAGGGTAATAGTGTGCATCAGAATGTATGTAGCCCTGAAAATATCATAGAGTAATGTTGTTTATATTAGGGGAAATTGCTTTACAAGAATGTGTGTATTAGTCAAAACTGCGAACAAAAAAAATGTGTGTATTCGGAGAAACTTGCTCTAAAATGCTGGTGATTGTCATTTTTTTAAAAAAATCAGAACAATCAATTTAGAACAACAGTGCAGCTCTTTACAATAGCAGAATAAATGAAAGAATAAAATTTAGGTTGCCTCTGGTGTGGCGGGTTCATCAGTGGAGAGAGTAGGGAAGAGCAGACCCTGGTATCGAAAGAGAAGACTGAGTCACCTTTGTTAACAAATTGAATAAAAGTACACCAAATCATCATAAATTTATCAGTTTTGATCTCCCCCCAATGCCTTTCTCCTCTCCTATTTAGACCAATGTGGTATTGGTGCCTGTTGAAAAGTTAGGCAGGCTGCCAATCCAGTTTCACCATACAGTGCATAATTTTATGAATTTCTGTCAAGTTGCCTCTTACTTACCTTTTCTCTAAACTAAAAAATGTCCGAAATGCTGCAACCTTTCTTCATATGGGAGTCACTCTATTCCCTCAATCATTTTGGTGGCCCTTTTCTGAACCTTTTTCAACTCCGCAATATATTTTTGGAGATGTGGAAACCAGAACTGTACTCAGTAGTCCAAATGCATATGCACCATAGATTTGTATAATGGTATTATGATATTGGCAGTTTTATTTTCAATTCCTTTCCTAATAATCCCCAGCATAGAATTTGCCCTTTTCACAGCCACAGCACACTTGATTGACATACTCATCAAGCTACCTACTTTGACCTCAAAATCTCACTCCTGGTCCATCACCTCCAGTTCAGACCCTGACTTGCAACTGCTCTACAGCAGGCTTCCTCAACCTCAGCCCTCCAGCTGTTTTGAGACTACATTTCCCATCATCCCTGACCACTGGTCCTGCTAGCTAGGGATCATTGGAGTTGTAGGCCAAAAACATCTGGAGGGTCGAGTTTGAGGAAGCCTGCTCTATAGGGTTTAATACAAGAGTTTTTTCCAGCCCTATCTGGGTAGACCAGTGAGTGAGTCTCAGTCTACCTGCATACATAGTACATGCTCTATTATTGATCTATGGACAAGTGACAACAACAAATGCACCTTTTTGCCTTTCTAGTCTGCACAAGCATGAATCACTAGAATGCTGTTTTCTCTCTTATTTATAGGGCTCAGAGCTTGCTGGTTCAGATGTGGCTTTGAAGTCTCCTATGGCTGAACAAAAGGATCTTCAGAAGAACCCCAGTACATTCCCCAGTAGAAGCCCTACAGCTTCAGACATGGCTTCCAAAAGACCAAAGGAGGATGGAGAAGAAGAAGGGATTCTCACTTTCAGAGAAGAGCCCCCAAGCGCCACTTACAAGAAAATGACCAGATCTAGAATGCTTGGCTCAGAGAAGAAAGGAAATACGGATGGCTCCATTGCCAGCAGTAACTCATGGCCCTCTTTTGAGCTCCAGGATCTTCATGCGATTGGTGACAATGGTATCCCTTTTCAAAGCCCTTCCAAAGAAAGTCAACTGGGTATCAAGAAAGTGGGTATCACAAGAGCCCTGGATAAGAACACTAAAGGAAAGTCAAAGGGGGATATTGGGTCTTGGGAGCAGTTCTCAACCACCATCATAGACCTTGACAGCCCTCTCACACCCTTGAAAATCCCTGAGGATGGGAATGAATTGCCGGAAAACAAACCTAGAGTCTTTCTTCCTAACTCCAGTGTGAAGGGTGCAATCTTTGTGGATAAGGGAGTTGTACTTCACCCTTCCAGAGTTTCTGCAGCACCCAGTGGTGCCACAAAATCACTGAAGACTCCTTCTAGCATTGTCAAGGGACATGCCCATAGGCAAAGGATTTTGACTCTGTTGAAAGGGGTTTCCACTCAGAACTTTGGTCCTACCCACTCTTGGCAGTTAATAGAGCAGCAAAAAATCCTCCTTAAACCAGGACCCCGTGGGCTACCTGGGCTGCCAGGTTTGCCGGTAAGTAGTAGATGCAGATTGGGCTCTATGTGAATATTGGCACATGCAGTCATGTTCAGTTCTGGGACTTCTGGTATATCATGAAAAAATAACTAGTGTTGCTCTTCTTTCTAAGTCAAGTTGAGCTATCGGCTCTTTGTTTGGTGCCAAGTACAGTGCCTTGGGAGAAGTGAAGGAGGAATACCTGGTCAATGTGTCAGTCTGACTGTGGAGTAGTTTTATCAAAGTCTGAACGTGTACATTGTGTTTTCTGTTTCTCTGGCTCCTGAGTTGTTGCTCATTGAGTCTGATAAAATGGAAGGCAGGGAGCCCAACAGGAGGTAGAACCAGAGTCAGTGACAGGCAGAGCCAACTAATTCTAGTTTCCCCCTCTCCCTGCTGAGTTCTGCAAGAGCAACCCTGAGAGGAAGCAAGCCAGGGACACTCCTTGAACAGGTAGGAAGGCAAGTAGGTGGCCTGGGGACCAGGGAGTGGTCAAGGGTGAATTGACATCAGTGGGGCAGGGTGCTGTTTTCCCTAATGGATAAGGCTCCACTGCTGGGTTCCCTTCACCACTGAGGGAAAACCAGCCATTTTTGGCACATTACTGGAGATTTTCCCTGCTGTTTATTGGAACTACATTTTTGCCTCTGCTTTGGAAAAGCATCTAGCACTGAGTGGTCCCTTCCCACAGATCAGCTTAAGATGACGTGTGGTGCACCCTCATTCAAGGCCATTGATGTGAATGGAGCTCCCCTGGTGTGGTTTATGAATAAGAAGTAATCTGTTGTTGTTGTTTAGTCGTTTAGTCGTGTCCGACTCTTTGTGACCCCATGGACCAGAGCACGCCAGGCACTCCTGTCTTCCACTGCCTCCCGCAGTTTGGTCAAACTCATGTTTGTAGCTTCGAGAACACTGTCCAACCATCTTGTCCTCTGTCGTCCCCTTCTCCTAGTGCCCTCAATCTTTCCCAACATCAGGGTCTTTTCCAGGGAGTCTTCTCTTCTCATGAGGTGGCCAAAGTATTGGAGCCTCAGCTTCAAGATCTGTCCTTCCAGTGAGCACTCAGGGCCGATTTCCTTCAGAATGGATAGGTTTGATCTTCTTGCAGTCCATGGGACTCTCAAGAGTCTCCTCCAGCACCATAATTCAAAAGCATCAATTTTTCGGCAATCAGCCTTCTTTATGGTCCAGCTCTCACTTCCATACATCACTACTGGGAAAACCATAGCTTTAACTATACGGACCTTTGTTGGCAAGGTGATGTCTCTGCTTTTTAAGATGCTGTCTAGGTTTGTCATTGCTTTTCTCCCAAGAAGCAGGCGTCTTTTAATTTTGTGACTGCTGTCACCATCTGCAGTGATCAAGGAGCCCAAGAAAGTAAAATCTCTCACTGCCTCCATTTCTTCCCCTTCTATTTGCCAGGAGGTGATGGGACCAGTGGCCATGATCTTGGTCCCCCCCCCAAAAGTAATCTAGAAGACATTTAAGACTGTAGATTGCCACTCAGCTGTTTGATCTCCTCATTTAACGTTGAATCCCACATTAAATAACTTGGTGGTGTCTGCGTTGCTTTGCAGGGCTGTCCAGGGAGACGCGGAGCAATGGGACCGAAGGGAGAGAAGGTAAGATGACTGGGAAGTGCTTGAAAATAGGTGAACACTGTCAGTGTATAGATTAAAAAGATGAGTTATTTTAAATTCTCATTTACAACCATGTGTGCCGTCTCCATTAAAACTTCTGAGCTCATAAATTGAGGCTGGAGACAAAGTCATTTTATAGAGAATTATTTTCTGTGTCATACACCAGGCATTTTTTTTCTCAATCCTGTTGACAGCCAGTGTCTCTTGCCTTACTTTCTGCATCATAGTTGCAGTGCCCTCAGGGCTCTGTGCCCAGTGTGCCCAAACTGGTCATGCTTCCATAAATCCACCTCTGCTGGCAACCTCCCTGGCAACCTGCAGAAGATCGTTCAGTCCAATGTCCTAATCTGAAAGTTGCACAATAAGAACTTTTACCAATGGGCCTCTTAATTAATTAAGCTCTTGTCCTCCTCTTCCTTCATAATTGTCTGTCCTTCACCCTAATGGCCCTGGGCAAGTTTTTAATACAGTATTAACATCAGCCCAAAACAACTGAGAACCACAGAAATAAGCTGGATACTAAAAAAAGAAAAATAGAACTCAAGTCAAAAGCCAGGTTAAAGAGCAAATTCAGCAAATTCATGGGGGGACACAGGTGGCGCTGTGGGTTAAACCACAGAGCCTAGGGCTTGCTGATCAGAAGGTCGGCGGTTCAAATCCCTGTGACAGGGTGAGCTCCCATTGCTCAGTCCCTGCTCCTGCCAACCTAGCAGTTTGAAAGCACACAGTGCAAGTGGCAGGAGATTGCAAGTGGCAAGAGAGTGCAGCCCATTGGGACACCTGGTTAGAACAGGATGTAAGATTAGCTGGGCCTTTGATTTGATCCATCAGGGCTTTACTTTATTTGTTTTTTCTTATAATGTTTCTCCCTTCCTTCTTATAAGCCAGGCATCATTTTTATACCAGGCATGGAGAAGGAAAAGCTCACGTATTGGTGTTCAACAAAACTACAGTTTTAGGGCAAGGGTGCACACCCTGTGGCTCAGTAGCTCATTTTTGTGTGGGCCATGAGGAGTCAGTGGGACCCTTAGGGACAGAGCACACCAGCATGGGAAGTGAGCTAGCTTGTGCACTTCTGCTCTAAGCTGTTTCTTAGCCACATCGGAAGAAGGCACAAGGCCTCCCTATGAAACATCCCGAGAGAGAGAGAGAGAGAGAGAGAGAGAGAGAGAGAGAGAGAGAGAGAGAGAGAGAAAGAAAGAAAATAGTTTGTGCAGTAACCGAAATGTCTCATGTCATGAAACTGCGTGGTCAAGGCTTGAAACGTCCTAAAGAGATTCCTCTGGCAGGCTTTGTTGCTTTGAGTGACGCTACATTGGGGACATTGCGAGAAATTGCTGCCTGCTGCTCATAAACTCAAAACCAAAGACCTATGGAAAATGTCACTGAACTCTGCCAAGCCCCCATTAACCCCCAATGCTGGTGACCTGATCCAGAGGCATCCCTGTTACCACAAGGAAGTGACAGCACAAATGGGTTCCCTAAGCCAGCTTTGCAGTGGGATAAGGTCAGGACCCTGGAGAGCACCAAGGGTGCTAGATCAGAGTTCAAAAGCAAGGATTTCAGGACCACAATGTCCTTTGAGGCACCCATTGGCCCCTGAGCAATAATGTTTGGGGCTGCATACAATATTCGTTCTACTCAGAGTAGCCCCATTGAAATATATGGACATGACTTAGTTGGTAACAACCCTTAGTCTGCAGGTGCTCTTCAGGATTTTCTCTGTCTATAGGGAGTCAGAAATCCATTCCTCAAGACTCCATAAGCAAAGATATATCATTGGGGTTTGGAGCGGGGAGCTAGGTATGGAATCTGATGCTGGATTCAGGATGGGCCAATATGAGCTGCTACTACTCATAGACTCTCATGGCTTTGGTACCAGAGGCCTGACAGATGCTGGGTGCTAACACCAGGCCTGATCCTTATCCACCCGCAACACCTGCTTACTTTTGACACCACTGTGAATCCACATAAGGATACATGGTAAACTATACACAAACAGTGCTATACTGTGCTACAACATTGTGTTGATGGGTGGCTTGTAGCCATGATGGCTATGTTCTAACTCCATTGTCGGAGGCAGTTTGCCTCTCAATGCCAGTTGCTGGGGGTCCCAGGAAGGGAGAGTGCCACGACTGTGCTTAGGTCCTGTTTGTGGGCATCCTGAGAACAGGATGCTGTACTAGATGGGCCTTTGGCCTGGTCCAGAAGGGCTGCTCTTATGTTCACATGTGGTAGATTGAAACAAACAAAAACTCTGCTGTTCTACCAAAACAAAAATAAAGGAGGCATAATTTTATTTTCTTTAGGGATACCCTGGTGGAATTGGACGAACAGGTCCTACTGGTGACCCAGGGCATCCCGGAGTCCCCGGGGTCCCAGTGGTTGTTCTCTGGAGGAACTCAAAGGAGGATTGGCTGTCATTTACTGTAAGTTAAGAGTTGGTGACCCTTTGTGGGGGGGGGGGCTGTCAAGTGTCAGCAATGGGCATAGCCAGAAGCATAAGTGTGCGCGATTAACTACTCCAGGGCCCCAGATGCACTATACATTTAAAGCAGTATCATTCCACTTTAAACAAGTCATGGCTTCCCTCAAGGAACACCAGGAATTGTAGTTGGTTGAGGGAGCGGAGAGCTGCTAGAAGACCCCTATTTTCCTCACAGAGGTACATTTCCCAGTGTTCCATAAGAAGAAGCACTGAATGTTAAAGCCACTCTGGGTCACAGCTCTATGGCGGGAATAGAAGTCTCTTTCGCAGCACCCTAAACAAACTACAGCTCCCATGATTTGGGGAGAGGGGATCCATGACTCTTTTAAAGCAGTATGATACTGCTTTAAAGCCCAGAATTAAGAGCTTGCCCTGTTTCAGCTTTTATCATGGCTGCCTTGGATTAGAACTCTGAGGTAGAAATGAGGAGGTGGCTGCAGTATGGGTCTGAGTGAAGACTCACCCAGAGAATGCCTGTGCTGCTGCTATAGTTGCATTTAAAATTAGCTTCAAAAGTATAGAAAGGGGGTGGCAGCAACAGCAACAGGGCTCATGGACAGGGACAGGGACTGTCCAGCCAATCAGTCTTGGCAAGCACTGCAAGCAACCCACTCCCTCTATCTACCACCTGGGCTGCCTGGCTCATGGTGGGATCAACCCTGTAAACTATGGAATTCACCCCAAGAGGCAACAGTGGCCACTAATTTGGGTGGCTTGGAAAGGGGTTGGGCAAAGACATGGAGAAGGCTCTCATTGACTACTCAACCTGATATCTGTGTTCTACCCCCCACTGATGCAGCCAGCAATGGTTCTGGATACCAGTTGCTAGGAATCTCAGGTGGGAAGAGTGCTATTGCATTCTGGTCTTGTTTGCAGATTTTCCTGGACTGGACACTGTGAGAACAGAATGCTGGACAAAATGGGCCTGATCCAGTAGGGCTTGCATCCTTGCATTCCTTTCTGCTTAAAATGAAGAAAGCAATCCGCCACTCCCTTTGTTTTTCCATATTGCCTTTCGATGCAAAAAATCTGCTTTACAGTGAAGATCCCTCAGCCCTTGTCTCCTGCCTCTGTTGTTCTTGTTGTTGTTGAAAATAGAATCTCAATGTTCAAGTGAAAGATACTGTTTCCCCTGCTGCCCCCCCCCTATAGGTCTACCCTCATGGCTTTAGAATGAAACATTTCCCAGATCTATAGTTCCTCCAGATGTACATGAATGTTTTCAGAGAGAGAAAAAAGATATTTAAGTGGCCTGGAAGAAGAAGGCAGGGGAAGTGGGTAGGATATGGTTCACCAGTCTCTCAGCCCTCCTGACAGATTGTCAGGGTTTTTTAATTTTATTTTTTGCCGTTTCTGTTCACATTAATCAATTTGGGATAAACCTTAAAGGAGCCAAAGGGGTCTGCTGCTTCTTGATCCTGAGTTGAATTTACTCATCTATCAACTGTCCAAGAATGGCTCTCTGTGTGTTTTTTATTATTATTAGAAATATTTCCATATGTTGAAAGATCTTTGGTTATTTTCCTAGAAGAGATTTCTGAGCTCAGTTTCCCTCAATTCTCCCCTCTTCCTCTATTTAGAATGATGTGCAATCATATCAAGTTTCCGATTTCTGTGATCTCAGAAATTCAGTAAAATACCAAACATTTTTGCTCCTTTCCCTTTCAAAAGAAATCTGTCTTTTCTGGTTTAAAAGTTCTAGAGGATGTTAACCTTGTAAAAACCTTATTAGCTTATTTTTCTTGGAAAACAAAATTAGTGGTGTGTTTCTGTTACCTTGTCGCTCACCCTCCCTCCCTCACCTTTTTTTCTTTTTCTTTTTTAGCAAACCTCATTTTATCAGCTTCTTCGTGCAGGCTGGCCAGTAAGTATCCCCCCCCCCCGGGTGTTTGTTATAAGGGGTCTAGCTCACCTTTCAAGGCACACTGCCCTCATAAGTGTGCAAAGATTTAAGATACACAATGTGAAGACACAATACCCCACTAACCCCTCTAATGTTTTAGCAGCAGGAGCAGCAGCAGATATCTACAAAGCAAATTAAAAGTCAGCAGACACAGGACTGTATCCAATCTTAGTTCTTCTCAGAGGAGACCAACTGAATTTGATGGACATTACTTAGGTGCATTTGTTTCAGAGTCTACTCTGAGATGATACAGCTTACAGAATAGAACAAAATGGCTTTTAAGCTCCCCTTGGAGATCACCAATGACAGGCCATTGTATTTCCTTAGGAAGGGAGTTTCAAAGGTGTGACGCCAACATAGACAAGATATTGTCCCTGGTAACCACCACAATATCACTGGTCCCACTCACTGGACCAGAGGGTGGAACCTCCAGTGCAGATCTTAAAGTTTGGGCTGACTCTTACATGTACAGGTAGTCCTTCAGATAACCTGGTCCCAAACTGCTCAAGAAGTGTCAGCTGCTGCTCTGTTAGGTCAGATGAGGTGATGCTCCACCAAGCTCAGTTTGCTTTCAGTCTTCCCCCACCTGCCTACCTTCTTACTTAAAGCCAGTTTTGAGCTACAAAGATGACCTCCCTCATCAATGAGCTGCTCAGACAAAGGGAACCCAGCAGATATTGGAGCTTTAAAGCATGGTGCTGAACTCTTCCAGGTTCCAACTCTGCAATGCTCCAATTCTATTTCATGTTACAGCAGGCCATAGCACTGGATTGGCTCTCTGCCATCACCTGATTTGCAGTGTCATTAGCATGGGTTGGCAAACTAAGGCCCGGGGGCCAGATCCAGCCCAATTGCCTTCTGGATCCAGCCTGCGGATGGTCTGGGAATCACCGCATGGATCAGCGTGGGGATTCTGATAATTCTGGCTGCGTCATTCCCCTCCCCCCCCCACACACTGTGGCAGCGCCTCCTCCCTCTCTCCCTCCCTCCTCCTAGCTTCTCCCCACCCTGCCTAGAGGAGGAAGGGGGCTGGGCTTTGTTGAGCCACGGTTGGCTGAGCACCATTTTGAGTGGTTGACTGTGGAGAAGGGAAGGGAGAGTTGGGGGGGGGATTTCCCAAAAAATATATAGTCCAGCCCCCCACAGAGTCTGAGGGACTGTGGACCAGCCCCCTGCGGAAAAAGTTTTCTGACCCCCGGTCAATAGGATAAAATAGGTACCGCTACAGTGGGAAGTTAAACGGTGTTTCCGTGTGCTGCTCTAGTTCGCCAGAAGCGTCTTTGTCATGCTGGCCACATGACCTGGAAGCTGTACACCGGCTCCTTCGGCCAACAATGCGAGATGAGCACCGCAACCCCAGAGTCCGTCGACTGGACCTAATGGTCAGGGGTCCCTTTACCTTTACCTTTAAGCTGGCTTGTAACTCCCTCTTCTTGCCACCAGGTGGCATGTGGAATTGGGTGTCACTACTTGCCGATCAGAAGGTTGGCAGTTCAAATCCCCGCGACGGGGTGAGCTCCCGTTGCTTAGTCCCTGCTCTTGCCAACCTAGCAATTCGAAAGCACGTCAAAGTGCAAGTAGATCAATAGATACTGCTCCGGTGGAAAGGTAAACGGCGTTTCTATGCGCTGCTCTGGTTCACCAGAAATGGCTTAGTCATGCTGACCACATGACCTGGAAGCTGTATGCTGGCTCCCTCGGCCAATAAAGCAAGATGAGCGCTGCAACTCCAGAGTTGTCTGCGACTGGACCTAATGGTCAGGGGTCCCTTTACCTTTACCTGACCCACAGGGAAATTCCCTGACGCATCTGCCCCCAGATCACAACATGCTTACTTGGGATTTTCTGTGTTTCTTGTTCACACGCTTGCCTGAAGTGGAGTTGTGGTGGGCGGGGGAGGAAGAGAAGAGCGAAAATAAATGTCTGAATGTAGTGTGTGTGTGAATGGGCTCCAAGTTTCACCAGGTTCATTCTCAGCAGTTTGGTGGGTAACTGTGCTTCTTTTTATTTACTGAATACCATCTAGAGCCAGCCTGGACCTCCTGGACTACCTGGTCACCCAGGAAAGCCAGGATTGCCTGTAAGTAGCAGTGGGAGATAAATTACGTTTGGTTCATATTAAATTCGCACATTTCAAAATTATATGTGAACTGAAATGCACTTAGAAATTTGCATTTCTCCAACCAAACAATGTGTGTAAACATGTTTATAGTAGGGGGAAGTGTGCATAAAAATTCACTGGCGAAAACAATGTAACCCCCCCAAAGAAAAAAAAATTAAAACTTAATGTCACAGCATATGCCAAAAATATTGAGAACTGAAGCAGTGAATTCTAGAATGAAACCTTAATAACAATTGCATATGTGCCAAGTTCCTCTCTGAAAAATAAGGGACTGGACCGGAACTAGCACTGCCCCTATTTTGGAACTGGGCGGAGCATGCTCAGAAGTGACTTTTGATGCTGCTGTGCCCAGTTCCAAAATGGCCGCTGCACCGGAAGTCGCACTGGTTTTGGAACTGGGCACAGCAGCATCAAAAGTCACTTCTGAGCATGCTCCGCCCAGTTCCAAAATGGCCGCCACGTCAGAATAAACCGGGGGGAAACAAAAAAAAATCAATTTTTTTCGGCTGGGGACAGCTGGAAAAACGGGGGTTTCCCGGGGAATATGGGAGACTTGGCAGCTATGCAATTGAGCCAAGGATCTGTGGGAGCCAGGACAGATATTGCTTCAGCAGCAATTAGACCGAGACTCAGCCCTGTATGGGAACAGCAAGTGCATCCTAACTGCTAGCTCCTCCTTTGTTGGAAAATGTCTCTTCAAATAAAAAGGCCCAGTCCTGCTCCATAGGTCATTTACTCTGACGGAGCTAGGATTCTCTGGGGTTTCCTTGATGCAGTCCTCTAACTTGAAGGTCAGCAGTCTAACTTTGTCAGGCAGGGTCATCTTAAGCATATGTGGCGCCAGGGTGCCTCCCCCAGGTTGCCCAGAGTTGTTGACCTTTTTAAAGCGGGGGGACACCCCAAAGTTGTTGACCTTTCTTTTGGATGGGCCATAAAGGTGTGCACGACAGAGCTGGCCTGGCCGGCCGCCTCATCAACAACAGAGGAGCCCGAGGTGGCGCCGCCTGGGGGGGGGGCAAGCAGAGCCCAGCACAACAACAGTTGAGCCTGAGGCGGCAGCAGCAGTGACCGAAAGAAGCCGGGTACCTCATGTGAACAGTGTGCACTGGGCAGGCCTCTCGACGGCCTGTCAATCCCAGGCGCGCAGGAGGGTGGAGCCAGCTGGCTGCCTCAGTGCCTCACTCGCCCACAGCAGAAGAACGGCGGTGGTCCAATGGGCTCTGCTCCACTCGGCAGTGGCTGTTGGCTCTTCTCAATCCCCAGACTCCAAATCTCGGCCTGGGACTCTCTGCCTAGTGCCCCTGAAAGCCTGGCTCCCAGGTGCCCCACACCCCTAGCGCCTATGGGTAAGACAGCCCTGTTGTCAGGTCAGAGAGGCACTGGCGTTGGAGACTCATCTTGCAGAAATGTGCCTGGGGCTGATCATCTCTGCAGTTCTCCTCCTTACCCAACCTTACCTCCTGAAGAAGGGGACCTTGACACCAGGATCATGGCAGTTGGAATATCCAATATCTTTGGGATATATTCTTCCCCCAATACAGATCGTGACCCTTGCTTTGGGGGGCAGTGGGTGAGGGGAGAGGGGAGAGGGTTCTACCTTTGCGATGGCTGTATTTATGTTGAGCTTTTATCTGCAGGGACCTCCTGGACATCCAGGGGAGTCGGGTGTAAAAGGATGGATTGGATACCCGGTAAGACCCACACTGTTTCCCATCTCCTAGTATAGTGCAGGGCACCACCCCCTCTAGTCACTTACTCTCCTGCTTTCCCTGGATCGGTCGCCCCAGAGAAAGAGTGAAGATGCATGCACACCCACACACATGAACGCTGCTTTTTCAAATAAAATTGTATCCAGTAGAGTTAACCTGAATCTCAAAAAAAGCACATAGAGCTGAAAGAGGAAGTGGGAAAGAGTGCAATTTTCCCAATTTCTTTCTCTTTTCAATGGAGAGAAAAAAAGCTAACTACCCTCCACACCTCATGACCAAGGATGCAGTGAATGGAGTAGCTCAGAGGCTTTGGGGGGGCATTAGGGGAAGACAACAAAAGGTGTGGCAGGTGGCACATTGGCAACTCCTGAACTAGAGGGTGCAAAGTAGGACTTATTCATGCATATCGTCCTTCATTATGGTTTTAATGATAAGCTGCCTCTTTCTCAAGGGTGAACCAGGGCCACCAGGCCTTCCAGGTCGTGCTGGGTTTCCTGGTTCAGATGGACTTCCCGGCACAGATCAAAAGTCTGGACAACCTGGTGCCCAAGGTGAACAGGTAGGAGCCCAGATTTAACAAAACACTGTCAACCTTCACCACCCCTGCACTAAAAAATGGCTTTGCTTAGTGCTGACACTGGAAGGAAGGTTGGAGATAAGTTAGTACCTTGTTTACCCTGGCACTAACATCCTGACATAAAATCTGCAAGTGGATCATTTTTCAGCAGCCAGGGCTGCCATCGGAGTTTGGTGTTATCTGGGAGCAAGATCTACCACCTTGCACTAGGGCTACTGATGATTCTCAGAGCCTCTACGTTCCTGGCTTGCAACCACTGCTTATTTACCTCCCCTCTCCAGTGTGCATGTAATGACCAGTGTGGAAATTTGACATTACCTCCATATTCTCTTGTCTTGGACTCTCCTGCTGTGTGCAGTTTACCCAGAAGAAGAGGTTAAATGAGCAAGCAGCAGCAGCACCCTGCAAAAAGAAATAAGAGCCAGCCCTGTCAATGGTATCTCCTGGAACCAAGCCTAGTTCCCAAACTTTCTGTGCTTAGTTATATGTCTCTGCCTTTCCCATTTCCCTGCAGGGCCCACAAGGATTTAGGGGAGACTGGGGGCCTGCTGGAGACAGAGGAGATGAGGTGAGTTGGAACTACAGGCTTGTTGGAAGAACCCAGTAATAACTCTTGTTTTGCCACCAAAGTCACTTGCTATTACTGTACTGTAATTTGTTCGGGAGCTGCCAGCTGCATCTGGGCAACCAAATCATGATTTAAACTGTGGTACAAGAAAGGGTTTGGTAAAGCCGGGAACCCCTAGAACCACCCCACCTCCACAAGATGAAGAGCTGCCTCCCAGAGTTAGTAGCTAACAGCAGTTCTACTTAGCTGCTTACAGGCACTGGGAGCTTGTGACCAGGGGTAGTTTTGAGGGAGGGCTCTTAAAAGGGAGGCCCAAAGTTCTGCCTCACAATGTATGTATACCCTCCAACATTTATCCGATGAAATTGGGGACATCCTAAGCAAAAGCAGGACATTCTGGGATCAAATCAGAAACCAGGATGGCTTCTCTAAATCAGGGACTGCCCCTGGAAAATAGGGACACTAAGAGGATCTGTGTATGTAGGACTGAAATGTACTCGGAGTCGAGAGTGAATTTCATGCTCTTTATTCAGCTCATAGTCATCAAGGAGAAGAGGAGAAGAAGAATGGCTCTTTTCCCAAAACCATCTGCTTATATACATTATTTACACAATGGGCCTTGCGTGATTGGCTACTTCAGGGCTACACCTGTGGGCCAATTATATTGTGGATTGACTTCTGCCTGCAGCCTGATTGGCTGCTCCTACAGGCCAATCAGGTAGCAGATTCACTTCTGCCAGCCGCCTGATTGGCTGCTCCAGCAGGCCAATCAGGTTGCGGATTCACTTCCACCTGGAGTTGGATTGGGTAGCTCCTGCTGTTTCTGAATCCTATTGTTCTAGGATTCAGCTCAGTACATAACACCCCTCCCCTCTAAGTTCCAGTCCTGCCCGGGAAGTTGCATTCGTAGTCCCCAAGGTCTGCTGGCCGCCTCCGTGTGCGTTGTGGCCTGGGGTGTTCCTTGGTCAGGGGTTCTGGTTCTGGCTCGTGTTCCGAGGCTGCTGGCTGTGCCGGGGCTGTCTGGTCTGGCGCCACTGAACCACTAGGTTGTGGCTCTGGTTCCGGTGTCCTTCCAGCCTCGGGGCGCCCCTCTGTGCCTACTGCTTCTGCTTCCCCTGCCCACCCCTCTCGCTCTACAGGCCTCACTGCCCTGCTGTCCCCTTGGGACCCCTCTGTCCCGCTCTCCTCCCGGGTTCCTCCTGGGAATCGTCGCCGTAGCTGGTCGCAGTGGCGGCGCCAACATTGCCCCCCTTCCGTTAGTACCTCGTACGACACGGGACCGGTCACCTTGGTGACTGTGGCGGGTACCCATGCTGGGCCTGCCCCAAAATTCTTTGCGTACACTGCGTCCTGGGCCACAAATGTCCGGGCGTTCCTGCCTTTCCCCACCACTACCTCATCCTGAGCTCTGTCGGGGTGAAGTCGGTCCAGTCTAGTTGCAAGGCGCCGGCCCATTAGTAGTTCAGCTGGGCTCCGGCCCGTCGTTGTGCTTGGGGTGCTGTGCTGTGCTAGAAGAAATGCGGCAAGGCGGTATTCCCAGTCCCCTTGTGTCATGCGGCGGAGGCTGTCCTTGGTGGTCCGCACCATGCGCTCCGCTTGGCCATTGGTGGCAGGGTGGAATGGTGCTGAGCGGATGTGGCGGATGGCGTTCTGCGCTGTGAAGGTCTGGAACTCCTCTGACGTGAATGCGGTTCCATTGTCCGAGACGAGGGTGTCAGGGAGCCCGTGGGTTGCAAAAAGCTTACGTAGTACCCGGATGGCTGCCGCCGTAGAAGTGGACGGTACCAGTGCGACCTCCAGCCATTTGGTGTAGGAATCCACCACTATGAAGAATGTTTTTCCCTGGAAGGGGCCAGCGAAGTCCACGTGCAAGCGTGACCATGGATGTCGGGCGGACTCCCAGGGCTGGACTGGGGCCCTTGGGGGATCCGGGCGGGATTCCCCATCGAAAACCCCTGGAAACTCTTTGCATATGGCGTCCACGTCCACTTGTAAGCTAGTGCGGTTCACCCCGGTAACGGCTAGCCCCAGAGGTCCAAACCATGCCAGTCCCAGTAAGCTAACGTAGGGGCCCTTAACTACCAGCAAGTCCAATTGTTGCTTTCGCCCTCGATATTGCACCCTGAAGGTCCCCACCCCCATTGTAGGGACCTTACGTTTCTGGAAGTCCCGGAGGGTGAATGGGGCCGGCCTTAGTTTGGGACCCCCATTAGGGCACAGTTCCCTTAATGTTCGGGCCGAGATTATGGATAGAGTTGAACCCGTGTCCAGCTCCATGCGGCATGGGGCTCCCTCTATCTGTACCTCTATATAAATTTTCTCTGTGCTGGGATGGGGCAACTGGAATACCTGGTAGTCCGTGATCTCCGTCGAGTTGCCTTGGTGCATGGTGCCGTGTGACCTGGGGCTCCTGGGTCGGTCATCTGATGCTTGTCGACGGGTGAGTCGAGCCCGACACACCCGGGCGATGTGTCCCAATTTTCTGCACTGCCTGCACTCTGCGTTGCGGAAACGACAGGTCCTCCTCTCGTGGTTCTCCCCGCAGCTTGCACAGTTCCCTCCTTCTCGTCGAGGCTGCTGTGGTGTGTGTGCTGCTTGAGTGCGCCGCTGTACTCGGTGTACTTCCTCCCTGTCAGATTCGGATTCGTTGGTGAGGTCTTCGTGGTAGACCCTCGGTTGGGATGGCGGGGCCGGTCGTGCCTCTTGCGTTGACCTCTCGGCGGCTTCGGTTGCCAGGGCTTCCTCCAGAGCAATCTGGAACGTGAGGTCTTTTTTGGCGTAGAGGCGTCGTTGCAACATCTCGTCCCTCAGGCCACCGACGAGGCGGTCACGAAGCATGTTCTCCAACTCTGAGAAGTTGCATAGCCGGGCGGCTTGGCGGAGGGAGGTCACAAACCCAGTTATGGTTTCCCCCGGGGCTTGCCGCTTTGCGTAGAAGGCATTTCGGCAAGCTACCCCCGAGGGCTGTGGTGAGAAGTGCTCCTTCAGCCGTTCCATTATTGTTTTGTAAGAGACGGTAGCGACATCTCTAGGTGCAAGGAGAGCCCGGGCGATTTCAAACGTCTCCTCTCCACAGACGCTGAAGAATGTCGCCCTCTTCATGGCATCGTTGGTGACTTCTTTCGCTTGCAGGAGGAAGTTGAAACGGGCGGCGTACCCTTCCCAGTCTCCTGATGCTGGTTTGAATGGCGAGAAGCTGCTGTCGGTTGCCATTCTGGGTTCCTTGGGTCCTGGAGCTGAAGCCTGGATGCACGGTGCGATGCAGCGGTGCAGCAGGTGGCGGTGCTGCGGTGCAGTGCGTGGTGGCGGTCAGCTCAGCAGGATCCCACCTTCGTCGCCAGTGAAATGTACTCGGAGTCGAGAGTGAATTTCATGCTCTTTATTCAGCTCATAGTCATCAAGGAGAAGAGGAGAAGAAGAATGGCTCTTTTCCCAAAACCATCTGCTTATATACATTATTTACACAATGGGCCTTGCGTGATTGGCTACTTCAGGGCTACACCTGTGGGCCAATTATATTGTGGATTGACTTCTGCCTGCAGCCTGATTGGCTGCTCCTACAGGCCAATCAGGTAGCAGATTCACTTCTGCCAGCCGCCTGATTGGCTGCTCCAGCAGGCCAATCAGGTTGCGGATTCACTTCCACCTGGAGTTGGATTGGGTAGCTCCTGCTGTTTCTGAATCCTATTGTTCTAGGATTCAGCTCAGTACATAACAAGGACCAAGAGACATGGATGGTGATGGACTCACCTCAGACTCACAAATCCAAAAAGACATGTCACACAATAAAAAAGGGGGGAATGGGAGGGAGGAGGGGGGAAAGCAAGCTCAACTACAGGCTCTTAAAATTACAGTTGATTTCAGTGGTAGTTCTGACTGCCTTGAAGTTGATAAAGAACAACCCTCCCCCGAAGAATTCTTCCACCCATTCTTCCACAGAACAAATCACAAAGCAGAGCACTGGACAGGGTCTAGCCCAGGAGGACAGGGCAGTTCCTGTCCCACAAATGTAACAGGAAGCTACATTTTGCTACAGCTTCCTGGCTCATGCAAAGGGAGGACTGGAGAGGCTGCTAGTGGAGAACTGAAGCTGGTCACTATTTCAGTTCATTCAGCTGAGATTTCACCATTGGAGCACTCCTAATGTACTGAGCTCCAGTTTGTTGCTTCTGCAAGCATCTGGGGGTGGGGGTGGGAACTGCTTGTTTCCCTCTCTTGTTTGCTGATTGGCTTACTAACCATGTGCAACAGCCATCTTGTGATCTGAATAAGATTCATATTTTTCAACATAGTGCTGCAAACACTTGTGGAGGTCAGGCTCACCAGAGGCAGGCAGTTATGAACCATGCCAAATGCAAGTCATCCAAGCAGCAGGCAGGGCATCCAGATGATGCCCGGAGCAGTCAGGGCAGCTGGCTCATAGACTGGTAATTTGTGTAGGGGAGCATTCAAGAACAGAGTTTCCCCACCCTACTCACCTGTAGTCTAAGAACTTAAGAAGAGCCCTGCTGGATCAGGCCAAAGGCCCATGTAGCCCAGTACAGTGGTACCTCGACTTACGAAGGCGATCCATTCCGCGGCGCTCTTCGGAAGTTGAAGACTTCGTAAGTCGAAGCGTCCATTTTGCGCACGCATAAAGCGCGGTTTTGCCCTTTGTGTATGCGCAGAACGCGAGCACAGCGAAAATACTTCCGGGTTAGTGGACTTCAGAAGACGAAACCTTCGGAAGTTGAGGCACTCGTAAGTCCAGGTACCACTGTATTCTGTTCTCACAGTGGCCGACCAGATGCTACAGTGGGAAGCCTGCTGGCAGGACCAGACTACAACAGCTCTCTCCCAATGATAGGAATTCAAAGGCAGACTGCCTCAAACACTAGAGGGAAAACAGAACCACCAAAAGCCTTGTCCTCCATGTGTATGTATGTCTATCCCTCTTTTGAAGCCATCCAAGTTGGTGACCAGCCCTACCTCTTTTAGGCGCAAATTCCATAGTTTTAACTTTGCACTGTGTCAAAAAACAAAACACACACACACAAAACTCTCTATGTACAGTTCTGTCCACCTCATCTCCAAAACGGTATTGTAGAGGAGCTGGAAAATGACCAAGGGGGTGAAGTAACTCCCCTATGAGGAAAGGTTGCAGTAGCATTTGGGACTTTTTTGTTTACAGAAAAGGTGTGTAAGATGTGACATGATAAGTGTCAGGGGGCATCCACAGGGTCCGTGGGAGGAGGGAGGCAGGAGAACGGGTTACAGGGATCCCCCCCTCGTCCAGCCAGGGGAGAGCAGTCAAACCTCCAGCGGGGAGGAGAGGGAGGTGGTCAGCACCATGGAGAGAGGGCTCCAGGATGTTGGCTCTGAGCCCTTGCACTACCTTAGCCAAGAGGGCTCAGAGATGCATCGACCCAATTGTGCAGGGGACTGAAACGCAAGGAGGGGAGGCGAAGGCTAGGGGTGTCCAAGTTCTTATGCTGGGGTAGAAACTGGAAGGGGGCACTCCCAGATTCTGCTAGTGAAACTCTTTGCTCTTCACTGTATATAGGTAAAGGTAAAGGGACCCCTGACCATTAGGTCCAGTCGTGACCGACTCTGGGGTTGCGCGCTCATCTCGCATTATTGGCCGAGGGAGCCGGCGTATAGCTTCCAGGTCATGTGGCCAGCATGACAAAGCCGCTTCTGGCAAACCAGAGCAGCACATGGAAACGCCGTTTACCTTCCCGCTGTAGCGGTTCCTATTTATCTACTTGCATTTTGGCGTGCTTTTGAACTGCTAGGTTGGCAGGAGCTGGGACCAAGCAACGGGAGCTCACCCCGTCACAGGGATTCGAACCGCCGACCTTCTGATCAGCAAGCCCTAGGCTCAGTGGTTAAACCACAGCGCCACCTGGGTCCCTCACTGTATATAGTATGCACAATAAACCTGTAAATAACTGGGTTGGAGTCCTGCGTGGTTACTCATGAGCAACCACCCCATGATCCTTACAATAAGTTTATAAAATTATGTATGACATGGAGAAAGTGGACAGAGAAGAGCTTTCGTCCCTCTCTCGTAACGCTAAAATTCATGAACAGCCAATGAAACTGAATGTTGGAGGATTCAGGGCGGACATAAGAAAGTTCTCTACATAGTTAGACTATGGAACTCACTTCCCCAGGAGGCAGTGATAACCACCAACTTGGATGGCTTTAAAAGAGGATTGGACAAATTTCTGGAGGATAAGGCTTTAAACAACTACTAGTCATGAAGACTATGCTTTTCCTTGATGGTCAAAGGCAGTAATACTTCACAGGATGGGATCCCAATATTACAAGAAGGCTGAAGTCATACACTCCCTGAAAGATTCACCTGCCTCATCGTTCTGCATGCGTAGATCAGGCCTAACTGTTGAGAAACCGAGCAATGTGCATCCCACATGTGTGAATGAACTCCGGCATCCAGTATCCAGAGAGATAACGGAGGGTGTCTTAATAATGTGATCTTTTTTTATATGTATCACTATGGAGCCTTTGAAGTTGGGCAGGACAAATAAAATCAGGTGTATATGCCTCTTTCAGGGTTTTCTGGGAGATCCTGGCCCTCCTGGCGAAAAAGGAGAAAAGGGGGCAAAGGTGAGTGTATTGATTTAAAATTTGATTGATTGATTTAAAAAATTATTTTTATACTGATGTTCACAAAATAAAATAAATCAATCTCAGAGCAGTTTACATAGGTACCAGGCAAAAGCATTTCCTTTTCGGCAGGCCTCTTATCTGTGACCTTGAGTGGGTGTGATCTTTAATCCTGCCACTTAAAAACACGTTTGGATTTTAGATTCCCACCCCACCCTTTTATGTATTTGTTTATATATTGTAAGACATATATTGTAATCATCATCATCATCACCACCATCCATATCATTTTATTATCCGTATACCACACATCTGACCAGGTTGCCCCAGCCACTCTGGGCAACTCCCAACAAAATAGAGCACATTGCAGTAGTCCAAGCGGGGAGATAACCAGAGCATTCACCACTCCGGGGAGACAGTCTGCAGGCAGGTAGGGTCTCAGTTGGCATACCAGGTCGAGCTGGTAGACAGCTGCCCTAGACACAGAATTGACCTGCGCCTCCATGGACAGTTGTGATGATGTCTCCTAGACTGACTCCCAAGCTGCCCACCCTCTGTCCCCCCAAGAACAGTACTTCTATCTTGTCAGGATTCAACCTCAATCTGTTAGCCACCATCCATCCTCCAACTGCCTCCAGATACTCACACAGCACCTTCACTGCCTTCACTGTTTCTGATTTGAAGGAGAGGTAGTTATCAAAGGAGATTATTAAAAACAGCCCGTTGAAGCATGCCCCTGTCTGTATTATTCCAGCATCATCCCACATGAAACAGTCATGGCTCCCCAAAAAGGGAATACTGGGAATTATAGTTTGTTAAGGGTGCATTGTCCTCCTCACAGAGCTACAATTCCTAGAGTGGTTTAACCATCTCTTCAGAAGTCAGCAGCAAGATGTTTGTATCCTTCCTTGAACCACCTTCATTTTATGTCATTTTTCAGGGGGTCAAAGGAGAATGCGGACCTTCTGGACCTCTTGGGCTCCAGGTAAGGAATTTGGCTATATCACTTTGGCTATTTAATCTATCTTCACAGCAGGGATGGGCAGCTTCTCATGGTTCCCTAAATCTTTAGCAAAGCAAATGCATTTTCCCAACCCCTGAATCTGATAGTGATCTGGGCTTTTGTCCAGATGATAGTGTGACTCGCGGGTTCAAAAAGTTTCCCTTCAGTGCACGAGCATAGGAAAGGGGGGTGGGGGAGTGGGTCACCCCAGGTGCCATCATGGAGGGGGGTGACAAATTATCAAGGAACAGTTACTACCCTACTAGGGCGGTTCATTTAAAAAAAAAAAACTTATATAGCTATAGGGATTATATAGCTATATATGAAACTTCATTCATATCAGTTAATATCTTGACCCTCCTCCATGAAAATAGCTGTTTACTTGGCCATTTTCCTATGTCGTGAAAGCTGAAATTTCAGTTCAGTGGAGCAGGGTCACGGTATTAACTGATACGCATGAAATTTCAGATATAGCTATATACGTAATCCCTAGTTTAGTGAGATAAGGCCTTTGGAGCAGCCATTTAAAAAAAAAAAAGTTTTTTATGAACCACCCTACTGCCCTACCCTCTGCTGGGCTTCCCGGGTCCTGGAAAGTCAGCCTATGTGAAGAAAATGAGACTAGGCTGAGTAGATTAGGCCTTGCCTTGCCTTCGCCCCGCCCCCTGCATGCAGCAAATTTTTCTTGATTTTACTGCTGTGGTGTTTGAATCATAGAATCATAGAATCATAGAGTTGGAAGAGACCACAAGGGCCATCCAGTCCAACCCCCTGCCAAGCAGGAAACACCATCAAAGCATTCCTGACAGATGGCTGTCAAGCCTCTGCTTAAAGACCTCCAAAGAAGGAGACTCCACCACACTCCTTGGCAGCAAATTCCACTGCCGAACAGCTCTTACTGTCAGGAAGTTCTTCCTAATGTTTAGGTGGAATTTTCTTTCTTGTAGTTTGAATCCGTTGCTCCGTGTCCGCTTCTCTGGAGCAGCAGAAAACAACCTTTCTCCCTCCTTTATATGACATCCTTTTATATATTTGAACATGGTTATCATATCACCCCTTAACCTTCTCTTCTCCAGGCTAAACATACCCAGCTCCCTAAGCCGTTCCTCATAAGGCATCGTTTCCAGGCCTTTGACCATTTTGGTTGCCCTCTTCTGGACACGTTCCAGCTTATCAGTATCCTTCTTGAACTGTGGTGCCCAGAACTGGACACAATACTCCAGGTGAGGTCTGACCAGAGCAGAATACAGTGGTACTATTACTTCCCTTGATCTAGATGCTATACTCCTATTGATGCAGCCCAGAATTGCATTGGCTTTTTTAGCTGCTGCATCACACTGCTGACTCATGTCAAGTTTGTGGTCAACCAAAACTCCTAGATCCTTTTCACATGTACTGCTCTCAAGCCAGGTGTCTCCCATCCTGTATTTGTGCCTTTCATTTTTTTTTTTTGCCCAAGTGTAGTACTTTACATTTCTCCTTGTTAAAATTCATCTTGTTTGTTTGTTGTTTTGGTAAACCACTTTGCAGGTTTTTAAAAATAAATTTTATTAAATAAACAAACAATAAATATAAATAAAATGACACAAGCCAAAACGCAATCTATCCTGTAGATTTAAATATATGAAATAACGTAAAACCATTTTTGCAGGCAAAAAATAAAAATAAATCAATGTGGGGGCGCGGGTGGCAAGAAATTTTTCACACCGGGTACCACCTCACCTTCCTACGCCTCTCAGTATCATTATCATCAATAAATAACATCACCTCCAAATATTATTACATGACATTATAGAGGTTTGTCTTACAGGGTTTGATGGGTCCTAAAGGTCTTCATGGTTTTCAGGGTCTCCCTGGGCCAAAGGTGAGTGGTTCCTGCTCTGCTCCTTTAGTCCTCTGTTCTAGGCATGATACTTTTTTTTTTTTTGCAGTCCCTATTAATTCTAAGCAATACGTACTGATATCACTTTCCCTCATTTGCCTGTTGTTGTTTTTTAATTTGACTTATATCCCACCTTGCCTTCAAGGATCTCAAGGTGGTATCCATGCTTTCCCCCTCTCTATTTTATTCTCACAACAACCCTGTGAGGTAGGTTAGACTAAGAGTTTGGGGCTGGCCCAAAGTCACCAAGTGAGCTTCGTGAGTGAGTGGGGATTAAAACCATGCTTTCCCAGATCCTAGTCCAGGATCTGGGAACCCTGGCTTTCTGTTGTACAGGCCTTAGTGTTAGTTGGTTTTCCATTGACAAGAACATTGCTTGATTTTGCAGCAGTCTGCAACCCTGACTGAGTTTGCTCTTGCAATGGCTTGATGAAGTTTGGATTTCTTTTGTTTTTAATGTGTTTTCAAGCTTTCCAACCTGCCTTTCTGCCAAGATACTTAATAGGGATAAGAGCTGTGTATATTATATTATATTATATTATATTAATTTTATCTATGTATCCCTTCATAATTCAACAGAAATCTCCAGCTAGTTTTTGAATCCCAGCAAAAGGCAACATAAGCAAACAATACCAAACTCCCAATTCATAATCCAGTAACTACTAATCATCATCATTCCACATTTTAAGTAGGATAATGAGTAAATAAATATCTCTAAACAATGTGCATTGATATTCTTTTAACTCATGAGAAAAACAAAAACAAAACATATACAAAACATAAAAATGTATGAACCTGCATCAAAATGCAACTTAATTTATAATGTATCAGAGAGGATCTATATTAAAGGAATCAAAATTATGCACTAGCAAAAATTAATTTATGCGTATAGGCATAGTCACTCTTATTCTGCATGATGTGTTTTGGTTTTGCTAACTATAAAAATATCAGGCTATGGGTCCATCCTCTACAGAATGCTGTGACCCTCCAGATGTTGCTGGACTATAACTCCCGCTACTGGTTGTACTGGCTCAAGCTAGAGAGAGAAGGCCTGTAACTCAGTAGCAGAACATCTGCATTGCACACAGAAGGTCCTAGGTTCAATCCCTGGCACCTCCAGGTAGGGCTGGGAAATATTCCCTACCTTGAATCTTAGAGAGCCTCTGACAGTCAGTGTAGACAATACTCGGCTAGATGGACCAATGTTCTGACACTGTATAACACAGCTTCCTACGTTCTTCATAAGACTGAAGAAGTCAAAGCTCAGAGGGAAGTTGTTATTTAGGAAGGTAGTGTCTAATTTAAAAATTTTATCCTGCTGTAGGGAGATGCCGGCTCCATGGGCTGTTCAGGACCTGCAGGGCCTGTGGTAATAATTTCACATTTTCTTTAGTCACTTGTAAAATGCCTCTTATGCTCATCCTGTCCCCAGCCCCAGTCTTTTCCATTAAACTGTAAAATGTCAAAATAAAGCAACAATGCTTCTAATAAGTTACCCAAACAAGTGGGGGTGATAGATGGAACAGCAAGCTTTCCTCCCTCACTGTTTCCTTCTTGACTAATTACTTGTTAGTTGTTTTTCTCTCAGGCTCTACGTCCTTCCTCTTTCTTCTCCATTTCAATTAGTGTTAGAGCTTCCTTTGTTAATCTCATGACTTCAGGGTGGCCACATGTCAGTTTTGTACTCATACCGTAATAGTCTTGTTTGCCATGAGTTTAAGTTTCTTGTCATTAAAATCATGATGGGACTGTTGAGTAATGAGGGGGGTTGAAAAAATTATCTAACCCAATTTCCAGACTCCGAGAATATCTACAATACAGATTTAAGTACTGGTTGGATAATAAATTACTCTCCTTGAGGAATTCTCGTAACTGTAATTTTGTGAAGGATACAAATATTGTCTAGCAGTTTCCAGGATTCTTCAGAAGAAGCCATGATAGTAACCAGTCTGTAGTTCAGATCGTCCATTAGGACTCTCCTTGAACATCACTTTATAGAGGGCAAATGTGGGAAGAACTTAAGAGCTTTGGGCAGCTGTAAAATAAGCAAATCCCATGCTAGAGATCATTAGGAAAGTAATTGAAAATAAAACTGCAGCTATAATGCCTTTATACAAATCTATGGTGCATAGCTGCCAAGTTATCCCTTTTTTACAGGGATTTTCCCTTATGCTGAATAGGCTTCCTCGCGAGAAAAGGGAAAACTTGGCAGCTATGCTATGGTGGGACTACACTGTGTATAGTTCTAGTCACCTCATCACCTCACAGAGAAGATCCCTTATGAGGAAAAGTCCCACTGCACATTGCCAATCCAGCACTTTTGAGAATCAGTGGAATGAAGGAGGAGTGTCTTTATTTGGGCCGGAGGGTTGGCCCTTGAAGGCTCTGAAGTTGCCTCAAGGGGGTGGAGCTTGGAGAAGGGAGTATGGAGTTGTTGGCATCATTCTGTCACAAGAAACAATGGAGCGTGCCTCCAGGAGTGAAGTCAAACTGTTGGAGAATCAAAGTGCATGCTGTGGCTGCAGAGACCAGTAACTCGTAATTACTGCCTCCTGTATACTTTAGCAGCACCAAAATGGCAAGCTTGGGCGGTGTGTATGGAGGTCCTGGGCTGCCCAGACGGCAATACCCCCTCTTGGTCTCATTGATGTGGTCCAATGGAAAGCAGAGCAATACATTTGGCACCATCTTAGCTGCAGGAGGAGCCGTAAGGAGGCATACAAGGTGCCATCCAAGCATCTTAGTGTCAGGATGCTGTCAGCAGCTCCCAGCTGGTTGCCCAGGAAAGTATAAAGACAAGGAAAAGTTTCTGTCTTTGAGCTCTTTGCTCTCCTACTTTTAAGGCTCTCTGGGTTCTGGGAGATGGAGGGTCTGGAATGCTTTCTAATGACAACGTGTCAGCTGGGTGTTGTCCCGGGTCTCCCATGATTTCCCAGCTTTTCTCCTCATCTGCCTCTGAGCTGCTACCTCCTTCAAATCCCTGTTGTCAATCTACACTGTCTTCCTCTTCCTCCTTCTGGAAGGGTCAGGATGGGGAGGCGGTTTCCACCATTTCTTCTCTGCCCAGTCCCTGACACTTAGGGACTGAACTCTGGATTTGCATAGGATTTCCTCCTTAACATTTTCTCCTCTCAAAGATGTCCCTCAAGGTAGCAGGTACGGTAGGAAGTATGGAGATAGAGGCATAAAAGGTTCCGTTTCCTCCTAAACTTTGTTGGAGCAAATTGCTCACTCAGAGCTATCTCCAGTCCACTAACCTTTGCCCAGCCTTGCCTCAGGCCTTTCACTGCTTTCATCATGGGGTCCAGCATTGTTTCAGAACATGAGAATAATGCTCCTCATAACTGTATGTTAATGCTTTTTCTTTTGTTTCATTTCATACATGTAAAAAAAAGGCTCCCCACAAAGTTTCCCTTTAGCAGAGTCCTCCAAATTTGCCTCAGATTTTGCTTCAGGAGATATTTACAGTCAGATATCACCTGTCAATAAATACCCTGTTTCTCATATTTTAAGACATACCCATAAAATAAGCCATAGCAGGATTTTTAAGCATTCAATGAATATAAGCCATACCCCGAAAATAAGACATAGTGATAGGCGCAGCAGCAATGCCGGCCACGGCAAGGAGGAGGAGGAAAAAAATAAGACATCCCTTGAAAATAAGCCATAGTGTGTTTTTTTGAGGAAAAAATAAATATAAGACATGTCTTATAATATGAGAAACACGGTATTTTTTTTATTGCACAACAACAAATTCAGTCACCTTATCTGTGTTGGTGTTTATAGGGTGAGCTGGGGCAACCAGGACTGACTGGAGTCCAAGGAGTTAATGGCTCTCAGGTAAGTGTTCTGGGAATATTGAGGGGTGCGAATGCAAAATTCCATCCTCAGAGAAATTATTTGAACAGAAGTCAGGAGGGAGGTGGGCGGGGATAATTTGATGCAAGATTAGCAGAAGAACAACATGCCGGACCAGGCCAATGAGTCATCTAGCCCAGCATCCTGTTCTCATATATTTCAATATTCCTCAGTGGTATACTTGCAAATAGGACTTGAGCACAAGAGCACTTTCCCCTCCTCTGCTTTCCAGAAGCTGGTATTCAGAAGCATTACTGCGTCCAATTAAAAATTCCACATTTTGACAAGTGTTAATAAACCATTAAGGTTCTCCACTCCTGATCTGCAACCTAAGTTGCCTAAGTTCATCTGCCCTTTGGCACATTGCAAAACATTCATAACTCCTCCCCCCTCCCTCCCTCTCTCTGTCTCTCTGTACGTGTTGAATATCCACGACTAGATTTCTTTGTTAAAAGCAATGAAACCAGAACATAGTTTAAGCTCTGCTTACCAGTTCTTGGATTGTAAAGAAGCAACCAGCACTCTGCAAATGTTGAAAAACATCAATACAACTGGTGCTGTCCTCTGAAAAAGGAAACGGGCTGTGAAATATTTTCATGTAAGAAGAGGGGTCGGGTGCAGAAACTGGCCCCTTCAGTTGTGGTTGGACTCCCAACTCCCAGTAGTCCCAGTCAGCATGGCTGATGGCCAGGGATGACTTGGTAGTCCACCAATAATAGGGGAGGGGGCACAGGATCCCCATCCCTAGTTTAAAAGGTTTAGATTTTTTTTTTAGGATGAACACATCACTCCCGTCAAGAGAAGGTTACTCAACCTAAAAGTATATATATCTATGTATTATAACATGGGCGTACCCAGCGAGGGGAAGGGGGGCAGCTGCCCCCCTCTAGAAGCAAAACAAAAACAAAAACCATATTTTACGGACCATAACCCACACTTTTTCTCTCCGAAAACTGAAGGGGAAAAGTCGCTGCGGGTTATGAAAATCGGGCAGTTTCCACCCCCTCCGCATCTGCAGCCAGCAACAGGAATGTGGGGAGGGCGGGAAGCAGCCTGAAATAGGGCTGTTTTTGTCCCCTCCGCGGATGCAGCCATCGACAGGAACGTGGGAGGGGGAAGGAGCAGCCTGAGCTGGGGGCAGGGCGGACGGGAGCTCCTTCCTTCCTTCCTCCTTTCTTTCTTTCCTTCCTTGCTTCTCTCTCTCTCACCCCTATCTCCCTCCCTCCCTTCCTTCCTTCCTTCCTTCCTTCCTTCCTTCCTTCCTTCCTTCCTTCCCTCTCCCTTCCCCTCTCTTTTGGCCCCCACCCTAGTTTTGATCCTGGGTACACCCCTGTATTATAATGTAACTGTGTGTGAGAGAAAGTTGATTATTATTATTATTATTATTATTATTATTATTATTATTATTATTATCCCCTTCAGGGAGAAGCGGGGCCTTCAGGCCTGCCAGGCCCGCCAGGCCCTCAGGTATGTACTCACTTCTGGAATTGCTATGGCAACAGAGCTGAGATGCCCAAGGGGTGTTGGTTTCCTGAGGCAGAAAAAGCAAAATACTGTACACCTTGCTCCCTTGTGTTCTGTTCTGTTTCTTCAGAAAGAAAAATACTTAATCATGAACTAAATCATTGATGATTTGCTTTTCACTTAATGGTCTCCCAAAACCTGCTTCCTGAAGCCTCATCCTCCTTGAAATTGTTCTCTTTCTTTTCCAATGCAGGCTTGGGAAAACTGCGGTCCTCCAGCTAATGCTGGACTGCAACTCCCCATCATCCCATACCACCTGGAAGCTTATAGGTTCCCCATTTTGTTCTGTTGGCAAAGCCACCCTTACAAAGAGCTTTCCATCAACATGGCTTTGTGCTAGATAGACAGCTTGTAGAAGTGCCCTTGGTCAGCAAGTGATTTACAACAGCACCATTTGGGTTTTAACTAAATCCAAAACGGGAGGCTGGCAACATTTTTATTGTAATGATTTGTACAGTGGTTCCTCGGTTTATGAACACAATTGGTTCTGGAAGTCTGTTCATAAACTGAAGCGTTCATAAACTGAAGCGAACTTTCCCATTGAAAGTAATGGAAAGTGGATTAATCTGTTCCAGATGGTCCGCGGAGTACTTAAACTGAAGCATTCATAAACTGAAACGAACTTTTCCATTGAAAGTAATGGAAAGTGGATTAATCCGTTCCAGACGGGTCCGCGGAGTACTCAACCTGAAGCGTACTTAACCTGAAGCATGGGTGTAATTGGTTCCGGAAGTCTGTTCATAAACTGAAGCATCCATAAACTGAAGCTTACTTTCCCATTGAAAGTAATAGAAAGTGAATTAATCCGTTCCAGATGGGTCCGCGGTGTTCGTAAACCGAAAATTCGTAAACCGAGGTGTAAACACTCAATATATGAACATTCACTTATCCAAACACAAGGAATTACGGTAGTACCCAAATCTTACTATGCATACTGCCGATACAGATATCCAAACAGCTGGACCTGTGTGTAGTTTTGTAAACAAATAAGCAGCTTTAAACAAGCCTTACTTTTGTGTTTTGCTGGTCTGCAGCAGCCATTTTGCCAGAAACTATGGTGGGAGTGGGGGGAAGAAAGGAGAGAGATCAGAAAAAAATAAGGTTTATCCTTCCTTGTTTGCCTCTTATGAAGTTTCAGAGGATTTCCCCATCACCTTCAGGTCATATTGAGGTAAAAACTCCATGGTTTGGAAAGCATTAGAAATTTCTCCATAGGAATCAATGGAAATTGTTGACTCATTAAGTTAATGCTTGCCTAACAAACAATTTTCTGAGAATGCATTGGGTTCTGATAACAGGACCTGTGAGTGGATATATATTCTATTAATGTTTAATTGTTTTTTAATGATGTATGTGTATATGTATTTGTTTGTTTAGCTGTTTCTATTTTAGCTTCAGGTAGGTAGCCGTGTTGGTCTGACGCAGTAGAAATATATATATATATATATATATATATATATATATATATATATATATGTAAAGGTAAAGGGACCCCTGACCATTAGGTCCAGTCGTGACCGACTCTGGGGTTGTGCGCTCATCTCACATTATTGGCCGAGGGAGCCGGCGTATAGCTTCCAGGTCATGTGGCCAGCATGACAAAGCCGCTTCTGGCAAACCAGAGCAGCACATGGAAACGCGCATTTTTACGTGCTTTCGAACTGCTAGGTTGGCAGGAGCTGGGACCGAACAACGGGAGCTCACCCCGTCACAGGGATTCGAACCGCTGACCTTCTGATCAGCAAGCCCTAGGCTCAGTGGTTTAACCACAGCGCCACCTGGGTCCTATATATATATATATATATATATATATATATATATATATATATATAATTGTCCAGTAGCACCTTACCTCATACCAAGAACAAACTAAGTTGGTCTCTAATGTGCTACTGGACGTGTGTGTGTGTGTGTGTGTGTGTGTGTGTGTGTGTAAACCATCCTGAGTCGCTTGTCAGGGGAGGGAACAGGATATAAATACAACAACAACAACAACAACAACAACAACAACAACAACAACAACAACAACAACAACAGTTCTGCCTACTGGCTCACTCCTATTCAAATTGAATGTCTTTGCTCCATTCCTTTCCCTGTTCTGTAAAGTCACTGCCTTTTTTTCTTGCCTGTGCACCTGAGCTGCCAAATATCCATGCATCAGCCAAGGAAAAGGCAAACAGGGCACAGGGAAATCTCCCTTATCCTGAGACAGACCATTGACCTACACTGTCTGGCAACAGCTCTCTGGCATTTCAGACAGAAGTCTTTCCCCAACCTTTCTTGGGTTTGAACCTGGTTCTTTTCTGCAAGCAAAATATTTGCTCTGCTACTGACCTATGGACCTCAGGCTGTATGAGTCAGGATTTGAACTGAGGAAACAGGAAAGTTCAGCAATAGCATCAGTTTTAATTTGTACTGTTAGGGAGGGCATTACAGCCCTTTTCTTGTATCTTGATATGTACAGAACTCAGCTAGTGAAAGGGTAAAGATAGCAAGTTGTCTGTCTGCCATTTACATTTTGTCTATAATATGAGGGTCATTTTCTATCTGATCTATCTGAAATTTGGCAGGAGTAGTGAGGTACCTGAAAATTCCACACCAAAAGGATGCAAAACATAGAAGTTATAAGGAGCAGAAGAGCAGCTGAGTCTCACATTGAAAACAGCGGAAAGATTGTAGGATCTGTGCTTTTTAAAAAAATTGCTAAAATGGGGGAACTCTTTCTTTGCTGATACAGGTGTGCTTCCCTTCCAATTCCTTTGCACTGGTCTTTCTAATCTGCCTGAAAATTGGCAGGTGATGTAGCAGTTAAATATTTGAATTTTTTATGCTATTGGGATAGAAAACACCAAAGTTACAGGCAGCAGAAGTGTGAGTGGGTTTCCCGTTGAAGTCTGTGGGGAATTAAAATTTATAGGGATAAAGAAAATGAATGAGAAGCTTCCAAATCATTTTTGAAAAGAATCAAAAAGTGCATGAATGGAGGAACTAATCAACAATTTCTTTCTCTCTCTTTCTTTTGCATACCCTTCCTCTGGTCTTGTACCACATCTGGGACTTCCTTTCACTCTTTTTAGGGTCCGCAAGGCTTGGAAGGGAGGCATGGGCCCAAAGGACTCAGGGGATTACAGGTGAGTGGGCCATACCTTCCTTAGAGACCTGGGACACAATCCTCCAGATGTCTTGCTGCATGACGATCCTTTGAAACAAACTTTTTTTCTTCAGTGCAAATAAAATAGAAATTTAAAAGCAGCGTCAGCTCACATTAACAATAAGGATAATCCATCCATCCTAATTCAATCATATATATCAATATAAACAGTCCTCATATCCAAACAGGCGTGCAAACAAGATTGGTGATAACAAGCTACATGTTCAAGTGTAAAAAACACAGTGAGATCTTCACTGAAAAGTGCATGGTCAGTGTTTATCCTTCCAGCCAGGTAGTATGTGATTTTGTAACAGCTTGCAGGATCCACTTTTACTGTCCATCTGTTCACTCTCATGTCACAGTAATATAATCATTTTCCTTTTAGGGTCCCTTTGGCAGAGAAGGACCCCCTGGAGTCAAAGGTCACCCAGTAAGCACAATATTTTTCCCCTCCTCTTGCCTCTTAAACAACCAAAGAGTTGCTCTTTGTCCCAATAACTGATTGGCACCTTTTCCCATCTTCACAAAAATTATCAGTGAGGAAAGAAAAGGAGAGAACCACCAATGGTTAATATAGTCCATCCCCACTGCCCTGAGGCACAGTATCTTCTGCCTAAACAAGATGTTATTGGAACCCTTTTTGTCCACTTTTCTTTACGTTGAAGCTACTGTGAGAATAGGATGCTGGACTAGATTCACCATTGGCCTGACTCTCCTTCTGTTCCTTTATTATTTCTGCTAAATTTATAAGAACATAAGCACATAAAAAGGGCACTGCTGGATCAGGTGAACAGGTGAAAAGCCCATCTATTTCAGCATTCTGCTCTCAATGTGGTCAACCAGGTGCCCCATAGGAAGCCCACAAGCTGGATTTCAGTGTGACAGCAGTGTCTCTCCCCCACCCACCCCCATGATTTCCAGCAACTGGTTTTGGGAGGCATATCATGTCTGACAGTGGAGGTAGCACAATAGCTAGCATAACTAGTAGCCCCTTGACAGCCATATTATCCATGAGTTTGTCTAATCCTCTTTTAAAGATGGTCCACATCAGTCACAGTCACTACATCTTGCGGGAGTAAATTACATAGCTTAATTAGCCCTCAAGGATTCAAAGAAGTATGTAAAACAAGTTCGGATGGTTGTTTTCTTAAAGCCAAAAACTTATGTCAGGCTAGATTTGGTCCAGTATCCACATCTCCTAGTGGCCCACCAGGTGCAAGGCATGTGTAAATGCAAGAGCACACTCATGATTCCCAGAAACTGGCATCCAGAGGCATGTATCAACAGCTGGGAACCTGTAGCCATTCAGATGTGGTTGGACTATAATTCCCACCAGCTCCTGCCAAGCATGGTGAGTAGTCAGGGATGGTGGGAGGTGAAGTCCAGCAACATCTGGAAGGCCACAGATTCTCCACTCCTGGTATAAATAATTAAATCCCAGTGCTTTGCATGCAGGAGGTCTTGGGTTCAATCCCTGGCATCTCCCCGTAGGCATGGAAAAGACCGGGGGAACTTCCAGCGTAGACAAAACTGAACTATTTAGGTCATAAAATAGCTTCTTGTGTTTGCGTGTGCTGTTTTCTTCATGCTTGCAATCCCTAACATTATGTTTCCTTTGTCATGTTTCAGGGAGAAGGTGGTCTTTCTGGCCTAAGAGGGGTGCATGGACAAGATGGCCCAATGGTATGTGTCGAAATCTGCCTGGAGGGGAATGGTGTGCTCCAAGCGTACTAGCTGTTCTCCTTTTACTTACTTATAAAATTATTCATGTACTGCTTTTTCCATGAAAAGGAAATACCGAAAACTGTTTACAACAGTAGCACATAAAACAGTAGAATAAAAATCATATCAAAGGTTGAAATTTGACATCAATTAACTATTGTGGGAAAGGTATATTCTTGGTTGCCTGCATTGGCCCGGTAAAATAAAAAGTTTTCGGCAGGCGTTGTAAAAGTTGAAACAGAAGGTGCTTGCTGAATCTCTGTTGGCAGAGTATTCTGCAGGGCTGGACTAAAGGCCTAGTTTCTTGTTCATGGAAGTAGACAGAGGCACAGGGTCTTCTGGATAACCTGTTTATTCAGCATTCATCCTAATTTAATTCTGCAAAGCTTATGCAGTGAGACTGGGTATTTCCTAAGGGTAAAGATTTCAGTAGACCGTGATGTTGGGAAAGATTGAGGGCACTAGGAGAAGGGGACGACAGAGGACGAGATGGTTGGACAGTGTTCTCGAAGCCACGAACATGAGTTTGACCAAACTGTGGGAGGCAGTGCAAGACAGGAGTGCCTGGCATGCTATGGTCCATGGGGTCACGAAGAGTCGGACACGACTAAACGACTAAACAACAAAGATTTCAGTAATTTTTGTGGTCTTGCTGAACTATTCATGGGGTGGCAAGACTGTTCTCTCCACAGCTGACAGCTAATATTGGTCATTCTCAGGTGTCTTTGGGGAGGGGGAATGGAGGCTGCCACCCCCAGAGAACACAGTGTCCAACAAAATATATGGTAACAGGATGAGGGGTACCCCCAAAAAAAATTTCAGAGCATTTAAAACTTCTTGGATAATTTCCAGCTCAGCCTTATAGCTTTCATGTGTTTTGTTGTGGAAAGGCTAGGGTTCTAGAGGGGGTGGAGGGAAAGTGAGGGCAAGATTCCGTGTGTCTTAAAGGTTCTTTGGCTTTTAAAAAAAAATTAAAAATACCTTTTGTCTCTATTTAAGGGGTTGACCGGGAGCCTGGGTCCTCAAGGACCCCCTGGGGACCATGTAAGTGGCTTTGTTTTCCCCACCTGAAATAAATGTTCAGTGAGATGGAAGTAATAGCAATGGACAGAGCACTCTGTTTCTGATTGATGTCAGTGTCACATGTGTTCAATGCTAAATCCATTCTGTCCTGTTTTCACCTCAGTCTTCTTTTAAAACAAAACACATGAAAATCGGCATCAACTTTTATCAACTTCCCCACCCATCACAATATATGATTTTTTTTATACATTGTCCCTAAAATTTGCATTTATACACACATTATGGGAACCGGGTGGCGCTGTGGGTTAAACCACAGACCCTAGGGGTTGCTGATCAGAAGGTCGGCGGTTCGAATCCCTGCAACAGGGTGAGCTCCCGTTGCTTGGTCCCAGTTCCTGCCAACCTAGCAATTCGAAAGCACGTCAAAGTGCAAGTAGATAAATAGGTACCACTCCGGCGGGAAGGTAAACAGCACTTCCGTGTGCTGCTCTGGTTCGCCAGAAGCGGCTTTGTCATGCTGGCCACATGACCACATGACCACATACGCTGGCTCCCTCAGCCAGTAAAGCGAGATGAGCACCGCAACCCCAGAGTCGTCCGCAACTGGGGTCCCTTTACCTTTACCTATACACACATCATTTTATCCTAAAATATGCATTTTCTTGAAACCAAGGAGCAATGATATCATTCTGATTCATCTTGGATAGGGAGGCAGGAATCTGTCAATTTCATTTTTTCTCAGATCCCCGTTTCCCCAATCTTCAATTCAACTTCCTACATTTCCGCATCAGTATGCAATTTGGTGGTGTCCCGTCCCCCCACTAAATTTTGTCAGTATTTGAAAAGTTCCATCTTAACCCCAAAGAAATGGCTTGGTTGAAGATTCAGCCCCACTGAGGAACAGACCAGGCATAGGCAAACTCGGCCCTCCAGATGTTTTGGTACTACAACTCCCATCATCATCCCTGACCACTGGTCCTGTTAGTTAGGGATGATGGGAGTTGTAGTCCCAAAACATCTGGAGGGCCAGGTTTGCCTGTGCCTGGAATAAAGAAGAGAGTACAATTTAAAAGTTGGATTTGCCGAGGCATGAATGGAGCCTCTCAGCCTAGCCCTCAGGCCTCTCACTATATTTCACACCCATCTCCTCATGAGATCTGCCCAACACTCTTCATGACGCTTCAGTCTGTCAACTGGAATGCGTTCTTGAACCATGGTGATGCCTCTTGCTTGCTTGCCTGGATGAGGCCTGGAGAGAGGTGTGGGCACACATGGATGCTACTGTCTTTTCTGTGACTGGAATGTACAAAAGTATGAGTTGCATTTGTTATTCCACCTATTTTTTTACTCTTGCCCCTTCCAGAGCCCTTGCGTTGAAAAAGGGCTCCCCACTCCTGCACTAAAGGATGATCAGGTCATGCTACTGTTCTCAACCACCCTCTCATTTTAACCTCTACTCTTCCAGGGGAGCAAAGGACCAAAGGGAATAAAAGGGGATCCAGGACCCAAAGGTGACCAGGTATGGTAACACCTCATGCCCGGGGATGTGTAGTAATTATTCCAGTGCAAGGTTCCCTTTTTGATATTGTTGCATGCTCCCTACTCTCCTGAGCAAGAAGCAAATGCATTGTATGCAGAAAGTATCCAATTCCTGTCCTCAGCCAGCTGAAGAAAGGCCTCTGCTTGGGTCCCTGGAGAACAGCTATAAGTCATAGTGGTTGTTGGTGCCCATTGAAACTGGCAGCATGGAAGGCAGGGAGATCAACAATAGGTGGTGCCAGAGCCAATGATTGGCAGAACCACCGCTTTACTAGTTGTAAGTAAGATGGCAGGCAGGTGAGAGCAGACTGAGGATGGTAGGGCTGTGCCAGCCTCTACTGAAGAGTCTCCAGTCCTGGACTAGGTAGACAAAAATATATATGACCTGATGTAAGGCAGGTCTGACCAAACTGCGGGAAGCAGTGGAAGACAGGAGTGCCTGGCACGCTCTGATTCATGGGGTCATGAAGAGTTGGACATGACTAAACTACTGAAAAAGGAGGAGGAGGAGGAGGAGGAGGAGGAGGAGGAGGAGGAGGAGGAGGAGGAGGAGGTAGGGACATACCTAGGGGTTGTGTAAGTTGCCCCCCACCAAGGGGGCAGGCCCAGACAGAAAGAAAATTTACATCTCTCCCCCTCGTTCAGAGTGGCTAGCAAGCCACCCACCCACCTGTGTGCTCCGCAGGCCACTCTTCTGTTGCTCTGGGTGGCCAGTCTCAGCAGAGGAATGTGGTCACTGCCATGGGCTGTTGCAACAGCAGGAGGCCCTCCCCAGTTGGCCGGCAGTGCTGTTAGAAGTGTAAGTGGAGTGCCCAGCAGGGCTCAGAGGGAAGAATGACAAGGAAAGTGGCTGAGAGTTGCAGAAAGAGAGAAAAGGAAGGGAGGGAACGGGGAGGCAGAAGGGAAAGCAGCGAGTGGAGGGAGGGAGGGAGGGAGGGAGACCAACCAAGGAGGAGGAAGTGGAGGATGTGGAAGAGGAAGACGGAGCAGAGTAGACGCCACCCTGATGGTCACAGAGGAAGTCACTGGGGGAGTGAAAAAGGCAACAAAAGCTAATTTTTTGAGTTTCTGGTCTATGGTCTCTCCTGGCTTCCCTGGTGCTGATACAGTTCCTTGCCAAAGGCGCAAGGAAGCCTAGGTATGCCTCCCAAAGCAGCATTATGATTGCTGCTGCTTCTCAGGGCTGGCCCTAAGGCAAGGCTGGGTGGTGCAATGCGTCAGGTCGCCTGGCCGCCAGGGGGCACCGCACTGCACCTGCCAGACAACCCGGCCGCCCTCCCGCTCACCCTGCTCCTTGCCTCCATCCCTCCCGCCTGCCGGGGGTTCGAGTCCCGGCCTCAGCCTGGCGGGTTAGGTCGGGGGCATGAGGAGGACAAGAGACCGGGCGCTGCACGCCCCCCCCCCCCAGCAGAGGCCTCCGTGCAGGAGGAGGCGGCGCTGGCGCCCCCCGGAGGACAACCAGGCAGCCCAGCTCACCTGCTGTGGCGCCCCTGAGCCCGGCCCACCCTCAGCGCCTGGCCCGCCCATGACATGTCCTTCCTCTGCGTCTGCAGTGAGTTGGGGGGTCGGCGGCGGAGGGACCTTTGCGCCATGGCGCTCGATGTGGTTAAGATGGGCCTGCTGCTGCTGTTGCTGTTGCTGCTGCTGCTACCAATACAGCATGGATGTTTTGCACATGAGCCATACATTTATGTTGAAGCAAAGGAATGGTGTAATTCGGAGGCAGACTTTGGTAATATGGCACCGTGTGCAAGGACAGAATTGCTCCCCTCCACTATTCCTTATTTTCACAATTCCTTTTGATACAGCTGCTATTATTTTGCATGCCCTCGGCTCAGCACCTTGGGGGGGGGGGCACCTGCCTATACTGCCCTAAATCTGGCACTGTATATAGCGGTACCTTGGGTTAAGAACTTAATTCATTCTGGAGGTCCGGTCTTAACCTGAAACTGTTCTTAACCTGAAGCACCACTTTAGGTAATGGGGCCTCCTGCTGCTGCCGCTGCACTGCCAGAGCACGATTTCTGTTCTCATCCTGAAGCAAAGTTCTTAACCTGAAATACTATTTCTGGGTTAGCGGAGTCTGTAACCTGAAACGTCTGTAACCTGAAGCGTCTGTAACCCGAGGTACCATTGTAGTTAGATATAATCCTGATGTTTGCTGTTCAAATGATTTAGGTATCCCAATTTCCTCTTTTTCAGGGTACGTTTGGCCTCCAAGGGACCAGGGGACTTCCAGGGTTTCGAGGTGCTTCAGGGTTTCCAGGGTTTCCAGGGCCCAAAGGAGTAGCTGGATCTCAGGGACCTGAAGTAAGGAAGGGTTTTTTTCGTTTTGTTTTATTAAGTTTTTAACCCTTTTAACGAGGGACCCAGGTGGCGCTGTGGTTAAACCACTGAGCCTAGGGCTTGCTGATCAGAAGGTTGGCGATTCGAATCCCTGTGACGGGGTCAGCTCCCGTTGCTTGGTCCCAGCTCCTGCCAACCTAGCAGTTCGAAAGCACGTCAAAATGCAAGTAGATAAATAGGAACTGCTACAGCGGGAAGGTAAACGGCGTTTCCATGCTGTCACAGTGGCCGGAGTGGACTACTTCAGAGTAACGACGCTACGCAGCTCTGCATTTTATTCTTTTATTGGTGCTGCGTATTTACAGTGCTAAAGTCATTGCTATTTACACGGAGTGATGTGATCAGTCGGTTTCAGAACCTCCTAATGGCTTTTGGCGCGTCTTTCTCCAACACAAAAGCTTTGGCAGACCCATCCTCTTTCCCCTCCTCTTTCTGCGTAGTTCTGGCGTTGGGGGGATGGGTCTCCCTCCCTTATTCGCCCCTTCCTGTCCCGCCTGGGACCCTGGCTCCTCTACCTTGCCTGAGCCTCGGACCCGACTTCCTGCTTCCCTACTGGAATCGGAACTCTCTCTGCTTTCCCCTGTGCTCGGTGATTGGCTTGAACTCAGGAGGGGAGGGACTTCGCGATATCCCCTGTCCCTCACATCCACCCCCCTCCCAAGCTCTCCTTCACCCCTCCCCAGGTCCCCCCCAGGTGTCGGTGACGACTGGAAGCCTAAGAACTCAGTGCTTTCCGAGCCCGTTGGTGTGAACACCTCCCCCCAGTCCTGCAAGCCCCCCCCTTCCGCCTGGGAGGATGGGAATCCCAAAAAGTCCGTGGCGTCAGAGCTGGTGGGGGTAAAAATGTTCTGCCAATCTGCTCCTTCCTCTGACTGGGTGGATCTCGGTGACACCCATACCTCATCCTCTGGTTCCTCAAACTCCGCTTCCCAGCGCTATGGTGAACTGCTCTCCCGTGCTTCCTCCCCCTCCCCCTCCCTTTCCATGTGCCAGGGCTTGGGTCTATGGGGAAAGAGGGCGTGAAATTCTTCTACCAGGAATTCCTCCTGTATCTGAGTGGCTGGGACCCATTCATTCTGGGACGGTGGAGCATCCTCCCATGCCATGAGGTACTCCAGTCCCCCCACCCCCCACCTTGAATCCAGGATGGCCGTGGCCTCATTGAGTTGCTCCCTGCCTTCCCTCTCCCCCCCTCCCTCAGGGGTTTGTTCGCTGTCTCGGAGCCTGCTGCTTTCCCTGTACGGCGACAGCAGCGATCTATGAAACACAGGGTGCACCCTCATGTCCTCTGGCAGTGCCAGCCTGTATGCCACCGGGTTGACCTGTTGCGTGACCGTGAAGGGGCCCAACCTTCTGGGCGCCAGCTTTTTGCATCGCCCTCTGATGGGAAGGCCCTCCGAGGACAACCACACTTTGTCCCCCACCCTAATGACCTCCCCCGGTCGCCTGTGGCGATCTGCCCCCTTCTTGTACGCTTCCTTGGCTCTCTCCAAGTGTTCTCTGAGCTGCTGGTGCACCGTCTCCAGTTCCTCTGCCCAATCCTCAGCCTGTGGGCCCTCCTCCTCCTCCTCCCCCTCCCTCTCTGGGAAAGATCTGAGGTCACGCCCGTAATTGGCCTTAAAGGGCGACACCCCTGTGGAGACGTGCACCGCATTGTTGTAGGCAAATTCTGCCAGTGGCAGGCGATCCACCCAGTCCGTTTGCCGCTGGCTGACGTAGCATCTCAGGTACTGCTGCAGAATGGCGTTGACCCTCTCCGCCTGTCCATTGGTCTGCGGGTGTCTAGCCGTCGACAAGCTGACCTCCACCTGCAGGAGGTTCATGAGCCGCCGCCAGAACCTGGAAACAAATTGGCGGCCACGATCCGAAATAACCCTTAAAGGTAATCCATGCAGTCTGAATACGTGATCCACAAACAGTTTGGCTGTCTCTTCTGCAGAGACCGCCCTGGCACACGGTATAAAGTGGCACATTTTGGACATGAGGTCCACCACCACCAACACTGCGGTCTTGCCCCTGGACGACGGCAGGTCTGTGATGAAGTCCATGGACACTACTTCCCACGGCCTGTGCGGTGTGGCTAAGGGCTCCAGCAAACCTGCTGGTGGCGCTCTGACCACCTTTGCCCGCTGGCAGGTGTCACAGCCCCTTACATAATCCCTCACATCCTCCCGCACCCCTGGCCACCAGAAGTGTCTCATGACTAGGTGAGTGGTTTTATCCCTCCCAAAATGACCCGCCGTTGGGTTGTCGTGCATCTGCTTGAGGACCGTACGTCTGAGCTGGGTGGTGGGCAGGTACAGTGCACCCTTGTAGAAAAGCAGTCCCCTGCGTTCTGCAAAGTCGTTTGCCTGCTCCCCCCCCTCTCAGTTCTCTGAAGATGCGGTTGGCAAATTCATCCGCTGCCGTCAGTGCTGTGAGTTCCGCCTCGCTCACCACTGCTGCTCCGCAGGACCATGCTGACGGGGGGGAAATGTGCCTGGGTGCCGGTGGCGGCTCCTCCTCCATGTACTCTGGCTTGCGGGAGAGGGCATCCGCCCTGACATTCTGCTCTCCCGGGATGTAGTGTATGGAGAAGTTGAAGTTCGAGAAGAACTCTGCCCACCGTATCTGCCGCTGGTTGAGCACCCTGGCAGTTCTCCAGAACTCCAGGTTCTTGTGGTCTGTGCACACCTGGATGGGGTGCTTGGCGCCCACCAGGAAGTGTCTCCAGTGCTGGAACGCAGCGTGGATCGCAAGAAGTTCCCGATCAAACACCGTGTAGTTTCGCTCTGGCTGGGTCAACTTCCTGGAGAAGAAGGCACAGGGTCTCCACTCTCTGTTGGCGTCCAGTTGCAACAAAATGGCGCCCACAGCTTTATCAGAAGCATCTGTCTCCACGCGTAGGGGCGCGTCCTGAACCACGTGGAACAGGTTCTGGTCTGAGGCGAACACCCTCTTGAGGCTTTCAAACGCTGCTTGCGCCTCTGGTGTCCACCTGAACTTCTGCTTGCCTCTCAGGCAGTCAGTGATGGGAGCCGTAACGCGAGAGAAGTTCTTGATGAACTTCCTGTAGAAGTTGGCGAAGCCTAGTAGGCGTTGGGCATCTTTGCGCGTCCTGGGGCTGTGCCAGTCCAGGATGGCTTGCACCTTGTCCTTGTCCATCGCCAGCCCCTTGTCTGACAGCTTGTAGCCTAGGAAGTCCACCTCCTTGGTGTGAAACTTGCACTTCTCCAGCTTCACATACAGGTGGTTCTCCTTCAGGCGCTGCAACACCTCCCTGACATCCTTCACATGCTGCACTGGGTCATCGGAGTAGATAAGGATGTCATCCAGGAAGACCAAGCATTTCCTGAAAAGGAGGGACCCCAGGACGTGGTGCATGAAGGCCTGGAAGCATGCTGAGCCCCCTTGCAACCCGAAGGGCATCACCAGATATTCAAAAGAGCCCAGAGGCGTGAACATCGTGGTTTTCCATTCATCGCCTTCCCGGATCCTGATCAAGTTGTACGCCCCCCTCAGGTCTAGCTTGGTGAAAATCTTGCCCCTGCGTGCCGCTGTCAGGAGATCATCCACTCTGGGCATGGGGAAAGCCACTGGCTCTGTCACTGAATTCAGTCGTCTAAAATCCACCACAAGACGGCGCTGTTGCGTGTCTTTCTTGTCCACCCAGAAGACCGGGCTGCCCCCTGCTGCCTTGCTTTCTCTGATGAACCCCCGCTTGAGGTTCTTGTCGATGAAAGCGCGCAGATCCTCCAGTTCCTGGTCTGACATGGCGTACAGCTTGGCTGGGGGTATAGTTGCCCCTGGCACCAGGTTGATCTGGCAGTCAAAAGGCCTGTGTGGGGGTAGGTGGTCGGACTCCGCTTCGCTGAAGACCTCCTGCAGGTCCCAGTACGGCTTGGGTATCGCCTCACCCCCTTTGATGTGCATGGTGGCCACCGTGGCTATCGGAGGCCCCTCCCCTGGTTGGTGCTGCATGCAATGTTCCAGGCAAAAGTCCGATCCAAAAGTGATGCATCTCTGGTGCCAACTGATGGAGGGGTCGTGGCGCGCCAGCCAGCTCATGCCCAAGACGATGGGGGGGTCTGAGATGGTTGTGACGTTGAATGCCAGAGTCTCTGAGTGCCTTCCCACCGTCATTCTCATGGGGGGGGGGGTTTGATGAGTGATGGCCCCTCCCAGCAGCTCTCTGCCGTCAATGGTTGCCACGTGCAGGGGAAAATCCAGCTGCAGAAGCTGGATCTGGTGCTCTTCTGCAAAGTTTCTCGAGAAGAAGTTCGCTGACGCCCCACTGTCAATTAGGGCGAGGACCGTCAGGGGATAGCCATTTGGGAGCGTGAGCGTCACTTCTAGAACCACTCCTGCTCTGGGAGGGGTGGGCTGGCTCTGCTCCTCTCTGTGCGGGTGGGTGGGCTGGGGCTGTTGTCTGCTGAGTGTGCCTGGCTGCTGCCCCTTGTCTCCTGCAGCCAGGCTTTCCCGTTTCCCTGCTGTGGTGCTGCGTCAGTGGGGGAGGGCACAACCGTTCCCGCCTTTCCTTGCCACTCCCTACGATGTGGGCAGTCTCTGACGAGATGCTGGGGGGAGTTGCAGAGAAAGCAATTCCCACCCCTTCCCTCCTTGCGTCTTGGCGCCGCTGGGTTTTGAAAAGCCCGCACACGCGCGCGCGCTATCAATCTGCATGGGTTCCTGGTCCTGACTGGCCCCAGGCGTGGCTTGAAAGGGTTGTTGGGGGAGTGGCTTCTCCTGCGACCGTGGGAACCAAGCCCTCTTTGTGCGCGTTGCTTGCTTGTCGCTCCACCGGGATTCCTGTCTCACCCCCACCGCCAGAGCCGCTTTGCTCAGCTGATCCATATTACTGGGCTTTGGCCCTCTCGAGAGCTCATCCTTCACCTCCTCATGCAACCCCAAGTAGAACGCCGCTTGCATTGGGGGTGACTCGAGTTCCCACCCCAATCTGTGCACCAGCATGGTGAATTTCGCCCAATACGCGCGAACTGTCATATTTCCTTGGCGTAAATTATGAAGTTCCTCCTTAGTCTGGTCCATATGACTATCGGACGAATACATCGTTTTCAAACCTTCTAGAAATAGTTTGACATTCTTCATGCAAGGATTCTTTGTTGCGATTAACGGTCTTAGCCACTCCCTGGCTGCCCCGGTAAGGTGCTCCACAATAAACGCTACCCTGTGCTCATCATCAGGGAACTCAGCGTGGTGCAGCTCAAGAGCATACACAATCTCAGTCTCAAAGCCCTGATATTCCCTCGGGTCTCCACTGAACTTGCTTACTAGCGTCCCGGCTCTCCTTCCTGGCAGCACTTGGACTTGGGGTGCCCCTCCCGCCTTGTTTTTCTCTGCATCCAGCTTGTTTTGGAGGTCTACCGCCACCGCCCTTAATTCCTGCTCTCTTTCCTGTAGCGCTCTCACCTGTTCCGCAAGTTGTAGCCGGTCGTCCTGCACCTTCCTAGTCTCTTCTTTAGCTGCCTTCAATTCCCCCTGCGCCTGCAGCGACAGCTGCTGCAGTTCTTGCTGGGCTTGCTCCGCGATCTGCCGCCATTTCTCCGCCTCTGACACGCTCATCCCGGCAACTCCAAAGTAGCCCAAAAAGGATTAGGAGGTTGCTGTCACAGTGGCCGGAGTGGACTACTTCAGAGTAACGACGCTACGCAGCTCTGCATTTTATTCTTTTATTGGTGCTGCGTATTTACAGTGCTAAAGTCATTGCTATTTACACGGAGTGATGTGATCAGTCGGTTTCAGAACCTCCTAATGGCTTTTGGCGCGTCTTTCTCCAACACAAAAGCTTTGGCAGACCCATCCTCTTTCCCCTCCTCTTTCTGCGTAGTTCTGGCGTTGGGGGGATGGGTCTCCCTCCCTTATTCGCCCCTTCCTGTCCCGCCTGGGACCCTGGCTCCTCTACCTTGCCTGAGCCTCGGACCCGACTTCCTGCTTCCCTACTGGAATCGGAACTCTCTCTGCTTTCCCCTGTGCTCGGTGATTGGCTTGAACTCAGGAGGGGAGGGACTTCGCGATATCCCCTGTCCCTCACACATGTGCTGCTCTGGTTTGCCAGAAGCGGCTTTGTCATGCTAGCCACATGACCTGGAAGCTATACGCCGGCTCCCTTGGCCAATAATGCGAGATGAGCGTGCAACCCCAGAGTTGGTCACGACTGGACCTAATGGTCAGGGGTCCCTTTACCTTTACCTTTAACCCTTTTAACAACAAAGCAGCAAAATAATTTTATTTTTAAAGAAAAGCATCTAAAAACCACTGAACATGCTTAAAAGCAATCTAATATATCTCCACAGCTGCTGTAATAACAATAACAACAACAACAACAACAACAACAACAACAACAACAACAACAACAATAATAATAATAATAATAATAATAATAATATATTATTTATACCCTGCCCATCTGGCTGAGTTTCCCCAGCCACTCTGGGCGGCTTCCAACAGAACATTAAAATGCAATAATCTATTAAACATTAAAAGCTTCCCTAAACAGGGCTGCCTTCAGATGTCTTCTAAAAGACTGGTAGTTTGCAAGGAACACTATATTTCAGTAACAGCTGAACCTATTTAAGAAGTTCTGGAAGGGGAGCCATGCTCATCTGCTTGCAGCAAAACCAGACAAGAGTATTGTGGAACCATTAAATATATATATATTTGCCCTGCCATTGGCCATGCTGATTGGTGCTGATGGGAGTTGCAGTTCAGCAACATCTGGAAGGCCATAGGTTCCTCCACACCTGCTTAAGATTCCCAGTGATTTATTTGCCACAGAAGCTTGCATGGACTAGAGACCATTTTGCCAGAGTGGCTAGATCAGTATTTATTAATGCGGACCTACATCTAGGGCTGAGGGAGAAACACAGAGAACTAAAGTTAAGACTCAAAAAAAATGAGAAAGTGATAGAAACTGAAATTGACAGATTCACTCATCCCTATTTTCAGCACAATCCTAACTCAATCTTAACTCAAGGGTAAGTCCTATTGGACTTAAGTGGTGCTTACTTCCAGGTAAGTGGAGTCAGGATTGCAGCTTTAGTTGCTACCTGGTGCTCAATCCTCTGCTTTCTCCCATGCATCTCCCATATTTTCACAGAGAATAACAATGACATAAGAGTGTGTCATTGTGTGTGTATCTGAAGAAGTGTGCATGCACACGAAAGCTCATACCAAAATATAAACTTAGTTGGTCTTTAAGGTGCTACTGAAGGAATTTTCTTATTTTGCTTCGACTCAGACCAACACGGCTACCTACCTGTAATGACATAAGAGGTCCCCCTACTGGTGACTTTCAGGGGATTCAAGAAATCAAGATAGACACACATACACACAGCCTTACTGCTTCCACATGAGCTAAAATGTTTGGTCCCCAATTTGCAAAATTAATATATTCACATATTCATAACCGGAAGAACAAGAGAGTCCTGCAACAAAACGTTGCAGTATATTCTAACCTCCTAATAGAGATGCTAATGTTCAGGGTCCTGACCAATCTGCAAGTCAGCCATTTAAAGGCAAGCCTACCTAATTTTCACTTCCAAAAACAATCCACCAATCACACCCATGAAATTTGAACTTCTCTGCATTTTGCAGTGCAGTTCTCCAGCAAAGTAGCATGTACCGACAAATGAATTTGCTAGTGTAAAGCAGGCATAGGCAAACTCAGCCCTCTAGATGTTTTGGGACTACAACTCCCATCATCCCTAGCTAACAGGACCAGTGCAGTGGTCAGGGAAGATGGGAACTGTAGTCTGAAAACATCTGGAAGGCTGAGTTTGCCTGTGCCTGGTGTAAAACATGCATTTAAATGTGTTATAGTTAGTATATGCGTCTATTAGGAAAAATTCATACAAAAATATGTTTGAGAGAAATTTTCCACTCAAAGGCTGGTGAATTTTCCTAGGGACTTTTTTATATATAATGCAAATCAACTGAAGAGAGAGAGAAAATTGGGAGAAGTCAAAACAGGCAGGTTTGCCCATCCTTAGTCTGAGCTACTTTCCATTCAGTCCAAATAAGCTGTTCCAGCATGGTTTGCAGTGATAAGTATTGACTGAATCTTTTTGCCATTTCAGGGAGAGGAAGGGCAACTTGGTCCCCCTGGTCAAAATGGCACAGAAGGTGCAAAGGTTGGTCTAAGCCTCTGTTGTTACCTTTGCTCTTGCTTAATAGTTATAATAAATCCTTCCTTAGCAGGTTCCTGAGACTGCTTGCTGGAATTGGACCTTTGTCATGGACCTTTGCCATGGACTCAAGCCATGGTCTTGAGCAGGTTTGACCCTTGATCTGTTTTCCAATAGCAAAAGGAGGATAGCAGTGATTTACCTCACAGGGTTGCTGTGATGTCAGATGAGCCACCCCAGGGAAAGCATTCCAGAAGCTGGGAGCCATGGCCGGAAAAGGCCCATTCTTATGTTGCCACTATCCTGAGATTGCACAAAGAAGATTCTCAGGTGGTGATTTCAGGGTCCAGGCTGGGAGGAGGTGGTCCTTGAAGTATTGCAGTCCTGAGCAACATAGCACTGTATAGGTCAGCACTTTGAATTGGATCCAGAAACTAGTTGGCAGCTAATGCAATTGGGCCAGGATTGGCACTATATGCTCAAACCTGGCCACTGAATTCTGCAACAGCTGAAGTTTCTGAACCATCTTCAGAGTCAGCCTCCCCCCATTTAACACATTGCAGTAATTTGCAGGTATAAGAAGGTTTCCCCATGGTTGCTATACCCTCTATCCATGGTACATACTGTACTGGGAGTTATACTGAGAAATATCCATCTTGGAAGGGGAGAGTGGGGAGATTGGACCTTCTAATGTTTCTTTTGGCTTTGGATTAAACAAAGGTTAAATTTTGATTTTGATTTGAATTCCACAATATTATAGGAGCTAGTTTTAACCCAGGAATAGGGAACCTCAGGCCCAGGGGCAAAATGCAGTCCCCCAATCTCTCCCAGCCACACCCCTTTTTGCTAGGCCACACCCTTTGCGGGGTCCTGCTCCATCCCTTCCTTGGGTGCTTCTGTTTAGCTCAAATTGTCCCTTGAACTGCAATAGTGCTTCTTGCTTGCTTGAAAGGAAAAGAGGCGTGTGTAGCAACCTCTGACTTTTACATGGCTGAAATGTAGCTTAGGACACAATGGCCTGATTCACCTACAGGTGAAACTCGGAAAATTAGAATATCGTCGAAAAATGCATTTATTTCAGTAATGCAATTTATTATTTATCATTTTTCTTTTAATTTTTTACAAATGCTTTCTTTTGGAAATTCCACAGCAATCAAACAAATAGTTACAATACTACAAAAATAAACATCGCTATTACATTTCATTCATGACATTCCATTTATAATTGACCCGCCTAACAACAAATAATTACAATTGCAACAAGTAAAGGCTTTGCATACCTTGCTTTGCATGTCATGCATCTATCTCATATATTGGTTTCACCTTTTAAGTTGCGTTACTAAAATAAATGCACTTTTCAACGATATTCTAATTTTCCGAGTTTCACTTGTATGTTGTCCCATGTTCATGTGAAAAAGCACCCCCCCACACACACTCCTCTTTTAACCCTTCCCTCTCCTGGTTGCATATTTCCAACCTAACACTCCTCCCACAGGTGTAATTAGCCCCATGAGGGAAATGATTCAGTAACAGATTCTGTAGCTGTATCACCAAAGGGGATGATATCAGCTGGATTTGTATAGGAAATGGAGCAGGGGAGGAAAGGGTTAAACACCATTTCTTCTATCCCCACCACCTTTTTTTAATACTAATAATATATATCTTTTAAATCAAGAGATCTGAGTTATGATCTTCTGCTCCAACCTGTGACTTGTTTGTTTTGTTTGTTTAGTCGTTTAGTCGTGTCCGACTCTTCGTGACCCCATGGACCATAGCACGCCAGGCACTCCTGTCTTGCACTGCCTCCCGCAGTTTGGTCAAACTCATGTTCGTAGCTTCGAGAACACTGTCCAACCATCTTGTCCTCTGTCGTCCCCTTCTCCTTGTGCCCTCCATCTTTCCCAGCATCAAGGTCTTTTCCAAGGATTCTTCTCTTCTCATGAGGTGGCCAAAGTATTGGAGCCTCAGCTTCACGATCTGTCCTTCCAGGGAGCACTCAGGGCTGATTTCCTTAAGAATGGATAGGTTTGATCTTCTTGCAGTCCATGGGACTCTCAAGAGTCTCCTCCAGCACCACAATTCAAAAGCATCAATTCTTCGGCGATCAGCCTTCTTTATGGTCCAGCTCTCACTTCCATACATCACTACTGGGAAAACCATAGCTTTAACTATACGGACCTTTGTCGGCAAGGTGATGTCTCTGCTTTTTAAAATGCTGTCTAGGTTTGTCATTGCTTTTCTCCCAAGAAGCAGACATCTTTTAATTTCGTGACTGCTGTCACCATCTGCAGTGATCAAGGAGCCCAAGAAAGTAAAATCTCTCACTGCCTCCATTTCTTCCCCTTCTATTTGCCAGGAGGTGATGGGACCAGTGGCCATGATCTTGGTTTTTTTGATGTTGAGCTTCAGACCATATTTTGCGCTCTCCTCTTTCACCCTCATTAAAAGGTTCTTTAATTCCTCCTCACTTTCTGCCATCAAGGTTGTGTCATCTGCATATCTGAGGTTGTTGATATTTCTTCCGGCAATCTTAATTCCGGCTTGGGATTCATCTAGTCCAGCCTTTCGCATGATGAATTCTGCATATAAGTTAAATAAGCAGGGAGACAATATACAACCTTGTCGTACTCCTTTCCCAATTTTGAACCAATCAGTTGTTCCATATCCAGTTCTAACTGTAGCTTCTTGTCCCACATAGAGATTTCTCAGGAGACAGATGAGGTGATCAGGCACTCCCATTTCTTTAAGAACTTGCCATAGTTTGCTGTGGTCGACACAGTCAAAGGCTTTTGCATAGTCAATGAAGCAGAAGTAGACGTTTTTCTGGAACTCTCTAGCTTTCTCCATAATCCAGCGCATGTTTGCTATTTGGTCTCTGGTTCCTCTGCCCTTTCGAAATCCAGCTTGCACTTCTGGGAGTTCTCGATCCACATACTGCCTAAGCCTGCCTTGTAGAATTTTAAGCATAACCTTGCTAGCGTGTGAAATGAGCGCAATTGTGCGGTAGTTGGAGCATTCTTTGGCACTGCCCTTCTTTGGAATTGGGATGTAGACTGATCTTCTCCAATCCTCTGGCCATTGCTGAGTTTTCCAAACTTGCTGGCATATTGGGTGTAGCACCTTAACAGCATCATCTTTTAAAATTTTAAATAGTTCAGCTGGAATATCATCACTTCCACTGGCCTTGTTATTAGCAGTGCTTTCTAAGGCCCATTTGACTTCACTCTCCAAGATGTCTGGCTCAAGGTCAGCAACCACACTACCTGGGGTGTACGAGACCTCCATATCTTTCTGGTATAATTCCTCTGTGTATTCTTGCCACCTCTTCTTGATGTCTTCTGCTTCTGTTAGGTTACTTTCTGTGACTTAGCCCTGGCTTAATAAAGGGGGGTGGGACAGGGGCAGGGAATGGTGGCTGTAAGGAATTCAACTTTGCATGAAATAACAGAATTTTCTCTCCAATCTGCAGGGCAGTCGGGGTCCAGATGGTGCAAAAGGAAGGCCAGGACAACGAGGAAAGCGGGTATGTAACAACTCTTTCGGTCTCATGCCTGAAGCACCTAATTTTTCCTCAGGGCGGGGGAGTGTTTCACACAAAGGGTTAGTGGAAATGTTGGAAATATGTAAGGGATTTCAGGTATTGCTTTCACTCTGGTTTTACAAGTAATGTGCCCTACATAGCACATAAGCTTTCTCCCACCAAAGCAACCTTGAGAATTTATGTCAGCGGTGAGGGGACCAGAGGTCCTAGTGCAGGCAGCGGGAGGGGTTTGGCTACTGTCCTCCAGACCTCTTTGTAGCTTTCAAGATTCTCTCTAGTTAACACCCCACACTGGCCCTGCTTTGAACCCTCCTTTAGTGTTTTTATTTCTGACTAGAATATGCCCTTGGACTCTGATCATGCTTCTTGCGTCCCTGGATGAAAGACAGAGGGTGTGTGTCATAGCTTCCAAGTTCTCCCCTTTTTTAAGGGAAATGCCCTTATGCTGAATAGGCTTCCTCGTGAGAAAAGGGAAAACTTGGCAGCTATGGTGTGTGTACAGTCATTGCCTTGCCCACCTTTGCCTCTTCCACCAATACTCCTGGCATGTGGCCCTGGAAGGCTGCCCAGAAGGGAATGTGGCCCTCAAGCTGGAAAACAAAAAGGTTCCCCACACCTTATGTGTTGGGTTTGCAATATATTTTAGATATAACATCAGGCATCCCCAAACTGCGGCCCTCCAGATGTTTTGGCCTACAACTCCCATGATCCCTAGCTACAGGAACAGTGGTCAGGGATGATGGGAATTGTAGTCCAAAACATCTGGAGGGCCGAAGTTTGGGGATGCCTGATATAAATCCTTTTGGTGGTTCATTTTTTCAGTGGGATAACAAAGAATCTTCAAGGGGAAATATCCAACGCTAACTCAAGTCTCTGTTCTTACTCAAACTGTTTTGTTTAAAAGGCTGTTTTAAATTGAGTTGTGAAAAGCGCAAAAACTATGCCAGGGCTTATTAGAGAAAGGGTGACATGGTGCAGTTCTTGGATAAACCAATAACAAACCTTGGTTTTTTGGGAGAATCCATTCCCAGTAGAAAAAAGGAAGCCTCTTATTTTGCAGAGAAAGAAATGTTGAAAAATAGGAGGACATGTTTTGCACAGCTCTGTCCCAGTATCACTTTAGACTTGCTCCAAGGAAGGATGAGACCGCCACTTCCAGAGGCAATCTGTTCCATTATTGCACAGAAACTCCTCCTAATGTTCAGCCAAATTTTTACTTTTGTGTCATTTCCACTTGCTAGTGCTTATCATGCCCTTTGGAGCAACAGAGACTAAGTCTGTTCCATTACCTGCACGATAGCCCTTTAAACGTTCAAAGAGAATGCCCATTAGGTTATAAGGCAACATTAGGTAAAACCAGAGGCAGGTCTGTTTGGTCCTCATCCTCTCCCCTGCTGTGTAATACAAGTCTCAACACTGAAACTATGGAAGAGGAGGGAGCTGACAGGAAGTGCCACCCCTTGGACTGGTTTTAAGGCAGGCACTCTGGGCAGAATTAGATGGGTGGGGCAGAATCCCATTCAGTCTAATGCAGTGTTTCTCAACCTTTTTTGGGCCACGGCACACTTGTTCCGTGAAAAAAATCACGAGGCACACCACCATTAAAAAAGTTAAAAAATTTAACTCTGTGCCACCCTATATTATAATTATACTTGCCAAATATTGCTTTCTGGTGGGTCAGCGCTGTGTATTGGCGGCTGCCAGGCTCATTTGCACTGAGCTTTGGGAAAGAGGAGGAGAAATATTGCTTTCTGGCGGGTTAGCATTGTTCATTGGCGGCCGCCAGGCTTGTTTGCACCGAGCTTTGCCAGGCACGTGACAATGCAAATCGCCCTTCTCGTCGCCGCACGTCGCGGCACACCAGCCAGCGTCTCTAGTGTGCCGCGGAACAGCGGTTGAGAAACGCTGGTCTAATGTAGCCCATCTCCATTGACATCTCCCCTTAATCTTCTCCAGACTAAATATAGCCAGCTCTTTCGACCATTCCTCTTAGTTTCAAGACCCTTCACCATCCTGGTTGTCCTCCTCTTGACATGCTCCCAATGGTCAATGTCCTTCTTAAAAATGTGGTGCCCATGTTTCGACAAAGTACCCCAGATATGTGATGTTCCCACCAAAGAAAGAAACTGAGATAACAATCAAATACCAACACCAGCATTCTTGGGTTTGGTTGCACATTTTGTGTTGACAAATACCCAAACAGCGATGCATTTGTGGCTCAAGAGCACATGGAATCGGAAGCTCCCTGGGTATGTTGACTGATTAATGAGGGAAAAGACTTTCTTCAGAGCACTTTTGGTTTCTCTCCAGGGCCGGATGGGCCAGCATGGGCTTGTTGGAATGCCAGGACCCCCAGTAAGTAATAGGATTCCTATTGTGACTAGCCTCAATCACGCCAACTTTGCTATGGAGGTTCAGAGAACAGTGAGTGACAAGGGAGAAAGCCTTTTCAGTGGTGGCTCCCCATTTGTGGAATGCTCTCCCCATAGAAGACTGCCTGGTGCCATCGTTTGACCTTCTTTTGGCACCAGGTGGCAAAATATCTGAATGTCATAATATCTCTTAAACTTCCAGTGTTTGTAAGTGTTGTGAAAGGTGGGGTGATTTAAAAAAACCAATCCTCCAGCCATAGTGGCAATATCCCCTGACTCACACAGTTTAGGATATTCCTGCATTCTTCAGCAGAGGTTCTTTTCATTCAGCAAAGTATGTAAGCGCTCATGTATACATAAAAAAAACTTTAATAATAAAGAAAACTGTAACACAATAGCATACTGTCTGAGATAAACTAAAACAGCATCATGAGGCAAAAATGAAGCAAGAGTGACAGTTGATCTCTCTGAACACCCAAAGGGAGGGGCCAATTCCAGAACATAACACACAAGCCCCACCCACCAGATGCCAGACGTTCTACTATTCAAATTAGACCCCAGTGTTTTTCTAACAGTTAGCTCTTGTCACCTTTGTTAATCTAAGACAGTGATTATGTGTGTGTGTTTTAGTACGTTTTTTTAATTGAAATTTTGTATAGTAAAAAAAGAACAAACAGAACTGATCTGGTACCATAACATAGTACTTATAGTGACAGCATGTGCAATAGGCTAGCTATCACAAAACACAGGTACACTTCAGGGTGGAGTAAAATTATAAACAGTTATCTTTAACTAGTGTGCATATAACTGATACCCATCATTATATGGCTTGATGGAGGTTGTAGTAAATGCCCATCTTTGTTAGCATATGATGTAAATGGCTACCATATTATATCAAGTTTGCCTTTCTTAGCAATTCCTCTAGCTACTCAATTTGATATGTCTGTTGTGGTGTGTGTCTGTGTGTTTTGTACTTCCCTTTAATGGTTGGTTGGCTGTAAATAAATATTTGATTGATTGATTTGCTTTAAGCACTCTGGAAAACTTAAGTAATATTGTTATGCATACTCTGCTCCCTTCCATACATTTCTTCCAGGGCTTACGAGGTGTTCCTGGGATTGATGGTCCAGAAGGAAAGCCTGGTACACAGGTTCCCATTCTATACTACCTACTTTGCTATCCTTTTTACTTGACCTGGCCCTTGCCGTGCTAGGCAGTATCTGGGGTTCATAGACTTGAATAAGGGTGGGTGGTCTGTATCCAGCCTAAGTGAATTCTGTGTGTATTCATTCGTAAGTCCATTCTGTTCTATTTCTGCATCAATCTGCACTTTAAAAAAGGTAAAGAAAGTTACATTGGGGTTTTTTTCCAGCCAAGGTATACTCAAAGTAGTAAATCCACTTGAATTAATGCACCTATGTGCATTAATGACTATGTGCATTAATGACTATGACTAGTACTGAATGTAACCCACTTTTAAAGAAAGCATTTCCCCCACAAAATATGCATTTTTGTATGGTAAGAGTAGCTCCACCCTCTGGCCCTGTCCTCCACTAGCATATGACCATTGGAAGGCTGTTCATAAGGGAATGCAGGCTTCAGGCTGAAAAAGATTCCCTACTTCCTGCTCACACCTCTAGCAGCAGTGCATTTCCCCCAATAATTTTGGAACTTGCATCTAGTTACAGTAAATATTAAATTGCTTTGGGGTGCCGCATGAGAAACCATTAATAAATGAAATATAAAATGTTGTTGCTGTTCTTAAGCACCCCTGCATAGCTTCTGCCCTTGGGTGGTTGGTCGGAATGTGGAATGGAAGTCTTCATGCCATCTTAGTAGCAGGGCATCTCTTTGCATACAGAAAGTCCCAGGTTCAGTCCCTGACATCATATCCAGATAGGACTGGGAATGACCCCTGCCTGAAACCATGGAGAGCAGATGCCAGTCAGTGTAGACAATATTGAGCTAGATAGTCTAGTGCAGGCATGTCAAACCTGCGGCCCTCCAGATGTTTTGGCCTACAACTCCCATGATCCCTAGCTAGCAGGACCAGTGGTTGGGGAAGATGGGAATTGTAGTCCAAAACATCTGGAGGGCCGCAGGTTTGACATGCCTGGTCTAGTGGCATGATTCAGTCTAAGGCAGCTTCCTATGTTCAGTGGCAGACCTACATTTTTGAGGCCCTGAAGCTTGAACTGATATGGGGGCCCCTTCTCAACCAGCAACAAGGTCTGGGTAACCATCATTATCTTCTTCAATGGGTTTGTTTACAATGATCTTTACAACATCTGTGCTACTGACTTGTTGAAACACACACACACACACACACACACACACACACACACACAACCAATCAATTTTCAGTCATGCAATTCAAATAACACCCACTAGACCCTTTTTTAAAAACAAAAAACAAAACAAGGCCCTCTGAGATTAGGGGCGCTGAGATTAATTTAAGCTTCATTAGTTTCATAGTAGATCCACCCCTGCCTATGTTCCTATACTTAATGTTGTTTTAACTTATCCTGCAGGGTGTTGTTGGTGCCATGGGGAGCTCTGATCAACACGGCCTGACTGTGAGTAGAAAAGTGTGTGTGTGTGTGTGTGTGTGTGTGTGTGTGTGTGTGTGTGTAGTGATTCCGAGCTTTTCCACCAACACCAAACAGAGTTACCTAGTGCTACCAAGCTGTAACAGTCATAGTATATTGTTTCACTACATACCATCAAAACTCCAGATGTCATTTGCCCTGCAATCTCATTGGGGGCCAGTAATTGCCTCCCTGGATCAGAAATCACTTGCCAGAGGCTGTTTTTTGTTGGTGCAGGAAGGCTTGCTACTGTCTGGTGGGAATGCTGAACGGGTCAATCATCCTGAGAGGAAGGGAGGAAAAGGCCACCCCAGGGCACTGCTCCAGCCTGACTTTTCACCCCCCTCCCCCCCCGTTGCCCCAGTATGATCTACCATCAACTGCCCCGTGATGTTTTCATATGTTAACATTGCTTATTCTGTTCAACTTCCGTTGTTGCAAGGGCAGGAAATTGTGATCACTGCTTCATCCCCATCACCTAAATTGGTATTGCATGCAGTGAATCCACAGCTAGCTGCCAGCCATCCTTTCTGCCATTTGTACATCTGTAACAAAACATCTGCTGCTGCTAGTGATGCCTGCAGTGTTTTTATTTGTTCTCCTTCTATTTTCAGGGCTTTGTGGGCTTTCAAGGTGACAGGGGACATGATGGACCTCCTGGATCAATGGTAAATGGAGTCTCCTACTGTGTGTGGATACAGAGATGTGCAAAAGCTCTCTGAAGCTTGCCTATGGGAAATGAAGCAATAAGATGATGATGATGGTGGTGGTGGTGGTGGTGGTTAGATTTATATACCACCTTTCCTCCAAGGAGCTCAAGGTGGTATATGTGGTGCTCCCCCCCATTTTACCTTCACAAGAACCTGTAAGGTAGGCTAGGTTAAGGGACGGTGACTGGCCCAAAAGCTTTTCTGGTTTTCAATGTGCCCATGATCCCAAAAAGTTTGATGAGCTTTGTAATAATGGAGTGGCATGGCGGGGGGAACTGTGTAGGGTCAAAATCTGAGGGCTGGGCACCTCCCCCACTCTGCTGGCTCTCTTCAGGGGATGGACCCTCTTCTCCCCTCTTCGATGGTACCCCTAGGTTTCCATCTCTACAGAAAGTAATGAAGCTGCTCCATTAGCTTTGTTGCCAGTACCACGCCCAATTTAAGACGTTAACACTGACCTGAAGAAACACATTTGCCCTCAAATGGCAGAAGGAGCACCTCCTCTCATCTCAAACTGCCCAGGTGTTAGGATCAGCAGAGTAGGTCCCATTTGTAGTTTTGCCACGCTCTTTGCTTCGAAGGATGGTGGCACACAAAAGGGCCTTATTTTCAGTGGCCCCCACATGGTGGTATGATCTCTCCTCTATAGTGTATTCTGTGCCATCACTTGCATGCTGTGCAATGATTGGTCAGAAGACGGACCTCTTTACCCAGGCCTTTGTTTGAGAAGACTTCTCTCCACCATTCTTACTGTGCAGAGTGGTGAATGTGTTGCCCAAGAATCCTGCAATACTAGAGCTGGCACCGGTGACAATTTATTGGTGCTCCCAGTGTGATGCATCACCAAAGTCAGCAGGTAGTTTTCCATTGCTTAGAAGGCCTGATTGCTTGGTTGAGCCCCAGATTATGCCCTCTGGACACTGTTTTGATTACTTCTTTTTCCGAACAGGGCTGTCCTGGCAAAACAGGGGTCAATGGAGAACCAGGTTCACCAGGACTGAGGGTAAGAGTTGATAAAAATAGATTAAATCTATTCAGATTTTATTCTCTCTGTGTTACTTTGTTTATTAAATGCATATCACACCCTTCCTCCCAAAGGATGGTGCATCAGTAATAAAACAGTGCAATTAGACCAGGTAAAAACAGTTAACAATAAATTTCTAAAAGAAGTTAAACACCAGTTGATAACTTCTAAAAGCAGTCACTTTATCTCAAATATAATAATCTCAGGGCTGTCATGAGCAGTACCTTTTATTTTTCAAAATGCCTGGATAAATAGGAATGTTTAAAAATTCCTTCTGTGAAAGTTATCAATGCAGAAACTAACAATGATTCAAGACAATAATTTGAGTTTCTGGGTTTATCTTTTCTTTTTCTTTTCCCCTTTCCCATTCCAGGGCCTTCCTGGCAAACCTGGTCTAGAGGGGCTACAAGGGATTGTTGGCATCAACGTAAGTGATGGCTCTTATCCAGAGAAAGGATGAGAGACATTCAATTCACTCCACATTTAAATGGGAGCTTACCTAATTTGCACTTCCTCCAGCTGAACCACAGCCATTCTTTGAAATTCACACATCTCTGAATTTTGTGGTGCAGTTCTCTAGCCAAGTAATGGGCACAAAAATGTATATATTGGGGGTGAAGTGTGCAAAAATCAAGCAAAAATAACTTTAAAAAGCAACTACATATTACTGAGAGTAAACCTGCTAAAATCAATGGACCTAAGTTAGGTCCACTGTGTTGGGTTGCACTGGATACAACCTATAATATTTGGGGAAATTGCTTAATATACATAGTCTTGCAGAGCAAAATTGCATACACTAAGAAGTGTTTATTAGGAGAAAATTGCACCTGAAGGCTGATGAATTTTTTGTGAGGACTTTTTATATCACAAGCTGATGTAAAAGGGTGGCATGCTGAACTTACAACTGGAGAAATGAGAAACTGAAATTGATATATTTGCCCATACTTACTCCAGAATGGGGACCCAGGTGGCGCTGTGGGTTAAACCACTGAGCCTAGGGCTTGCTGATCAGAAGGTCGGCGGTTCGAATCCCTGTGACGGGGTGAGCTCCCGTTGCTTGGTCCCAGCTCCTGCCAACCTAGCAGTTTGAAAGCACGTCAAAATGTAAGTAGATAAATAGGAACCGCTACAGTGAGAAGGTAAATGGCGTTTCCATGTGCTGCTCTGGTTTGCCAGAAGCGGCTTTGTCATGCTGGCCACATGGCCTGGAAGCTATACGCCGCCTCCCTCGGCCAATAGAGTGAGATGAGCGCGCAACCCCAGAGTCGGTCACGACTGGACCTAATGGTCAGGGGTCCCTTTACCTTACTCCAGAATGGGGAAGATGGATCAACCTATTTCCCTTCTGACTTAGTTCTGCATGTACTCAGTCATGGCCTCCTTTCCCGCTGTATGCATGTTTCTTTTGTATACACAAAATCACATTTAAGACATTTGCACTTCTCCTTAAAGCACACTTTTTGTTATGCATTCTTTTCCTATAATACATTCCTATGTATGCTCCCGAGTGCAAGTTCTCCTAGGCATGCATCTGTGTAAGCATTAGTTTAAAAAACTATTTTAAAAACTGCACCACAAACTTCAGAGAAGTCAGTTGGTAGTCAACCTCCAGCCCTCCTGTGCCCAAGACCAACAGACTAGGAGTTCCCTTTAGGTTGTGGACCAAAAGAAGTTCTGCTTCATCCTCAGAAAGGAGGAGACCTGACCTGTGAAAAGTGAGGTGGGCCACCAGGAACATTCCTTTCCCATTAATTCTTAGAACACCTTTTTTTTGGAGTCGTAGTATTAGGAATCATAGGATCATAGGATTGTTGAGTTGTAAGCAACCCTAAACACTATATAGTCCAACCTCTACAATACAGGAATCACAGCTTCTGACAGATGACCATCCAACCTGTTTAAAAATGTCTAATGAAGGAGAGTCCACCACTTTCTGAAGGAGTCTGTTCTGTTGTTGAACAGCTCTTACCATCAGAAAATTTTCCTGATGTTTAGTTGGAATCTCCTTTTTTGTAACTTGAATCCATTGGTTTGGGCCCCACCCTCCAGAGCAGCAGAAAGCAAGCTTGCTCCTTCTTCCATGTGACAGTCCTTCAGATATCTGAAGATGGCTGTCTTATCACCTCTAAACCATTCCTCACAAGGCTTGATTTCCAGACCTTTGATCATTTTGGTTGTCCTCCTTTGCACGCGTTCCAGTTTGTCAACAACCTTCTTAAATTGTTGTGCCCAGAATTGGACACAGGACTACAGGTAGGGCCAAGGCAGAATAGAACAGTAGTATCACCTCTCTTGATCTGGACACTATACTTCTGTTGATGCAGCCTAGAGTTTCATTAGCTTTTTCTGCTGCTGCAGCACACTGTGTGTTAAGCTTGTGGTATACTAAGATCCCCAGATCCTTTTCACATGTAACAGAGGGCTTACTGGTATTAACTTGACAAGTGCTGTTAAACCCTTACATTCCAGGGCTATCCAGGATCATTTGGCGACAGAGGAAAGCCTGGTCCCAGGGGCAAAAAGGTAGGGGCTGTCAGAACATTTGGCATCAGGAGATTAAAGGTTTTCCAGGGCCAAGCAACATTACTGTTTATTTATTTTTGCAGATTTATAAATTGTTCCATAGCCAGAAGCCACCCAAACAGAGCAGAATAAAACCAAATGGAATATGATACAAAAGATGCAGACCCTAAAAATGAGATAAAATTTAAAAGACACAGATTCTTAATAACAATATGAAATACAAAGATACAAAGCACCATACTTTTCCGTATATAAAACACCCCCATGTATAAGACGCCCCCTATTTTGGGGGGGGGCTCAAATTTAAGAAAATGGGGAGAGATGGCACAGAGTTGTTGAGCTTTTCTGTGGAAGGTTGCACAGAATTATAAGGGGGGGTGCCGAAAATCGCTTACCCGCACGCGTCACAAAATCCGCTTCTCATCTGTCCCCTCACCAATAGAAGCTCCCAATTGCCCGCCCAATTCTTGCAGCATCAAAACCACCCATTGACACAGCAACCAATAACACAGAGAATAGACACTAGCAGCCATGGCAGCAACCGAAGAAACATCCACCCTGTGCATTGCCCATGTATAAGACGACCCCCATTTTTAGCAGGATTTTTACTGAAAATAAACTGGTCTTATAGACGGAAAAGTATGGTATCTACAAGCAATAAAACCATTTCTAAAAGTTGTTCAATTAATATTCCATAAATGATTGTGTGGTCTTAAACAAATATGTTGCCGGCTACTGCTTAGTGATTAAGATGCTAAGTACCTGTCTTAATCTCAGCTGGTAGCTTATTTCAGAGGTCTAGCTCTGCAACACTAAATAACATCTGTACTATTTTAAAACGCTATTAAGATATACCACTTCTCTTTCTTAACAGTAAGCGGCTGTGAAGAGTGTGGGATCTGGGCTGGAACAAGGGGAGATTGTTCCCTATGTGTCGTATGCAAACACTGACCTCGTTTGAGGCAAGCCTGGTGCAGGGCTCAGGCTGAAGGATAAAGAAGAGCAGTGCTCTGGTGTTGCTTCAGCAACAACTAACCGTAGACTGAGCCCAATATGGGAGCAAATAGTTCTGTCTCAGTCATAAGAGCTACCAATACTAAATTGGGACTTTTCCCAGCCTTCTCCAACACTCTTTCATTCTAATGGAGTGGAGGAGACTCTGGTTGTACCGGTACTTCTGTGATGGCATCCTCTGAGTCAGGCTGGATAGCAGTGTGATTTCCTTGGGCCTGGGGGGCCCTGGTACCAGGGGCCCCTCTTCTGGAAGTGTTTTTTGTAGCATTGTGTGTAATTCTTATGCAAGAGTCAACAATCTCATCTCCTAAGGAAGGGGAATTAGATCCCAGGGTTGTGACACCATGGAAATTTCCTAACGAGCTATCCCTCTTCCACAACATGCTATTTGCTCACAAAAAACCCTACTTATTGTATTTTTCCCCTGTATAAGACTAGGGTTTTTTAACCAAAAAATTAGGTTTGAAATTGTGGTTCGTCTTATACATGGGTAGTGCTGAGGGGTGTTTTCTTAATTTGGAGTCCCCAAAAATAGGGGTCGTCTGATACATCGGGGTGTCTTATACACGCACAAATATGGTACATCTGTTGTCAGCAGGTATTAGTGAGATCTGTGTGCGTTTGTTCATGCACTAACCATATGGGGAGACCATACTAACACTGATGATGGTGCTGCTACTGTATGTAAGGAAGTGATCTCATAGTAAACTATGCTTTCCTGTCCTCTCTTCTCTCTACTTCCCCCGCCTTTTGCCATCTTCACAGGGAGAGCCTGGAATCCGAGGCTCCACTGGATTTCCAGGCGAATCTGGTTCCAAAGTGAGTGTTCTTTTCTGCTATGCTCCCTTACTCCTAAATGGTTGGAGGCAGTGATTCTCCTGAAAACCAGTTTTGGGGAAGCCACACAAGGGGAGAGGGCTCTTGTGCTCGGTTCTGCTTGTGGGTTTCCCCATAGGTATCGGGTTCAACAGTATGAGAACAGGATGCTGGACTAGATGGGCCACTGGCCTGATCCAGCAAGGTTCTATTTATGTTCTTAACTTCCCCAGTTCTATTGGGCTACATTGGGATCAACCGGGAGACAGAGTTCATTTGCAAGGTTAGAGAGTCCATACCCTCCAACATTTTCCTGATGAAAATAGGGAGTCCCCATTCCAGAATGATAATTTTACTATTTATACCCTACACACTTTACTGGGTTGCCCCAGCCACTGGGCAGCTTCCCACACATATAAAAACATAATAAAACATTACATTTAAAAAGCAACTTTCCCTATACAGTATTGCCTTCAGATGGCTCGGGGGTTGTGATAACTCCTTGCCCTCCCAACATTTTCCCAACAAAAATAGGGACATCCTAAGGAATGTGGGTGGCGCTGTGGGTTAAACCACAGAGCCTAGGGCTTGCTGATCAGAAGGTCGGTGGTTCGAATTCCCGCGACAGGGTGAGCTCCCATTGCTCAGTCCCAGCTCCTGCCAACCTTCAAAAGCAGTTCAAAAGCACGTCAAAGTGCAAGTAGATAAATAGGTCCAGCGGGAAGGTAAACGGCGTTTCCGTGTACTGCTCTGGTTCACAAGAAGCGGCTTAGTCATGCTGGCCACATGACCTGGAAGCTGTACACCGGCTCTCTCGGCCAATAACGTGAGATGAGCGCCGCAACCCCAGAGTCGGTCATGACTGGACCTAATGGTCACGGGTCCTTTTACCTTTACCTTTAAGGAAAAGTGGGACATTCTGGGATCAAACCAGAAACCAGGATGGTTTCTCTAAATCAGGGACGTCCCTGGAAAATAGGGACACTTGGGGGGGGGTCCGAGAGCCCTGAGTGGTCACTTGGCAGCAGAGGGTTTGTTTTTTTTTACCTTGTTTGGCTTTTCTCCCTGCATAGGGTCCACCAGGGCCACCTGGCATGAAAGGCCTTCCTGGCCCACAGGTATGTTTCCCTCCTCATCTCCATTTTTTTTAAAAGTAACATCTCCTATTTTATTTAATTTATTTATTATTATTATTTTATTCCATTCCGTCATACATAAGTTGACCTGCTCACCCTTACACTAATACTGATCACCTGGGCCTGCATAATGTGTGCCTTTGTGTGACATCATAGCTGTGGGTGAGAGCATGTCTCTACATTAAGGGCGGCTAAACTATGGCCTTCCAGGTGCAACTGAACTATGACTCCCATAGTCCCTGGCCATGGGCCACGCCGGGGCTGATGGCAATTGGAGTCCAAAAACATATGGAGAGCCACATACCAGCCCCCACAGTCCTAGTTTTAATAAATGAGAATGAAATCCTTTTTTATTATTCTTCGTGACTCACATGGCAGATAAGTGATCGGCTCTATCAGCAGTGTGGGTGGGATGGGGCAGAATCAGAGCTGTGGCACCTGGAGGGGGGGGGGTAGATGAGAATAGACCAGCAGAAGTTACCACTTTATTCTCCCTGCCACCATCCATATCAACATGCCAGTTTCAACTGATGAGTCACATTATTATTAACAGTTATTCATCACTTACTGCAGAAAATGCCTCAAAGCAACCTGCAATTTTTTTAAAAAAAAAACATACAAATGCAAAATCTAAACCAGCATCAAAAGAGCACAACTACATTATTTTAGTAAAAGTGTTCATCATGCAGTATTATAAAAGCACACCACCTACTCCACCCTACTAAACGATAAACACCACAACGTTATCCTGCTAAAAGTGCTCATCCTGCAGTACCCCACCCTGCTCAAAGATGAATATGAAAACTAGAGGCTAGAGTATGAAAAGATGGTGTCCATCCTCTGCAGGAATAACCTTCTCATTTCTTTCAGGGCAGAATGGGAGATGTGGGCCCCAGGGGATTTCCTGGAACCTTGGTAAGCATATGGTTACCTGAGCATGGGTAAGGGCTCACTTAGTCCTGATCCTGCCATGCCCCTTCCCACAGTCATGGCAAGAAAGAAGGGATCCTCATCTCTTTATGAGCTTGCAACTGAAAATGTTCTTTTCTTTCTTTATGGAATGCATTTATGCACCCTGATTCACCACCACCACCACCAAGAAATGCTTTTTCCTACTCCATAGGGACTTCCTGGCATACATGGACAAAATGGCATCCCAGGAAAGCAAGGACCAGCAGGAGAGGTGGGGTCCATTGGTCCAGTGGGAGTGACTGGTCCATCAGGGTACCCGGTATGTACATATACGTATCTGTGCCTGGATGCTATGTGGTTTGGAGCTTGGTGACAGCTCCAGGTTCAGTAGGGGGTAAGAGGGTCTTCTTAACCAGGCAGGACTGAAGGGATATCAGTATCGAAGAGTGCCCAGATGGCTTGTGTAAACAAGCCAACCCCTTTGCCCCATAGAGAAAATAATCACTGGTCTCTCTGTGCTGTGATTGAAGGACAGTTTCACTGTTACATATGCCAAGATGGAAAGCCCTGGCTTGGGGGCCAAAAGCAGTCCCCCAAGCCTCTTGAGATTCTCCCCAGACTGCACCCCTCACCAGCCCTACTTCACATCCTACTTGAGTGTTTTTACCTGGCTGGAATGGCACCCTTGATAATGCCTGAATGGAAGACAGAGATGAGTGAGTGTATTACTAGAAATTAGCCTACTACACTAGTGCGTATGTGCATTGATTTAAGTGATTTCCTCAGGTTTTCCTGATTTAACTATTACCATCAATAACCTGTAAAGGGGGTGGGGAGCATAAGAAGGAAGTACAATTAAAATAACAATAAGGAACTCACCTGCTATTTCCAGGATTTAATTTTAGACATTTTTTCTGAGTTTATCCTGGTAGGCAGGTGGAGCAACAGATTATCATCAAACAAAACAATGTTAATGTACAACAGGAGATGTCCACTTGTCCTTAATTGTAAACTGCATACTATCTTTACAGGGAACAGATGGGCCAACAGGTCTAGTGGGGCCCATTGGAGAGAAAGGAGAAAAGGTAAGTTAAGGGGGGAAGTAAGAGGATATCACCCACACACTTGTCTTCCAAGGTTGCTACATGTCAAAGAGCTAAAGGCATTATTTTGTTCTCGTAAGAGCTGGAATACTAATCTTAAAAGATCATCTCATCCCCTGTGTACACAACTGATCCCTGTGTTCTGCAGGAGCATACTCTGCAAATGCTATCCTTTCAGGAGGTCCAACAATGTTGGACTTTTGGTGTCATGTTAGAACTTAGAACTCCCTCCCATTGCATATCAGACAGGCACCTTCTCTGTTGCCCTTTTGGCACCTGCTAAATACATCCCAGGTGGCGCTGTGGATTAAACCACAGAGCCTAGGGCTTGCCGATCAGATGGTCGGCGGTTCGAATCCCCGCGACGGGGTGAGCTCCCGTTGCTCGGTCCCAGCTCCTGCCAACCCAGCAGTTCGAAAGCACGTCAAAGTGCAAGTAGATAAATAGGTACTACTACAGTGGGAAGGTAAACGGTGTTTCCGTGTGCTGCTCTGTTCGTTGTCATGCTGGCCACATGACCTAGAAGCTGTATGCCGGCTCCCTCGGCCAATAACGCGAGATGAGCGCCGCAACCCCAGAGTCGGTCACGACTAACCCTAATGGTCAGGGGTCCCTTTACCTTTACCTAAATACATGCCACTCTCCATATTTACCTTCTGAAATATTTATCCCAGTTGGTGTCAATGTTGGATTTGAATTGCTTGCCTGGAAATACCTGGGATTGAACCTGGGGCGTTCTGCGTGCCAACTATATACTCTACCAATAAGCTGTGGGCTTTCCCAGTCTGAGCAACACTGCTCTGTGTAAACCTATCTTTTGCAACCTCTATTGTTGAATACCTTTTTTTCTTTAGGGTGCCTCTGGAGGCCTTGGTGCAGCTGGTGTCAGTGGGCTGGATGGAGAACAGGTATGGAAATATAGTGGAATACATCCTCTTTCCCTCTCTCTTTTGGTTTCTATCAGGTGCTGCCCTGTTTACAATGCTAGAACCTCAATGGAGATGTATTAAAAAATACCTAAAGAGAACTCTGGGAATTGGAACTCTGTAAAGGGACTGCTGGTGATGGTATTGTCCTAGCAACTCTCAGCACCCTTAAACTACAGTGGTGCAGATAGGGCCTAATTATTCTATACACAAAAATGCAAACACATCAACTTCAGTTCTCCCATTGCAAAAAAAAAGTCTGCATGAAAATTTGTATCCATTTTCATGCAGCTTTCTCCTAATGTGAGTATTTTTTGTACACAGTTTTGGCTAGTATTAGCATTTTGACAAGCAATTTCCTTCTTTCAGAATGCGATTTCATATATGTGATTGTGCTCTGATAAGAGGGAAATTGCTTGTTAAAATGCTTATACCGGTACTAGCCAAAAGTGTCTCACTTTTATACATTTGACACACAAATGAGAACTGTGTCTTGTTTGCAAAGTGCAAATCCGGGACTATCCCCTATCCTTAATCCATACCAAAACTTTGTGAAATCCACCAACCTGTGATATTTGTGCTCTCCTTTTTCTATGTGCATGTGTGTGTTTAAAACAGAGTGCAGGATTATTATAGTGTGTTTCTTTTCCCTCTAGGGTGTCCCAGGCTTACCTGGAGTGGAAGGTCAACCTGGGTTAAAGGGGGAACAGGTGAGTGCTAACAGGTTTTCTCTTGAACCACCTGGGTTTTGAGAATCTTAAAATTCAGAGGATGTTGCTCTTGTTCTATAGGAAGAAGCTTGATAGGCATTCTATGGCCTCCTTGAAATGGCCTACTTGAAATGAGGCTGCACTTTAAATTTTAATACTGTATTTTAATCTGTATTTTAATTAATTGTTTTTATGTTTTATTGTGGTTCTGTTGGTGTCAGCCGCCCTGAGCCCGGTTTTTGACTGGGGAGGGCGGGGTATAAATAAAAATTTATTATTATTATTATTATTATTATTATTATTATTATTATTATTATTCCACCTGTGGGAACTCACATTTGCCAAATTCATTCATCTGCTCAAAGGTTCTTGTGGCTACAGTTGAGTAAAGGTTCCAGCATTTGGTTTTTAGTTTAGAGAACTAATGACATGATAGAAGTTTATAGAATTATGCATGGCACTGAGAAAGTGGGCAGAGAAAAACATTCTTCCCTCTCTCATAACACTAGAACTTGTGGGCATCCAATGAAGCTGAATGTTGGAAGATTCAGGACAGGTAAAACTAAGGACCTCTTCATACAGCTCATAGTTAAACGATGGAACTCACTCCCACAGGAGGCAGTGTTGGCCACCAACTTGGATGGCTCTAAAAGAGGACTGGACAAATTAATGAAGGAGAAGGCTGTGGCTCTGCTCTGCCTCCGCAGTCAGAGTAATGCTTCTGAATACCAGTTGGGAAACTACAGGAGGGGAGAGTGTTGCTGTGCTTGGGTCCTGCTAGCAGTTTTTTCATGGGCATCAAGTTGGCCAGTGTGAGAATAAGCTCCCTAGTTTAATCATGTGCTGCATGAAGAAGTACTTTCTTTAATCTGTCCTGATACACTGAGAGTCTGGAGGAAAAACCCTTTTGTGGTTTGCAGCTGCTGCCACCACCATCAGTATACTGTGAGTAAATCCAGACTCAATAGCAGCTCGTTCCAATGTCATACTTTCTTTATTATTGCTTTCCAGGGTAATAGAGGAGCCCCGGGGGTTCCAGGAGTTCAAGGTGGCATTGGAGAGACCGGAGAGAAGGGCCCAGAAGGGCAGCCTGGTGGATATGGAGAGCTAGGGAAAGAGGTAACCTGCACACAATTCCTTTGAAGTGGGTTTGTCAGGCCAGGTTATCAACAGCAAGGGTGCATTCAGATGTGGGGGATATTACAGGATTTTTTTTTCTGATTGTAATGATAGTCTTTCTGCTCTGTTCTCCAGTATTCCTTTCAAATTGCAGTGCCTGTTGCACTACACAACTGTGGCCTTTGGACATGCCACACTAAATTTAATTCACATCAGTGGGCATGGTGTGACACAACAACAGATTCCATTGGCCAGTGTCATTGGACTCAGTATCCGCAAGCTGGATTCATGCATGGGGTTGCTGTGGGGAATTCTGAGCACAGGGTTTGATGTTATGGTGCAAAGCCCTTTCCTAAAGAGATGTGCTTCTCTTCTACAGGGTGACGATGGGGACCCTGGAGATCCGGGGGATCCGGGACCAAAGGGGAAAAAGGTGTAGTAGGTCTGTCCTGATTTTCCCCTGTCTAGCTCCCTCTCACCAATAATCTCTCAGAATGTTTGAGTGGCTTGAGGGTATATTCTCTCTTTCCTTAGAATATACCGTATTTTTCTGTCTATAAGATGTCCCCATGTATAAGGCGCCCCCTATTTTGGGGGACTCAGTTTTAGGAAAATGGGGGAGATGGCCCCGAGTATAAGACACCCCCTAATTTTTGACATTTTTATTAGGAGGGGAAACCTAGTCTTATACATGGAAAAATACGGTACTTAAAACAATATCATGAAACAGCTTGAGCAGAACTGGGTATGACGAAGAGCAGAGACAAAATTGAGAAATGGGAGGCAGATTTATAAATATATATATATAAATATATATTTATAAATATTGAAAGCAGTCATTTAAAGCATAGTGTGTTCCATTTTGACCATATTTGCATGTTTATTGCATTTACATTCCATCTTTCCTTCAAGGAATCCAAGATGGTATACATAGTTACCTTCCCATTCCGTGCTATCCTTGTGAGGTAGGTTAGAACTGAGAGAGTGTGAATTGCCTAAGGTCACCCAGGGAGTGTCATGAACACTGGGTTTTTTTAATTAAAAAAACGTCCAAGCTTTGAAAACAATTTATTTATTATTATTAAATATTTATTGCATTTATATCCCAACTTTTATTCCCAAAGAGCTCAAGCCGGCCTACATGGTTCTCCCCTTCTTCATTTAATCCCCACAACAGCTCTATGAGGTAGGGTAAGGATAGACTGGTCCAAGGTCACCCAGCAGGTTTCACAAATGAGTAGGGATTCAAACCCTGTGCTCTCAGGTCCTGGTCTGACACTTCATCCATTGCACTATGTTCATTCCCAGCGTATTCCTGTGGTTGCAATTTGTTTTGGCTGTGTTTAATACTGATCTAAAATTGGTTGTAACACACCCTGGAATCTACTGGTAAAGGGTGGGTAATAAATATAACAGCAGCAGCATATACTGTATTGCAGAGTGTTGGACTAGATGACCCTTGGGGGTCCCTTCCAACTCAACAATCCTAGGATTCTTTTATTCTAACATGGGACAAAGATAGAGAACCGGTGGTCCTTCAGAGGTTGGACTGCAATTCCCATCAGCTCCAGTCAGCATGACCGATATCAGGGATGATTGTCAGGGATGAAAACTTAAGAAGATCCCTAAATGAACCAGGCCAATGGTCCATCTGGTCCAGCTTCCTGTTCTCACAGTGGCCAACAGTAAAAATAAAATAAAAAATGTTGCAGTGGCTTCAGACAACCAGCACAGTTATATGACATGGGTGAGAAACCTCAGACCTGGTCCACAGGATTCTCTCTCTCTGCATCTCTCATGACTCTCTCCAATCACATGCTCTTGGCACCCTCCTTAACTGTTTTTGCCTAGCTTGAATTTATTCTCAAGCTCTGGTAATGCCACTCACTTGCCTGGAGGAAGGATAGAGGTGTGTGTGTGTGTGTGTGTGTGTGTGTGTGTGTGTGTGTGTAGAAACTAGCCTACTGTACAGGTGTCAAATTTATATTTATTGTTCCACCTATTTTTGCCTCTGGCCTTGCCCACCATTGGCATAGGCCACAAGAAATTTGCCCAGAGTGGAAGACAGCCCCTGAATCAGCAGGTGATCCTTAGAAGATGATTAGCAGGTGAACCCCCCCACCCCACCCCCAGACATGGCACACCAGTGGTTTAAAGACTAAGAACCAATGGAGTAATGATAATAATCTTTCTCCTCCTCCTTTTTCTTCTGGAACAGGGCAGCAATGGCAGCAGAGGACCTTCAGGGCTGCCTGGGCCACGTGGCACTATGGGGCCAGTTGGTGGAAAAGGTCGCAGAGGAGAAAAGGGACAAGAAGGTTTCTTGGCAAGTACACTAACAGCATTCCAACTAATGATGCAGGGATGGAGACTACAACACCCATCAGCCCCTGCAAACCTGGCTGAACAGTCATAGACAAAAGGAGAGGGAGTTGATACCCACAAGTCCCACTGCTGTGCCGGGATTTCTCTAGTTTGTGAACCTGGACCTACAGAATCAGAAATGTATTTATTTGTTTACAGATTTCTAGGCCACCCTCCATTCTGATGAATTCCAGAGCACCATACAATATTTCTTTACCAAAAGAAATTTAAAAAAAGAAACAGGAGCAAAACATTCCAGCAATATAACAACATCCTTTGTAACAATAAAACGGAGAAGTGACAAAAACATCAAACTGATAAAGCAGGTGGATTTCCCTGATCTTTGATAAGTGCTTTCACTCCCAAAGCATTGTCTCTGTGCCTAAAAAGCATGCCTGCTCTCGTAAATGGTTTTTTATTTTCCTAGTGGGGAAGGAGCTAGGGCAGATTCTGTCTCCAGAGTTTCCATCGGGAGAATCAGTTTAATTCACCCTGTGCCTCATTTTCTCTTCTCTATTTTTCCATAAAGGGCCAAGCAGGCATAGCTGGAATTGCAGGACCTGGAGGAGCAAGAGGAGCACAGGTAGGTCACATATAATAGCTGTGGCCTCACAGAGGTCATGCTGGACCTGCAAGTGACAGACACCACATTGGCAAGGTTTAGGCATTGGCCAAGTCCTTGAGCTGTGTTCTGGTCCAATGCCAAAGGGAAAGCAGCAGAGCTGGAGGTGAGGCACGTTAACAGTTCCTGGAGCACATCCAACTTGCACAGACAACAATTGGGGCAGAGGGAGGCCTTTCATCCTTCTGTCTCCAGACTACTTCTTCACCCCCTTGAGAGCTTCAGAGCCTTAAGGAGTCAACCCTCTGGCCCGAAGATGGGCACTTTTCCTTTCCATAGTCTCCCACCTGGTGGGAGCCCAACCATCTTTGTCACAGTGGTCTCTCTATCTTCCACAGGCAGTTCTAAACCTGGCTCCCCATCTGGTGCCCCTGCTGCCTCTAACTCTGTGTCCAGGTCATTGCAGGATACAGGAGGCATGACAACTTGGACTGCTAAGCTGGGCTGCTCAGCAGTACCCCTGGATCCCAAAGCAGGAATAGGAGGGTCTGTGGCCTTCTAGATGTTGTTGAACTACAACTCCCATCAACCCCTAGCCAGCATGGCCAGCATTAGAGGTGGCGGTACTTGTGGCACTGCGAAATAAACAGTGGTTTGATGTCAACTTGCTGCTGCATGCTGGTGAAACTTCTTGTTGTGTTCTACTGCTGCTGTAGTTGCACCTCCAGGAAACATGCCGGAACCTATGCCGCACCTAGAGCGGGGCCCAACATTCAAATGAATCAGAGCCTTCCTCAGGCCAACACTGGGGCCCTCAAGCTGGGAACATGACACACATCAAAGCCAGAGAGATGTGTCTAATCAGTGACCTTTGCTCTTTTTTGGCATTGCAGGGTGAAATTGGAGTCCGGGGGCTTCCTGGATTGGATGGTCCTGAAGGAATGAAGGTACCCATGACTTTGCTGGTAGAGTAAGGGATATGAGACCAAAAAAAAAGATTATAGCTTTGGGAGAAGTATATGTGTGTGCAGGGAGTAAGTATCATCAATTTAACTGAGGCAGCTCACCTGTTTCCCAGGTAGCAAAATGGCGCTTCCTATTTCACAATTCTTCCCACCCTTCTTTTCTTCTTCCTCTCAGGGAAAGCCAGGACCTCATGGTGCAATTGGACCCAGTGGTGCTACCGGACTGGCGGTAAGGGCAAGACACTTGGTACCCAAATCTCATTCTTCTTGAGATATAAATAATATGTAAAGGTGACTCACACTCCCCCTCATAATGATAGGTCTGGAATACCATCAGTAGGTGTTTTGATACTGTAAACCACCCTGTGATCTTCGGGCAAAGGGCGGTATAGAAATTTCATAATAATAATAATGTTCACATTTTAACAGGATGCTATCAGATTTGCACTTACTGAAACGATATGCAAATCAAAACACAGCCATCCTTCAAAATTCACACTTCTCAAGGTTTTTTTGCTTCTAAAATAAATAAATGTGTGCAAAACTAGACATATTAGAGGAAAGCCTGCATGAAAAATGCACATACTGGAAGAATAAGAAATCAAGATAACACACTTTCTATAAAGGAATGGAAATGGTTTGTTGAATATTTACAGATAAACTGTAAACACACAGTGGCGTAGTAATAGGGGGCGGGGGGGACGCCGCCACGGGCAGCAGGCTGGGCGGGGGGCAGCAGGCTGGATGGGGCTGACCACCTCCGACGGCCACTGCCGTGTGACGCGGCCGCTGCCATGGAGGAGAAGCCCCAATGGAGAAGAAGCCTCACTCTGTGGCTTGCTTGCAGGGTTTGCCGTGGCGCTGCATTGCATGCCTCCTTTCCGGGGCGGCAAACTGCCTTCGGGTTTGCCGCCCCGGGCAGCCAGGCGGCTAGCTACGCCACTGTAATCACATAGACACATAAAAACACTGGCAGGATTATACTAATAACCTGCAGCTACGTAAGAGTATATATTTAAAGAAGATAAATAACTGAGTAAGTTTAGTTAATTTGGATATGCAGAAGATATTAAAAATAAATTTAAGGAACTGCAGAAAGGGGGAAGGAAGTCAAGTTTTAAAATGTCAAAATGATTGTAAAATCAGTGAAATGCATATATCTGAAAAGTATAAAGAAAATTTAAAGAAAAAGAAAAATTCACGTGCTGGAGAAAATAGCATACAACAGTGCATTCTGTAAAACAATATTGCTTGCAAAAAGTTGTGTAAATCAGATGTATAGCTGGATCACATTGCCCTCATAATGATAGATCTGGAGTACCAGGTGCTGTCTATTATTATTATTTATTAAATTTGTATACCAGCCTGTTCATCCATAGATCTCAGGGTGGTTTGCAACATAAAACCACAATGTAAGCATGGGGAGGAAATTTACACTAGAAGTAGGAGAACATTAAAATGCTGTCAGACGTTTGAGAGGATTTTTGTTTGTTTAACACCACAAATTTATGGAGAAATGTGGAGAGCTGACCTTCAGAGGGAAAAAGGAAGAAATTAAGAGATTTATCCATCACTAGCAGCCAGTGTTACCACAACCCTCCAGACAGAGACTCCAACTAGAGGCAGATGTTCTTCATAGAAATGTGGGAAATTGCCTCATCCAGACTAGACCACTGTTGCAGCTAGTTCAGTACTTTCTGCACTGACTGGCAGTGGCTCTCCACGGTTTCAGGAAAGAGTCTACTTGAAGATGCTGAGGACTGAACTGGAGGTCTTTTGCATAGGAAGTATGGATTCTGTCACTCAGCTCTTTGTCTTTCATCAAAGAGCAATGTATGTTCCAAGACCTCTTGGCTCTGAATAAAGAGCTGAATAAAACAAGCATATGGAGGCTGCCTGACCCAAGTCTAACCATTGGTCCTGTCTAGTTCAGTACAGTGGTACCTTGGTTTATGAACACAATTGGTTCTGGAAGTCTGTTCATAAACTGAAGCGTTCATAAACTGAAGCGAACTTTCCCATTGAAAGTAATGGAAGGTGGATTAATCTGTTCCAGACGGTCCGCGGGGTACTTAAACTGAAGTGTACATAAACTGAAGCGAACTATCCCATTGAAAGTAATGGAAAGTGGATTAATCCGTTCCAGACGGGTCCGCGGAGTACTCAACCTGAAGCGTACTTAACCCAAAGCATGGGTGTAATTGGTTCCGGAAGTCTGTTCATAAACTGAAGCGTTCATAAACTGAAGCGAACTTTCCCACTGAAAGTAATGGAAAGTGAATTAATCCATTCCAGATGGGTCCGTGGCATTCGTAAACCGAAAATTCGTAAACCGAGGTGTTCATAAACCGAGGTTCCACTTTATATCCTGTAGTGACTAGCAGGATTAGCAGCGGCACACTGGTGCTGCAAAGAGGTGTCTCTCCCAGCCCCACCTAGGGATGCCAGAGATTGAATCAGGGACCCTGTGCAAACAAAGCGGATGCTGTGCCATTGAGCTAAAGCCCCCCCCCATGCCCTTTCAACAGCCTAGCATGTATTTGATGGTGGCAAGGAAGCAAAGTAGGTATAAAAAGAGAATTCCCTGGATGCCAAGATCCAGGTTTGAGGCAAGTACTTTTTGGTGAGAGAACACCAGCAGAGATTTTAAAACTCAAAATATGCAGCAAAGTAAAGTGTGGAAGTATATGCTGTTGGCCTTTAAAATATATATATTTCCAAGTGAGTTCCAAAATAATCTCCTCTCCCCCCCCCCCACCATAGGAAAAGAACACACATTTATTAAGTTATAGTCCTACCTCAGTTTAAGTACGGTTCGGTTTGAGTACTTTCAGTTTAAGTACTCCGCGGACCCGTCTGAAACGGATTAATCCACTTTCCATTACTTTCAATGGGGAAGTTCACTTCAGGTTAAGTACGCTTCAGTTTAAGTACTCCGCGGACCGTCTGGAACTGATTAATCCACTTTTCATTAGTTTGCTTCAGGTTAAGTATGCTTCAGGTTAAGTACAGACTTCCGGAACCAATTGTGTACTTAAACCAAGGTACCACTGTACAATGGTTTACTTACAATTCTCCAAAGTTCAGCATCTTGTGCCTTTCCATACATCAGTCAGAAAGGTTGCACAGGCAGTAAAACTTAGTTTAGTTCCAAAGTGGTACAAGTTCTTAAATTATTGGTATAGTAACAAATGGCTCATGAGAGCCATGTGGTCTGAGCTTGGCACAATCAGCTCAGTCCTCCTCACACACTGAGCTTCTTAGGTAGACTGAGGGAGAACAATAGGCTTGGTTACCCATTTCCTCCCAATGAAAAGGAAGTGGATGTAGCTAAGCTTACTCTGTAGTATTAACCCTGTCTTGCATTAATTAGACTTAGGCATGTTGGTTATATGAGGCTGGTTATCCCACAGTACTAACTACTGATGATACTGCTGCCACTCTCTGCTAACCTAGTCTCTGCTTCAGCCACAAACACACACAAAATGTTAGCAAAATGTGGATAAGAATCCTGACCTACCTTATATGATTCTTCATAAGCATTTTAACAAAATAAAAGTCGTTGAAACATTTTGAACATGCAAGCATTGCATAAATGAAATATGACTGTGACTGAAAGTGTTGCTGTTATTTCTTTATTTCAGGGCTTCCCAGGAGACGATGGGAGGAAGGGAGATCAGGGCAAGCCAGGTCCTTCTGTAAGTACTGTCTATTATTATGGTTCAGGAAGACAGAGCTCAGGAGCTGCTGATTCAGTAGTGAAACTGCTCAGATTAAGAGTTTATCTAGCAGGGTTGGGGAACCTGTGCTCCTCCCCCATGCATGAGATGTTGTTGGACTTCAGCTCCAGTGAGTGCATGCAGGGCCGGCCCTACAGCCAGGCTGGGTGGTGCAGGGCACCTGCCCGCCAGGGGGTGGGCACTGTGCAGCTGCCCCCACCGCGGAGCTGTGCCCGCCCGCCCGCCACGCTGGGAAACGGGGCAGGGCAGGGGCGCCGGAGGGATCCGTCAGACCACGACACCAGGGCACCAAATATACTTAAGACGGCCCTGAGTGCATGCATGTGTACACACATTCACACAAATTCTAGATGTTCCACAAAAGCAGTAAATGCAAGGAAGATGAAAGAAAATTGGCAGCAATTGAGAATGAATAAAGCAGTTGCTTGATATCCTCGTTTTTCTGTCGGAGTGGAAATAAGAGGGGGGGAAAAGAACGCTAGAAAAACTACATTTCCCACCATGTTGCTGGGATGGGGCACCATCTCTTCTTGCTTGGCATTTTCAAAAAAAATGTAAAAAAATGTGCTGTCTCTCTCATTTGCATTCCCTAGGGTGCAGCAGGCCCTGTGGGTACCAAGGGTGTTCAAGGTCTCCAGGGTTTTGATGGCCGGGAAGGATCGAAAGGAGATATAGGTGGGAAAGGAGAGCCTGGCCAAAAGGTAACACCTAGCTCTTAGTTGATGGTGTTGTTGAGTCTTGCCATCTTGATTACAGTGTATGGACCTTTCACTTTGTGTGGGAAACTGGTAAGTGCTTATTTTCTTAGCAAAAGAATTTTAATGTTCCTTGATATCAGAGAATCTCTCTCCAGCCTTTGGGAGATGACACCTTTAGGAGGTTGGATGTTGCCAGAAAAGCACTTTGGGAAGAAGTTTGCCATTTGATTTTGCACTTCAAAATAGACAGGTAGAAGGCAGAGACTGCACTGTCTTTGTATGATATAACTAAAGCGGAGGATGCATAAGAGGATACAGCCGCCCTCTGGGAACCCCAGTGGCAGATTTACCTGCTGCAGGAGGAGCCTCTTTGATTCCACTTTGCTCTGCTTGTATAAATAAAACTGATGTTAAAACCTAGGTCTCTCATCTTAAAAACAAGACAATGCATTAAACCCTTCAGCGCTGCCCTTAATTTTCTCTGCTTTTGGGAAGTTGCAATATGTAATATGTAGCAATGATCTCACTTCCAAACCCCCTTGAGCAATTCTTGGGGACATATTTTGGCAGTAACTCATGTATAAAAAGAGAAACATCAAGGTTCAGACCTGCCTGTGTGTCAGAAGGTATGGGGGAGCTTGGTGTACTGGGAAAGCTAGGTGCTCGGGTGCATTCAATTGCTTTTAAAGGGCTGGACCTTTTCCATGAAAAGCATGTATTGCACAAAGAAAGCTGTATCTACTTTATCATATCATAGATCAGAAGAGCAAAAGAACATAAGCACATAAAAAGGGCGCTGCTGAACCAAGTTAAAGGCTCATCTAGTCCAGCATCCTGTTCTCACAATGGGCAACCAGATGTCCAGATGAAGCCTGCAGGACTTAAGCACAGCAGCACCTTTACCTACTTGCATTTCCCAGCAGCAGGACACAAGAGGCACACTGCCTCTGACAGGGGAGGTAGAACATAGCTTTCATAGCTAGTAGCCACAGATCCGTTCTACATAGCTTGGTCTACTCATGCAGTGGAATGAGGTAGAGCTGATAAAGAGTGGGCTGTACATCTTTTAACTGCAGGCAGAAGGCAATACACAGCCACATAGTAACCTCTGCTGGCACCCGAGCTGTTTTTAGGGCAGCCACCAAAATTCCGTAGCAGCCGTTTTCAGGGACGGGAAGTGGCTCCACCCCCCTGCAGTGCCCAAAACGCCCAGCAACCGCCGTGCTAGCCAGATCCCCCCCCAATGCACAGCAGTCACAGTGTGCACTACAGACCCCCCCCCATGGCACCCTATGCCTCCCCGCCCAGTGCAGGCTCCCTACCTCTCCCCGCCCTGCCCCTGGCTAGCTATTCTACTGTCAAGATATAATAGTTGCATACTCCTCTTTGGTTGCACTTGTGATTTTACAATTGAACATGTTTGTTTTCTCTCCCTTGAATTTTAGGGTGATTGTGGTCCCCCTGGTAAAACTGGAGCAGCAGGGCTAGTTGGTCTTGATGTGAGTTGGTTCTCCTTGCTCATCTTTCTATTCATTTAGGGGATCAGTGGGGAGGGATTTCACATAGGACATATATCTCTGAATACATGTGCGTATTCAATTAGAAGACTGGATTCATTAGAGATACATTCTAATCCACCAATGGGCATTCAGGATAAAGGGAAGGTTTTAGAGCACCTGAATTTCCCCCAGCAGCTCCAGGCAGGGCTGGAAAAGACAATCTGAAACCCTGGAGAGCTGCTGCCAGCCAGCGTAGACAATCCTAAACTACATGAACCAATGGATTTGACTCAGTATAAGGCAACTTCCTAATCTGTGACCCTCTAGAAGCAAAATTTGAAGATGGGAACCTGTGGATTTCTGTTTTAGGCAAGCTAAATGTTTTTAGTTCTGATTCATTGAATAAGCTTTCAGCTCTAGTATTACTCTTTCCTTCTTTCTTTCTTTCTTTCTTTCTTTCTTTCTTTCTTTCTTTCTTTCTTTCTTTCTTTCTTTCTTTCAGGGGCCCCCAGGCAAGAAAGGAGATCTGGGACAGGAAGGGGCATCAGGCCAACAGGTGGAGTACCATGTATTAGAATCTAAGTCAATCACCATATTATCAAATTCTTCCATGGACCCCTCCCCTCCAGAATTCTGATTCACCCTAAGAAAATGGGTTACATACTGCAAAAGAATCCCAATATATTTGCTGGAACTATATGCTTTGTCGGGATGCTTTCCTGTGGCTCTGTATTCCCCACCCTGCCTTGATACATCATGCTTATTAGAGGTGTGCATACACTTTGCATGAACCCCCAGTCAAACCAGGGTGCCTTTGAGTGTTTGGGGCAGTGAAGGCTGGTCCACTAGGGTGACTGGGGCACTGCCCCTCCAAGCTCAGTCTGCCTCCTCCAGCCCCTACCCACCTTCTCTACCTTTTTACTTAACATCCAGCAAAGGGGCAAGCTTCATAGCTGCCAAGTCTCCCGCTGAAAAATGCTGGATCAGCAGCAGCGCGGCACTGGAAGTCGCTTCTACGCATGTCTGGACACGCGTAGAAGCAACTTCCAGTGCCAGCGCTGCCCGATTTCCAGTACCCAGACATGGGGAGAGCGGCACCGGAGGTCACTTCTACACATGTCCGGACATGCATAGAAGCGACTTCCGGTGCCACTCTGCCCGATTTCCGGTGCCCAGACATGGGCAGAGCGGCACCCAAAATGGAGCCTCCCTGGCAGGTAGGAAATCCGGGGGATTTCCGGGATTTTTTTCTATTCGGGATAAGAGCGGGAAACGGATTAAAATCCGGGGGTTTCCCGCGAAAAACGGGAGACTTGGCAGCTATGGCAAGCTTGGCTGTCAGCTTCCTCCTCCTGCTCAGCCTCAGTGCTGCCCTTGTAGAACTCATCAGGGAGGAAGAAAGGAATGGAACTGGAATGAGCTGACATATATTGGCTCTGGCTCCACCTGTCATTTGCTCTGGTTCCGTTGTTGGCCTGCCTATCAGTTCCCAGTGAGCACCAGCCTCGGGTGGTTTTTTACCTTATACAAGGTAAGGTGGAATCTCTGCAAACCCCACCTCCCAAGTTGAAGTGGGACATCACCACCCCAAAGCTTGATAGTGCTTGCCAACTTGGTGGCAAGAAAACCAAATGCTATAGGTGAACAAAAACTAATGGAAGGAAGAAAGATCCGGTCTTCCTTCCCACAGTTCTCAGTACCAACTGAGGCAGGGGAGAGAGTAATAAATGAAATAGTGATAAAGGGTTTGTGCTATCCCCAGATTCTCTTTCTTTGTATGTATATTTCAGGGGCCTCTAGGTCTACCAGGTCTGGCTGGTCAGAAAGGCCGTAAAGGAGAAAAGGTATTAATTTTCTACCAACTTTTATTCTATTTGGTTGACTAACTGACTTGACAGGCTGACTGATTTGTATACCACTACAATGTAAAACAATACAACTTCATAAAACTCCATACGATATATATGGATCATCGAGTAGGTCAAGAATAAATAACAAAAAGGTGAGCTGGTTGATCCAGGGGGTGGATATGCTTGGGTGGGCAGGAATGTCTTTGACTAATGGGAACACACCACTGAAGGTATCCACTGAATCTCTAGGGGGAGACTGTTCCATAATGACAGAGAACACCCTTTTTTCTGATTGATGCCAGATGAATCAATTGTAGGTGCTTTGTTTTCTATCGCAGTGTTTTTTTCATCATGGCTTTGATGGTGAACCCATCGCTGAGCTGCTTCCTAGTTATTTTTGCTTGTCTGAGGGCTTGTCTACACTTCTACTTCTCCTGTGCCTAAAAGCACAGGTCTAAGGGGTTTTCAACCTAGCAGTTCGAAAGCACGTCAAAGTGCAAGTAGATAAATAGGTACCGCTACAGCGGAAAGGTAAACGGCGTTTCCATGTGCTGCTCCGGTTTGTCAGAAGCGGCTTTGTCATGCTGGCCACATGACCTGGAAGCTGTACACCGGCTCCCTCGGCCAATAACGCGAGATGAGCGCCACAACCCCAGAGCCGGTCATGACTGGACCTAATGGTCAGGGTCCCCTTTACCTTTAAGGGATTTTCTACCTGTCCTGTGCTTTTTACTCTGGTTTCACCTCAGATCGTATAAATCTTTCACCTTTTACTTGTCTAGGCAAGTGTCTGAGAAGTTTTGCCTTTGCCCCGCTACTTTCCCCTGGAAAATCCACTCTTTAGTGCTGAATCAGAGCAAACGTTAATCTAGAGAAAGGCTGATTGATGTTTGCTCTGATTCAGCGGTAACATCGGGTGTCCCCGGGAGAAAGCACCAGGGCAAGTATAGACAAGCCCTCAGTGGCTCCTGCAGTTGTAGTGAGTCTGTCTCTGGTAGGGGCTCAAGCCCTTTTTCTCTGCCACCATCTTCTCAGGTTTGAAAAGTGTAATGTGTCATAAAACTGGTGTTGGGGTTGGATATCCCCCCCAGCACCACTAAATTGTTGTTGTGGTGGTGGTGGTTGTGTTGTTGTTGTTTATTTCATTTCTACACTGCTTTATACCTATTTTTAGGGGAGGTTGGAATCTCAAAGCAGTTTACAACACATTAAAAGATCAAATAAAGCAATCCAGAATAAAACATTACTGAAAATCAAAGTGTACATTCAACGCAATGTATTTAACAGGAAACTAAAATGTTATCTTAAATATTTCAAAATAAAACTACAGAATTCAAAAGGTTGACTACGGAATTCATATTTAATATGGAAGAGTTAACCAAAAGAATCTTAAACTTTTTGAAAGAAAACAATAAAAGAAGTCAAGTATAAAATGCACATTTAAAACAGCATAATGAGCAAGAGAATAAAATATCATAAGCATTGAATCAGTGCCATCTACCACTAACATCTACCACTAACTTTTCTCCTGTCAGATTTTATTCCACACTTATTTATTCCACCACACTTTGTCAGTATTGGTTTGAAATTGTTTTGCCAATTTCATTTTCATTGTAGACATACATTCATTGCTTTATGAGTGTAATGCTTTTTTTTTTGCTCAAAGCCCCACCAAAGCATTGTACAAATGAATACAAAAGAAAACACAACAAAATCACAGAAAATGCAAAAGATAAAAAAAAGTAAAATAACTGAAACAAGGCACACTATGTATGGGATTGCTTTTTAACTTTTTACTGTTGATGCTTTTCCTGTTAAATTTATGTTCGAAGTAATTTATGAGAAGTTGTTTTTGTTGTTGTTGTTATCATTACTATTAATATGTATTAATATGTATTAATACTATTAATATCATTACTATGAATATGTTCAGTTCACCTTAAGGTACTATGGGCAAGTTGCAGCAATTTTAAAATGCGACATTAAAGACATTTTTTTAAACTTGCAGTTTAAAAAAAATTCAATCACAAAAAAATGGGGTGGGTCCTGAAAATACATACACTGGGTGTCAAAGGCGAGGGGGAAAATGAAATCAAATGATGGATCAACCACCCTTTTTTATAAGCTGCAGAACAGGTTTTTCCTCCCCAAAGCTTGGCTTGGGGAAAGGGCGTGTGCATGTTGAATTAAACCTGGTTTTAAAGTTGTGTCTGGAGTAGTCTGCCTTCACTTTTTGCCTCCATCTCTCTTTTCTCTCCATCTCTTCCCTTAGGGGCAGCGTGGATATGATGGGCATCCCGGATTCCCTGGCAATCCAGGCAGAAAGGTAAGAAATCGCACTGAAGCCCCTGCTCTTGCATAAGAGGTTGCTAGGTAAAGGTAAAGGTATAGGGACCCCTGACTATTAGGTCCAGCTGTGGACGACTCTGGTGTTGTGGCGCTCATCTCACTTTACTGGCCGAGGGAGCCGGCGTACATGTGGCCAGCATGACTAAGCCGCTTCTGGCGAACCAGAGCAGCACACGGAAACACTTTTTACCTTCCCACTGTAGCGGTATCTATTTATCTACTTGCACTTCATGCTTTCAAACCGCTAGGTTGACAGGAGCAGGGAACGAAGAACGGGAGCTCACTCTGTTGCGGGGATTCGAACCACCGACCTTCTGATCGGCAAGTCCTAGGCTCTGTGGTTTAACCCACAGCGCCACCCTCGGCAAGTAAAGCGAGATGAGCGCCGCAACCCCAGAGTCGTCCACGACTGGACCTAACGGTCAGGGGTCCCTTTACCTTTACCTAGAGATGCTGGGGTTTGAACCTGGGACCTTCTGCATGCAAAGCAGATGCTCTACCATTGATCTATTACCCTTCACTGCTAAGAGAAGGCTAAGAACCAGATAGGAGAGCATAGGCCTAGCTGGTAGAATAGGAAACCTGCCTCATGTTTGTGCCCCCTCAGACTATGGGGAAGAACTCAACACAATGAAACCGTTCCCAATAAATAGGAAGGTGATTAATCAAAGTACATTTTTATGCCCATGGACAGCCTTCCAGGGGGCAGAGGGCTGCATGCCAGTGGTGGGTGTGGCCTGAGGGGAAATTGTGCTAGGCAACAGGTGTGATTCTTACAGAAAGAACTTAAGAGAAGCCCAGCTGGATCATGTAAAAGACCCTCCCCCACGTAGTCCAGCACTCTGTTCTCTCTGGTCATACATTCTTCTTCTTCTTCTTCTTCTTCTTCTTCTTCTTCTTCTTCTTCTTCTTCTTCTTCTTCTTCTTCTTCTTCTTCTTCTTCTTCTTCTTCTTCTTTTCTGATCCTTAGGTATTTCTGCACCTAAAATTCCTAGTAAGAAAGCTTCAGGGTTGTTGTGTTTTTTTACAAAATTTATTTTAAACATTTTTCCCCAATTTGTTATACAGTGGTACCTCGGGTTACGAACGCGATCTATTCCGGGTCGCAGTTCGTAACCCAAAAAGTTCGTAACCCGAAAAGGGCCCGAACCGCCGTTTTGCACATGCGCAAAGCGCTATTTTCACTATTTTGGCGCTTTGCGCATGCGCACACGCGCACGGCGAAAATACTTCCGGGTTTGCGAAGTTCATAACCCGGGTTGTTCGTAACCCGAGGTGTTCGCAACCCGAGGTACGACTGTAAATCATTTCCCAATATACTTTTATTTTTTTACATGTGGTTCTTTACTGTAGCAGTTCTATACATTTTTGCTAGTTTATTAGGAGTTAGGTACCAGAAATACACCATTTTCATATAGTTCTCTTTCAACATACACGCTGTAAATTTTAAATCTTCCCTCCATAATTTTCCCCATGATGCCCATTGTATATGATTTCTAATATCCCTTTTCCATTGTATCATTAATGATTTCACTTCTTCATCTTTTGTATACCATTCTAACAGCAGTTTATACATTTTTGAAATCAATTTCACATTATCCTCCTGTAGTTCTTTTTCAAACCTCGAATTTTCTGTATTAAAACTGTAATGGTGCTGTTGCGGCTACTCTTGAGTAAAGATGCCCATGTCCGCTCTGTCTTTAAGAGTTTTATTGTGCATAGTATTTACAGTGCAGAGATAGCAGGAAACATGACCTCTCGGTCACTCGCAGAATCTGGGAGTGGACGTTTCCTATTATGTGCCCAGCATAAGAGTTTGGGCACCCTGAAATGTCTCCTCCCGACCTTATGTTTGGTGGCGCACCTTAATTCAGGTGCCGAAAGGGGCTGCCTGTTCCCCTCCACCTCTTGGTCAGGGCATTGCAATGGCTCTCTAGCATAGCCGAGCCCTGACTCCTCCAACTAACTAACCTCTTCATTCCCCCCACCTGGCCCGCTGCTGCTGCTCTCACTGGGCGAAGTGCTGGTCAACAGGAGAGGCGGAGGCTCCCTGTAAGGAGCTCCCCTGACAAAAACCATTCCTTTTATCCTTCATAAACACATGGTTTAATTGGTGGTATTGCAGCCAATCAGTCACCATCAGTCTTACATTCTCATTTTTTAAATTTTCAATTGATCTTCTGCTTCAAATAGCAACTCTTTATAAGTTGCCCACTCACTTTCTGCATTAGGTTTTTTCACAGATATCGCTTTCAATGGGGAGAGCCACCAAGGTGTTTTCTGTTTCAATAAATTTTAATATTTCTCCCACACCAAGTAAATTGATTTTCTCACCAAGTGGTTTAGGAAACCTTTATGCACATTTGTCTTTTCATACCATAGATATGCATGCCAACCAAATCTATTATCCTGAACTTCCAAGTTCAGAATATCCGCATTCTTTAAGTCAATACACTCCTGCAGCCAGCAAAGACAGGACGCCTCATAATATAATCTTAAATCTGGCAGGGAGAAGCCACCTCTTTCCTTAGTATCTGTTAACAAATTATACTTTGTCCTGCGTTTCTTCCCTTGTCAGATACTCTCTGGTCATACGTTTAAAGCACATGGGTTTCCCCAAGGAAATTCAGGCTGTAGTGAATTTGAAATCATGTTTATTTGTGTTTTTGTTGCTGATGTTTTTATTGTTAAACTCAGGGTTAGACCCTGAGCTCTGGCAACCCACCTCTTTTCTGTTTCCCTGTTTACCCCACCACCATCAGGGCAAGCGTGGTAAAGCTGGACCCAGACCCCCAAGAGGCTCCAGAGGCCCCAAGGTAGGCAAAATGCTTTGTACTCTTAATAATTACCGTATTGATTATGGCTGACTCTTGTTGCCTTTATTCTTCTGGGATAGTCATTATTCACTTTTACACCCTGTATTTACTTCAATGGTTGGATGGGTGATATGTATGAATACCTGTGGTGGCCATGACACTAATGTGGCCCATCTTAGGTCTGGCTGCAACCCAGTTGTGGGTCCTCTTCCACATCCTCTGGTGCCTTAATGCCAGTCTTTCCCCCTCCTTTCCCTATTTTCTCCCTTCCAGGGCTCTCAAGGTGAACATGGTCTCCGTGGTCCCCGGGGACCCCAAGGCCCTTATGTAAGTATTGATCACAAGGGTGACTCATTACAAAAAGCCTTCCTGGGACACATTTGTTTGTTTGTTGTCTTTGTAGCCCAGCTTTTTCTCCAAGGAACTCGAGGTGGTTTACATGATTCTCACTCTCATTCAATCCCTACAACAACCCTGTGAGGTAGGTTAGGCTAAGAGGCAGTGACTGGCCCAAGATTACCCAGTGAGCTTCATGGCCAAGTGGTGATTTGAACCCTGGTCTCCCAGGTCGTAGTCTAACACTCTAACCACTACACCACACTGGCCTCTTACCAGATACCCACTGGCAAAATATTATAAAACTGCAGTATTTGTAACATGTTGCAAAGGTTGGGGTACTCCTGCTCAGGGATTCTGCCAGTCGGCCATGCTTTCTTCCAAGATACTCCATTCCATTCCGCCTTCTCCTTGGCTTCTGTTCTCCTTCTTTCATTCACTCATGTGCGCACACACAGCTACAGCTTTCCATGGCCAATGAGCATTCTCAGCCCTCATTGGGTTGCTCCCTTAGAGCGGAGCCCCTTTGGGATTGGTAGGGAGATCAGTGACGGGTACGTACTCAGAGGTAAGCTCTATTGCATTCAGTGTATCTGAGTTGCAGCCTAAGAAACATATTCCAAGGCAGGACCAGGTTTGCTTGGCTCCTCTTCCATGTTTTTCATTTGAGTTTGTTGAGTTTGTGGTGCAGTGTGACTGTGAAGGGGAGTTAATATTGGAACTCTATACACTTCTGCTGCATTCATGCTGTAGCTTCCCAATCATCAACAAGCGCATCAAGTTTTCAACTTACCAATGCATGGCCCAATTATGCTTTATTTTTATTTATTTTATTCATTAAATTTTGAAACTGCCCTTCATCTGAGGATCACAGGGCAGTTCACAATATAAAAACACAAAAATGCATGGCATAATAATAAATAATGAAGCATAGTAATAGAATTTTAAAAGTGGTCCCTCGACTTACGAATTACCCCACATTCGTAGGTTTCGACTTACAAACGGGACAAATGGCCGCATATTTACGAATTTCTCTACATCCGAACGGAAACCGTTGGCGGCTTTAAATGCGAATTTTTACATGCGGCTTTTTCGACTTACGAATTTTTCCGAATATTTTTCCCCCCATGGGAAGCCACGTTTCGACTTCCGAACTTTTCGACCTACGAATGTGCATTGGGAACGGATTAAGTTCGTAAGTTGAGGGAGCACTGTATCATTTAATTCACTGAAGGCCTGGGAGAGAAGGCCTTCATAGGGACAGTTTTCCACAAACAGGGAGCCACCACAGAAAAGGCCCTGTTCTCATGTTGCCACTCTCTCTGGACCTCTTGTGGAGATGGGAGTGCCAGCTTGGCCTCTTCATGGGGCCCCAGGAATTTGACACCTATGTGTAAGATGTTTTGCAGTTGTATGGTTGGCTTGGGGGGGGGAATCCATCTGCCAGGGAGTGACTATGAAGCACTATAAATAATTGTGTTATTTGTCTTTTCCATTCCCAGGGTGTTCCTGGGCTCAGGGGGGGCAAGGGAGTCAAGGGGCCCAAAGGAGAAAAGGTAGGTGCTGATTGATGCTGTCTCAGCTGATATTACCAGCTTGCTAATGTACCAGCTAAAGTTGCATTCGCAGTTGACAGCATAAGACAAGAGTAACCAAGATGGTGCCTTCTATAGTGAACTGCAGCTCCTGTAACTATTGACCATTCTGGCTGGAAAGGATGAGAAGGCATTGCATTGGAAGGCATTGCATTCGCTACCCTATTGTTTGAGTGGCTGTTATAACACAGGTTAATGTAAGTGATTGATTTTTACATCACTGAGAATCATTAATCCTTTCCCATTTCTTGGGCATCCTTCTGTAGGGCATCAAAGGCATGATGGGCTACCTTGGTCCCCCGGGGGATAATGGTTTTAAGGTACGTATGAGAATCTGCTGCTGCTCATACTGTGTTTGTGAAGGTTTCGGGATGGGTGAAAAGCAGTTTGAACATAAAAAGCGCCTAGTCCTCAGTGATTACTTTTTCTCTCTTTCAGGGTAAGCGAGGACCCGTGGGCGTTCCTGGGAGGCCAGGACCAAAAGGGGAGCAGGTAAAAACACGAGGTTAAAAATGGTAAAACAGGTATAAGAACAGAAACTCAGAGAACTGAAACAAATAATTGAAAAAAAATAGGACCCAATCTTCTGTGTCAGGAAAGGTAAAGGTAAAGGGACCCCTGACTGTTAGGTCCAGTCACGGACGACTCAGGGGTTGAGGCGCTCATCTCGCGTTATTGGCCAAGGGAGCCAGCATACAGTTTCCAAGTCATGTGGCCAGCATGACAAAGCCGCTTCTGGCGAACCAGAGCAGCACACAGAAATGTCGTTTACCTTCCGGTACCTATTTATCTACTTGCACTTTGACGTGCTTTTGAGCTGCTAGATGGGCAGGAGCAGGGGCCGAACACAGGCGCATAGCAAGGGAGGGGTGAAGGGGGCGGGCCGCCCCTAGCTCCACTCTGGCGGGGGCAGTGTGGGGGCAGCGCCCCCAGCCCACCCCCGCCTCCTCTGCCCGAGCAGGAAGAAGCAGAGCACACCGGCCGAGCAGAGCAGCATCGCCAACCCAGACGGACTACACATGTGCGGACATGCGCAGTCCGTCCTGGCGTCAGGATGCATGTGCGCTATGGAGTGACGCCCCATTCCCAGGGGGTGCCGCCTCGGACAGCCAAGCGGCACCGTTCGCCACTGACCGAGCAACGGGAGCTCTCACCCCGTCGTGGGGATTCGAACCACCGACCTTCTGATCGGCAAGCTCAGTGGTTTAACCCACAGTGCCACCCTGAGCAAAAAGGTGTACTGGTGCCAATTCTAGGGGTGCCTGGGCACCCACAAAATTTTCAATGTGGGTGCCCAGCCACTGCTGCCTGCTGCCTCACCTCCAACTCTCCAGCAGCACTGCGGCAACCGGGCTTCTGTTGGGGCCCACTGTGGCCGCAGATGTGCTTCTGGGGTGCATCTGTGGTCACCGTGGGCCCCAACAGAGGCTCTGCAGCAGAGGCAGAGGCCCCAGCCCTGCCGCAGCACTGGAAGGCGGCAGTGGAGGGCAGAGACCAAGCTGCACACGTCACATCACATCATGATGTCGTGTCACGTACACTTCTGGGGACCCACAGTCTAGGGCCCAAGTTGGTGCAAGATGTGTATAATACTTGTTATCTTTCTTTGTAAACTGTTCTGGTATTAAGAGGTCTATAAATATATAAGATATAGATAAATAGATGCTTTCACACAGGCCCGAGTTGCCTTCGTAACACTCTCTCCTTCATTTTCAGGGTGTTGTTGGCCCACGTGGTACATGGGGATCTGCTGGACACCCTGGCATTCCAGTAAGCTCCCCTCCTCCTTTTTCGAACTGCACAGCAATAAATTTGCAGGGCTTTGCTTCTTTGTTCCAGGGACTTAATGGGACAAGTATTACTTGCACATTAGGAAAATAAATTCAGAATTCTGCACATAGGCAATTATTATTTTTCCTATTGGGAAACTATTATATTCTGCCACATGTATAAAGCATGCAGAAGTTACAAATCTGCATAATTCTCTGGTGTTGCTAGTTGTACGGGGGGGGTCCACAAGGCCTCCCCCCACACACACTTCTGTGAGCCACTATAGCTCAGTTGGCAGAACATGTGCTTTGCATGTCAGATGTCTCAAACTTAATCCCTGGCATCCAGAACTTGAAAAACTCATTTTAAAAAAGGAGCTAGCTCTAATTCAACACGTCCAAAAAGGAGAGACTTAGTTCGCGTTCATCACATTCATCCTTTAAGCAAAACGAAAATGCAAAAGCTAGTTCAGTTTATCTTCTAGGATTATTTTCCAACAACTGTTATTTTAGGGGTGGGGGACTTCTTTTGGACAAATGTATTGTTCCCCAATAGTATTACCTTTGTTCTTCCTCTTCCCAGGGCACATTTGGACAAAAAGTAAGTAATCCTACCCCCCACATCCCCGCTGCATACATGCACACTGACCCACTGCCATTGTTGTACCTAATTCTTTTTATATGCACATTTGCAGTCCTCAATGCCACCACCTTCCATGATTTCACGTATCAGCATATCACCATGATTTCACATATCACCATGATTTCACATATCACCATGATTTCACATATCAGGCATATCAGCTGGTGCACTCCAACAATTTATGCAAAGCACTTGCCCATTTCTGGATTTGAGAGGGCCCCGAGGCAGTGAGAGCCACCACCACCACCACCACCTACATCATTTTATGTTCCCCCACAGTGGTACCAGAGGTAGTCTTGCACTGGGATATTGTGTAGCACGCCAGCCCAGCCCAGCCCAGCCCCCACCCCAGCATATCATGGGTTCCAGGATGTCGTGAGAAGTTTATTTATTTGTTTGTTTATTCCTCCCATTTATATCCCACATTTATTACAAGGAGCAGAAGGTTCCTTGCATGGTTTAACCGCCCCTCCCACTTTATCCTCACAGCAATCCTGTGAGGTAGATCTAGCTGAAAGGCAGTGACTGGCAGAAGGTCACCCAGTGAGGTTCATGACCCAAGTGAAGATTTGAACCCTTGTCTCCCAGGTCATAGTCGAACAGTAACAACACCAAATGACCAAAGGCTCCTAGCCCCAACAGCCTGATGCAGGTAGGGGTAGGGCGTGAGGGTTGCCAGACTGGGAATAATAATAATAATAATAATAATAATAATAATAATAATAATAATATATTTATTTATACCCTGCCCATCTGGCTGAGTTTCCCCAGCCACTCTGGGCGTCTCCCAATCGAGTGTTAAAAACAATACAGCATTAAATATTAAAAACCTCCCTAAACAGGGCTGTCTTCAGTTGTCTTTTAAAAGTAAAAGAGTTGCTTATTGCCTTGACATCTGATGGGAGGGCTTCCACAGGGTGGGCACCACTACCAAGAAGGCCCAATGTCTGGTTCCCTGTAACCCCACTTCTCGCAATGAGGAAACTGCCAGAAGCCCTGGTTGCTGGACCTCAGTGTCCGGGCTAAACGATGGGGGTGGAAACACTCCTTCAGGTATACAGGACCGAGGCCGTTTAGAGCTTTAAAGGTCAGCACCAACACTTTGAATTGTGCTCGGAAACGTACTGGGAGCCAATGCAGATCTCTCAGGACTGGTGTTTTATGGTCCCGGTGGCCACTCCCAGTCAGGTGCTTGAGCCCTGGCAGCTACCCAAGAATGACTGACATTGATGTGAATCCTGCCTGCCTCTCCCCTTAGACATCCTAAGCCAGGGGCTCTTGACAGCAAAGCTCTGGTTTCTTACTCCCTGCACCATAGCAGGGAACTGCTGCAGTGGTCCTAGCTGTGCTATTTGCTTTTCAACCTGCACACCAAGCTTTTGGCACCAACCCTCTTGCGGACTCGGGGAGCAAGTCCATCTCCTCCTCTGACAATCCCAGAAGGCTCTTCCCCACAAGGGGATCCTCTGCATTGGATTCAGGGGGCCCTTGCCTGCTCCCCCAAGTCCTCAAACAGTACAGTATCTGGTTCTTCCTCTGAGCACTCAATGTCTGGTCAGGACTAGGCATGGGAGGATAGGGTTAGCAGCAGGGCTCACTTTCGATTTGGCGCTTGCTGAAGCAACATCCATGCTCTGCTCTCCTATAGCTGAGCCTTCCCTGGTCTTCCGCCCCTTGCCTTCCCTGAGATCAACACCCACCTCAAAACACCCCCCTCCCTATTTCCAAAATCAATGGAGGACACTGCAAAAGGTAAGGGAGCCAGCCTCCCACCCTGTCTGCCCCACCTTGTGAGTCAAGTACTGTCCAAATCTCAGTGGTTATTTAGTTGTCTCTTCTCTCTTGTTTTCACCAGGGCCTCAAAGGCTTGGAAGGTGACACAGGACCAAAAGGCCTACCAGGTCTGCCTGTAAGTTAAGGCTGCCCTTTCTGTATTTTTCTTTCAAACCAAGTACTTGCAAGATTTCCTCCATGAGTACTAAAAACAGCAAGCATTCTTTTTAAAAAAAGAAAAGAAAAGGTCATTGATATTTTTACTAGCTGGCCAGTTGAAGACATTTCCTGGGGTGTGGCTACTGTCGCAGGCTGACAGCTTCTAGGAGCCACAGGTGAGAGCTAAGTGCAGGGCAGGGGACTAAAGGTGGGCAAACTACCCCGGAAGGAGCATGACCTGTCTCCTACCAGAGGTACTACCCCTCCCTTAACACCCTATACACCTCAGATTTCCCCCTAACGTATGTGTTTTTCTACATACAGTTTGGTTGAAGAACTGAACTGCAAAATTCAGAGGCAAATCTCTCAGGGTAGTTTGTGTTTTAGTTTATGCCAGTGGTGTCCAAACTTTTTTCAAAGAGGGCCAGATTTGATGAAGTGAAAGGCCGTGGGGGCCGACCAAAGTTGTTGACTCTTTTTTAGGATTGAAGTTCTTGAGCTTTTTTAAGGATTTTAACCCAAAGTTATTGAGCTTTTTTAGGGTTGGGGTTATTGAGCTTCTTTTAGGATTGAAGTTGTTGAGGTTTTTTTTTAGGATTTTACCCCAGGAAATAAACTGCCACAGGGGCCAGATTAAACTGACTGGCGGGCCAAAATGGACATGCCTGGTTTATGCATTGGTGTGAATTTGGTATTCATGTATTGTGCTCGTTAGATAGTTCTCATTCAGATGCAAGCAGGCGTTTCTCGGGATGTGTTAAGTTTCAGGGCATGCATGTTGAATGCAGAAGCATGTGTAATGCATGTCGTTTCGGAACCTGTTTCCCGAACTCCAGGAATACTAAAGCAGATGCATGAGGACCACAGCACTGAGCACCAGGCTTTCCAAAACAGGATTGATGATGCTCTTTCTTACTTATAGGGCATGCCTGGTGTCCCTGGACCCCCTGGTGCTTCACTGAACATCTCCAGGGAAGACTTGAAGGTAGTTATGCCCTGCCAGTTTCTTCCACTTTCTCATTTTCCCAATCTTAGGTTTTGTTTGCCATATTTTTGCACCACTTTCTGACATTATTTTTTAGAAGCTCTCAGGAAAGTTCTAGGTACAGGTAGGTAGCCGTGTTGGTCTGCTGTAGTCTAAACAGAATAAAAAAATTCCTTCCAGCAGCACCTTAGAGACCAACTAAGTTTGTCATTGGTATGAGCTTTCGTGTGCATGCACACTTCTTCAGATACCAAGGAAAGTTCATTAGCATTTTAATGTGAAAACACGCATTTTTGCAAAATACTTCAATCTATTGCATTTTTAAAAATATTTTCACAAATATATGCATTTTATGCACAGTTTCCGCTAATATATGTGTGCATTTTTTAGTTAGAGGAGTTGTTCTGAGCCGCAGGCCCAAAGGAGGGCTCATGGGAGTCATTTGGTGCAGGATACCAATGAAGCATGTTGAAAACACAAGAGTGATCAGCTCTAGTGCTTTGTTCAAGAAAGGTCTAGACTTAACAGCAAATCAACCTGCCAGGTCTCTCAGCATTTACAAATGTGGGACAGACACTGTAGCAAGGAGATGGCTGGTCTGCACCCAAGCAAACATGCATACAGTACATTCTTTACACACAAGGCACCATACGTCACTTTGGCCAGGCCTTCCCATCACTTCACCTGAACAGATGAGGGCATAGGTGACAAATACAGATAGTTCCCCTTTCTGGGCTCAGAGCCCAGCACTGCAAGCCCATAGATAAGGATAGCATTGAAGCAATTGCTTATATTGAAGCAAGTGAATATAAACATATATGAGCTTATTGTTACAACAACTAGCAATTAATTGTGCGGTTATCTTGACTACCAAAATAGTGTTCGCAGAGCTTCTGGAACAGTTTACCTTTGGTTCAGCACAGAACTGCACACCAAAATTCAAAGAACTGCAAATTTCACAAGCATAGGGTTATATGCCATGTGAGTCCTATTCAGAGCAGATCCATTGAAATTTATGGGCATGACATACGTTAATTTCCGTGGGTCTGCTTTGAGTAGAACTTGGTTGGATATAACTCACAGCTTCTATATTTTTTGGAGGATTCAACTTGCACTCTGCTGGAGAGCATGCATCTCCTCTATGCATGATCTGCAGTGGCACAAAGCTTAGTGTGGGGCACCCACGCACCCCTGTTCTTTATGATCATCCAAATAGTTTGGTTAATATTGACATGGGACACCATACCTGACAGTAAAAGTCACCTACAAGTGGCTTGACATTGTCTTCTGCTTCATTTCCTTTTATTTTTATTTTGCTAGCATTTGATTTATTCAGCAAGCAAGTTGAACTATGACTATGTGTGGAGCCTCATGGACAGCTTGGGACGAGAACTGAAGCTCCTGGTAGATCCTCCAAATGGGACCAGAGACTACCCAGCTGCCACTTGCAAAGAACTTCTGCTGGCACAACCCCACCTCCCAGATGGTAGGAACATAAGAACCAAGGAAGAGCCCCACTGAATTAGGTCAAAGGCCCATCTAGTCCAGAATCCTCACAGTGGCTAACCAGATGCCCCAACAGATGATCTACAAGCAGGACCCAAGCACAACAGCACTCTTCCCACCTGCAATTCCCAGCCACTAGTATTCAGAGGCATACTGCCTTCAACCACGGAGGCAGAGCAAAGCCATCATGGCTAGTAGCCATTGGTAGCCCGATCCTCCATGATTCTGTGTAGGCCTGTTTTAAAACCATCCAAGCTGAGGGCCATCACTGCCTTTTTAAAAAATTTCTTAACTTTATTTAATTTCAAATCAATGCAAATAATCTCACAAATTATAAAATAAAATTGTAAATACCATCTAATACACAAATCCATTATACATTCCTATCTATTCATTTACTCGTTGTATATTATATTAAACCATATTAAACCATTCGTAAAAAATACAAAAATAGAACATAACATACCAAACAAACAAACACACAAACAGAAATATCCTCACCTTCTCCCTCCATAAGACTTCCACTTATCTTCATTTTGGGTTAACTAAATTTTAATTTTTTTACTGCTTCCATTATCATAAAAAGCTTCCCTAATGCTTCATCATATAAGTGCAATTTTTCCAAACAGTACAGAATATTAGAAATAGATCCAGGTTTTTAATTTCTTTGTGGGAGCAAGTTCTATAGTTTAACTATGTACAGTATGAGGAAGTTCTTTCTTTCTTTCTTTCTTTCTTTCTTTCTTTCTTTCTTTCTTTCTTTCTTTCTTTCTTTCTTTCTGTCCTAAATCATTCAACAACAGTAAGAATTACATTCATCGCTCAACCCACTTATTATTTATTTATTTATTTATTTATTTCATTTATTTATTTCATTTATATACCACCTTTATCTCAAGGATCTCAAGGTGGTGTACATGGTTATCCTCCCTATTTCATCCTCCTGACCCTGGGAGGTAGGTTAGGCTAATAGATTGTGACTAGCCCAAGGTCACCCTGTGGGCTTCATAGCTGAGTGGAGATTCGAACCCTGCTCTCCCAGATCCTAGTCTAACATTCTAACCATTGCACCACACTGGGTCTTAATTTAAGAAGGATATTGGCAAGCTAGAACGTGTGCATACGAGGGCAACCAAGACGATCAAGGGTCTGGAAACCAAGCCTTATGAGGAACGGTTGAGAGAGTTGGTTATGTTTAGAGGAGACTGAGAGGAGATATGACAGCCATCTTCAAATATATAAAGCATTGTCACATGGAGGATGGAGCAAGCTTGGAGGTGGTGGACTCTCCTTCCTTGGAGGTTTTTAAGTAGAGGTTGGATCTGCCATGTATGATCTAGTTGAGATTCCTGCATTGCAGGGAATTGGGCTGGAAGACCCTTCCAGCTCTATCATTTTATGGGTCTATGAATCTAACCTACCTACACTGGCAAGAGGCCCACCCGCAAATCTTGTCCACGAGGAAGTTGCTATTTCCACCAGAATTGCCTGCAAATGGCTTGACATCCAGGGCAGCATTTGGAGTGTGTGTGTGTGTGTGTGTGTGTGTGTGTGTGTGTGTGTGTGTGTGGAATGGCAGCAGTATCCACTGAGAGAAACAAAATGTGTCTAGTGCAGGCATAGGCAAACTTGGCCCTCCAGATGTTTTGGGACTACAACTCCCATCATCCTTAACTAACAGGACCAGTGGTCAGGGATGATGGGAGTTGTAGTCCCAAAACATATGGAGGGCTGAGTTTGCCTATGCCTGGACTAGTGGGTAAGTTTGTGTCCAAAAATCCCCACAAGCATTTTCACTTGACTCTAGCTAGAGCTAAGAAGTCCTGATTTGGAAGTCTTTTAAAGCTTGGGTTTTGTTTTTTGTTTTTCCCTCTTTATAATTGCTTTGCTTTGCTGTTTGGTTGTTTGCTCTTTAGAAAACAAATCGAATCAAAATAAACAAACATTACCATTATTTTGTAATGCAACTTTCCTAATAGCCTTGGGTTACCAGAAATTCTATGCAGGCAAGTGTGTAGGCTCCTCTGCCAATCAGCTTGGTTCTCAATGCTGACTCCACTCTGTACTCTCCTCCACAGGCCTGTTTGGTAGGAGGCCCATTTGCTTTATTAGCCTGCTTAAGAGCCTTGCCACCTGCCTCTCTATGCTGGCTGGGGAGAAGGGGGCTTCCTCTGTGGCCAGCATGAAAGCATGATGCTGCTTAGTCTCTTAGCAGGCTGGTTCTAAAGGAAATTTTGTTTCATTTCAGGGTATTACTACATAGATCCCAACCAAGGCAGCCCGCAAGACTCCCTGGTGGCATTTTGCAACTTCACAGCTGGGGGAGAGACTTGTATTTCTCCTGTGCAAAACCAAGTAAGAATTCTAAGGTTTCTGAGCAGGGCGAAAGCTCAGTCATGCGCCCAGCACCATTGCTGTTACTGTTGTTGTTACTATTATTATTATTATTATTATTATTATTATTATTATTATTATTAAATATATGATTGAAGGTTTGATTCTCCTTTTACATGCATGCAATAAAAACAGCTAACATTTTATCCTTTTGCTTATTATTATTTCAATTATTATCCCACCCTTTACTGTAACATCCCACGACAGGTTCAAGCCATTAAAAAATACAATATTACAAACAGTTGAAAACAGGTTAAAGTCACTGGTTACATCATCATTATTACCAGTAAACATATTGATCACCTTTTACATGCATCTCAAGGTGGTTTACAAACAATCCCTAAAACAGCTTAACATTGTTGTTGTTGTCGTGGTCGTCGTCTCAGTTGGTAAGAGAATAGTGATGATAACGCCAAGGTTGCAGATTGGACTAGATGATCCTCAAGGTCCCTTCCAACTCTACAATGCTATGATCATATGTGCCATTGCCACAGTGCTGCTGTGTAATTAATTGCAAAGTGCTTCTTAGCTGGCTGTGTTGTGTGTGTGTGTTTAAAGAATAATATCAAAATACTCTTCCCTGCAGATTAGATGATCCTCAGGATCCCTTCCAACTCTACATTTCTGTGATTCTATTATTACTATTTCTTACCCACCCTTCACCGTAAAGTCCTAGGGCAGGTTGCAGCAATTTAAAAATACAATATTAAAACAAACTACCATCACAAGAATAGTCCATACTTTGGCCACCTCGTGAGAAGAGAAGACTCCCTGGAAAAGACCCTGATGTTGGGAAAGATGGAGGGCACTAGGAGAAGGGGACAACAGAGGACGAGATGGTGGGACAGTGTTCTCGAAGCTACGAACATGAGTTTGACCAAACTGCGGGAGGCAGTGCAAGACAGGAGTGCCTGGCGTGCTATGGTCCATGGGGTCACAAAGAGTCGGACACGACTAAACAACAACAACAACAACAACACACACACACACACACACACACAAATATAATGTCAAAGGCCAGGATAAAGAGTGGAGTGGGACTGCCTGTTGTATCTCAACAGGAATGCTGTTCCCACAAATTAGGAGCAGCCACCCTGAAAGTCTTGCTCTGAGTTACTGCTCTGTGCCCAAAGGGTTTCTAATCACTGCAAAAATCTGTGATCTTTGGTGAACTCTCTCTGTGTGTTTTTAAACCATCAGGTCCCCATCAAAGCCTGGTTGAGGGCATATGCTTTGGAAGACACCTTCCAGTGGTTCAGTTCCCTGCCTGGTGGTTTCATGGTAAGCTCTGTAAGCAACACTGAAGTTTCCATCACAAAATTTTTTCCTCCTGAAAGCTCATCAGCATTTTGGTACAAATGTCTCATAACAGGCACATTTCTGGCTGCAGTTTTGGCTAATACACACTCCTATGCAATAATCCCCCCTAATTTTAATACATTTTTATGCACACCGTTCTCTAATATGTGCATTTTTTTTTCTACATGATATTTGCTCGGAGAACTGCAATGCAAAATTCAGAGAAGCAAAAATTTCAAAGGATAGCTGTATTTTGGTTTGTGTATTCATTCAAGAACTGTGAATTAGGTAGTTCCAATGCAAACAAAACCAAATGCCTTCTCCATCCCTACTTCGTTGTCATAACCTGGTGCCTGACTTGCCTATTAATACATGCAATTCTCTGCATCAGGTGTGGGAAACCTTTGGCCCTGCAGACAGTACTGAAGTACAATTTCCATCAGCCCCAGCAGGCATGGGCAATGACCAGCAATGATGGGAGCTGTACTTCAACAAAGAGGGGGGGGGCTTGCCTAAGTGACCTGGTGAATTTGAACTTGTTGAGCAGAAAGGAGTTTTAGCCTTTCCCATGACATCCTAGTGTTCCAGGTGCATGGAGACAGTTTTGTGAGAGAGCATTTGCACATACAATCCCTCTATCTGCATTTTAAAAGGCAGTCCTAAATGGCAGGAGCACCAAAGCAGGTAGAAAGAAATGATGTGTTTGGTTGGAACCCTTCTCTCCTGACATGCTGCTTTCTACATGAGGTGTGATGATATCCCCCCACCCCTCAACACACACACACACACACACACACACACACACACACACACGTGTTCAGCCCTGCAAGCTTGACCAGCTTTGGCCAACTCTTAACCCTTTGTCCTCTCTTGGTTGCTGTAGCTGGAGTACCAAGATACAACTACTGTCCAGCTCCGTTTCCTGAAGCTTCACAGCAGCCTGGCCACCCAGAAGGTGTCGTATTCCTGCAGACCCCACGCAGATGGGGGCAAGCTGCAGCTGGAAAAAGAAATCAAGTTTCTTACAGACTCCCAAGAGCAGAGTTACATGGCTGTCCTTGAAGGATGTACAGTAAGTGGAAGGAAATGCATGACTGGCATAGGAAGCTGCCTCTGAGTCAAACCATTCTTCACATCTTGCACAATATTGTCTACACTGACTGGCAGCAGCTCTCTAGGGTTTCAGTCAGGGAATCTCTCCCAGGCATGCCTTGAGATGCCAAGGGTTGAACCTGGGACCTTCTGCATGCAAGATAGTTGCCCTACCACTGAGCTACACCCCCTTCCCTACAGTTTTAATGGAGTGGAACAGGGGTGAAAAACACAATCTATATGTCCACCCTAATGTATGAGGAATTTCTCCTCATGCATAAGGGGAAAGACAATACAGAGAAAACTAGGGTGGTCCTTTACTTGGTCAAACAGAAAGGCAGCTACTGGGGAGAACCCACAGAGGTGGAGTCCACAGGCCTATGAATTAGATGGAGGCATTCCCTCACCTTAGCTTTATGCATGCATAAAAATGAGGTCACTTTCTCAGAGGAAAAGCATGTCTGTGTTATCTGAGCTGGGTGCCATATTCAGCAAAAAGAACAGGGTGCCTGCTCTCTATCAGACTCACTCAAGGCTGGGTTTGACCTGCATAAACATTCTTTACAGATTCCTAATATTATTTGAGTAAGCTGATTCTTCTAACAATATCCTTAAAGCAATATGAGTAAGGGGAGTTGACTGATTCCCCTTGCAGTGGCCATGCACACCTGCCAAATTTATCTTGCAACAGGTAGGGCAGATACAGATCTGACCTGCCAGCACGATGGGAAATTTTTCACGCACATTTCTCAGCCTATCTTCAAAACAAGATGGTCTAGCAAGTTGCATGTGTGAAGGTTTTGTGTTGCAAAATGAAAGATTTGGCTCTTACCCAATAATTCTGGCTTGCATATTTCAGCTGGACAATGAATCTTCTATCATTGACACCATCTTCCATTTCTCCACGGAGGACCTTACCCTTTTGCCTGTTCGTGACCTAGCTGTGTTTCACAACGGGGACGTCTCTCATCAGTTCGGTTTCACAGTTGGGCCTGTTTGCTTCAGCTAAGATTGACTTTGAACAAATGAACGCATCTTTCCTCTTGTGGAAGTAAAACTTCAGAGAAAAGAGAGAAAATCTTGTAAAGAACAAGGTGGCCCTTAAAAGCTACTGTTCCTATTTATGAGTTCTTTGTCTAAAGTTGCATTCCTTCTGAAGGATATTGTTTTACAGCTCATTTCTATATGTAAAAAGGTGTTAATTTAAGTCCCAGTAGAGATGTTATTGAGTTACCTTGAGGGAGGCTGCGTCCTCTTTTTATGGTCTTTATATTTAACAATCACAGAATCCTGGTGCAATTTCTTTCCTCCAGTGTGCAGTGATGGGGGAAAATTGAACCTGTTGATTTTCAACCTGGTCTGTACCTATTAAAGTTGTTGTGCCTTTAGAAACATATTAACCCTTAATTACATTTGTGAAATTCAGCCAGTGAATTAATGGGGCTTCAGTAGAGCTAAATGCAATCAGTGTTAGTCCTATTTCGAAGTGCTGAATTGCACAAATAACCTGTGGTCCCTTTCACAGGGTCAGTCCAAGGTGACTTTGCTGTTGTTTTGTATACTCTGTGTCCCTCTGCTCCCATGTTCTTTCTATTCTGAGAGGCATAACACTTAGCATGTTAAATTAGAGGTAAGGAACTTGATCCAACCCACGGGCCAGATCCATATATCCCTTACAGCCTGAAGGCCAACTCTGATGGGAGTGGGATAGAGCTTCACACCTGTCATTCACAGTAATGTCAGCTGACCTGTTTTCCTTTGCCCACAGTGTTTGAATTCAGTACAGTAGGTTAGTTTCTACATGCATGCATTCACACACTCCTCTCTATCTCCCATCCAGACAAGCAAGAGGCATTATCAGAGTTCAAGGACACATTTCAGACAGGCAAAAAAGGCCCAATGAGGGCTGGTGAGGGGCATGGCCTAGGGAGATGCCTGAGGGCCAGATAGAGAGGTCTAGAGGGCCACATTTGTCCCCTGTGCCTAGGGTTCCCTGGCCTAGGGAGTGGGCCACATCAGACCTGCCAGCTGGAGGGTCCCCTTTCTTGGTTTAAAACAACTTGAAAAGTGCAGGATTCCGGAACTTTGTTTGGGGTTTTATTTTATCTCAAGGACTGCAAAACCTGAGGCATGTTTTCCTCTCTCTGTGAAAAGACACAATTGCAAAAACTGGTCCACCACTGCCTCATTTTGTCCTTGTAAAGCAAAAACATTCAAGTGCTTCTCCCCCCTCATTTGGAGAGGACTGAAATGTTAACATCTGACTATGTGCTACTGTGCATTGTGAACATCAACAGGCAAATGCAGGAGATCAATCAGTTATGATGCACATCACAAAGGGGATGCATCCAGGGGCATGGCTAGCTGGTCCAGCACCCGGAGTGGCGAGGGTGGGGTGAACTGCCCACAGGGGCTCCGTGGCGATCCACCCGGGGGGGGGGGGGGTGCTGCAGCAAGCTTCCCATGGAGTCCACCTAGTGAACGCAAGCCCCACGCTGCCATTTCGGGTAGCACGGGGCCCCAAGCCAGGAGAGACATGTGGCTCGGGCGCACTGCAGGCCAGGCCCCACAGTAAGTGCTGCCCCCCATGGTGTGCCATTTTGTCACACACACCCTGACCCTGATCTGGGTCAGGCCGCACCCCCCCCCCCCGCACCCCCTTCCTACGCCTCACAAAACAAAACAAAGACAGTGAGCTAAATTTGCACATGCTGATTTATGTGGATAGATGCCAATTTAGAAATAATGACTATAATTTAAATAGAAATGCAGTGATCAGTTTTATTACAATCGAGGGGCATACAAATTTTGTTAAATAAACAGATAGATTTGGATTTTTGAAACAAGAGAATGCCTTCAAATAAAGAACTGTCTTCCATAAACAAGGACACATGGCCTTCCTGTTTCAGGTTCTATGCCCACCCAATACAAATTGCAGAGGAATCTGAAACACTTGATGCAAAATACCTCATGTTGCACGATTCCAAAAAGTTTGTTCATTTTGTCAGTAACTTCATTTGTAGCCACTAGATGGCATCACAGAGTCACTGAAGCTCCTTTCTAAGAAGGGGGAAATTATGTTTGGAGAGGAGAAGATGCAGGGAAGGAGGAGTAATTTGGATTGGATTTGTACTGCTTCCTACCAATATGCTTGTTTTAATGGGTTTTTAATAAATGGATTTCTAGCTGGGGGGAAATAGCATTTTCTCTCTCCCTCGTCCCCGGTCCTCATAACGATGCTTCCAAATAGAAACTAAGTTGGAAATGTTTAATTTTTCATAGGTTGAAATGGACAGTTGTTTACTTTTATGTTAAAAAAGCCTTGCTAGGAAAAGGGTTAAATTGCTAAGTGTACTTTTGATGAGCTTTCTAAGAGGAGCAATGACTCATGGCAGTCCTAAACCTCAGATAGGAGAGCCCTTTGAGATAAGGAGGATGGCATTTATTGTCAAGGGAAGGGGGGGCATAGCTGCCAAGTTTTCCCTTTTCTCGCGAGGAAGCCTATTCAGCATAAGGGAAAATCCCTTTAAAAAAGGGATAACTTGGCAGCTATGAAGGGGGGGGGTTATGACTTTGGGCTTGAAGATACTAGCTGACAATGAGAGAGAGGAGGAAGAGAAGCAGGGAACCTTTGGTCCTACAGATGTTGCTGAATTACAACTCCCATCATCCCTGGCCATTGACCATGTTTGCTGGACTGATGGGAGAGGAGATTTGGTGCATTCTCTTCACTGCTGTGCTGAAGGCCTTTATCCCTTCGATGTGCTGGTTATTTATGTGCCATCATTGTCTCTTGACCTACCCTATCTCATAAAGGTAAAGGGACCCCTGACCATTAGGTCCAGTCATGACCAACTCGGGTTGCAGCACTCGTTATTGGCCAAGGGAGCCGGCGTACAGCTTCCAGGTCATGTGGCCAGCATGGCAAAGCCGCTTCTGGCGAACCAGAGCAGCACATGGAAACCCCGTTTACTTTCCCGCCTGGAGCGGTACCTATTAATCTACTTGCACTTTGACATGCTTTTGAACTGCTAGGTGGGCAGGAGCTGGGGGGACCGAGCAACAGGAGCTCACCCCGTTGCGGTGATTCGAACTGCCGACCTTCTGATCGGCAAGCCCTAGGCTCTATGGTTTAACCCACATCACCACCCGCGTCCCTATCTCATAGGGAAGGGATAAAGAAACCATATGTGCCACTCTGATATCCTGGGAGGGAGGACTCAACAGAAATCCAAGAGAAAGGCTTTGCAGAGTAAGTCTTGCAAGATGCTCTGGTTTGATCCTGTAGTTCGCACCCTGCAAACCACCTAAATGGTCCCAACCTTGCTGCTCACCTCTTGCAAAGCGCATCCCAGTCTTAGTTCATTTTTTGGGGCAGAGTTGCTTTCCTCTCAAAATTGATTGGAAGATTTCAGTCTAGCAGTCAGTCTACACACCTTCTAACCAAAACCTTGCCTAGACTCCCCAAGGGGTGCTTCTTAACTGTAGCCTCACAACACCACTTCCCCTAGCCCAGGACACAAACAAAGAGCACAGCAACCCCTCCAGTAACAGTTACACAGATTATAACGTGTCTTTTCAATCCGGAAGTGGCTGGGAAGCATGTTTCAACAGGAGGAGGGCGCCTCCCAGCCAAGGGCTGGCAGAGTCTCTGAGAATGTTTCCCTGCTGTGTTTGCCAAGGAAAGCAGTGGTAAAACAGAGGAAATAGGATACCTTGTGCATACTACGAGCACACTGCAGGCTGCAGAATCTTGCTCTCTCACCTAGGCAGCTCAGGCAGGGGAAAACACTGCTTTTACAAAGTCTTGAAGATCATACCCAGGAATGGTTTTTGCAGTTTCTCTCCTCCTCGGCTACAATCTCAGTCCACATCAAAGGTGGTGGGGGGTGTAAGGGAGGCAGACTGCTTTATCTGCAAACCCCCCCCCCCATCTAGAACAGGGATGGGGAGTCTGTAGGCCTCACTATGTTATCACAGAATTGTGAAGTTGGAAGTGACCATGATGGTCACCTAGTCCAACCCCCTGAACTCACAACTCTGAGATTAAGACTCTACCAACTGGACGTAGGCCATCCTGGCTCAGGCTGATGGGAGTTGGAAGTCCAAGAACATCTGGAGAGCCACAACTTGGAGAGGAGAGGCAGGACACCTTTCTCCTTCCCTTCTCTCCCCCCTGTCACTTGGCAGTGGCACCTTTAGCTTGGTCAGTGAACTGGGACAAAAGAAGTCTGGGAACCTGGAAAAGATTGAATGCAGGTTCAGGAATCTTCTCTGGCATAGACTGAAATGTCAGGTGGGGAAAGGGGGAGGGCGGTCTTCCAGATCACTTCTTATTTGAGGTGAGTATTACAGTCTCCTAAGATCCAAAAAGGGCCCCTGCATATGGGTGGGGGGTTTTTTTTCCTGCAGGTGTGTTCTACATGCCTCTGATGCAGTGATAGTGTCTTAGTGGTGGGCCGTCCCCACAGCATTCTGCTTTATTAGTTGTTCTGAGATGCTTCCACAAAGATGCTTGCCACATTATTCCAGCTGGGTGGGGCGCTCTTCCACTCTTCTGAGAAATGAATCCAACAAAGCTGAATGCTGTAAAATTCAGGACAGATTAAAGAGAATCCTTCACCCAGAATATAGTTGAACTATGGAACTCTGTTCCACAGAAGGTAGTGGTGGCCACCAATTTAGATGACTGTAAAAAGAGGATGAGACAAATCCACAGAGGGCAGGAATATCAATGACCACTGGCCACAATGGCCATGTTCTCACTCCACTGTCAGAGGCGTTGTGCCACTGAATACCAGCTTTTGGGAATCGCAAGTTTTGTTCCTGCCCAGGCTTCCTATAGACATCTGGCTGACTACTGGGTGAAGAACAGGATGCTGGACTAGATGGGGCATTGGCCTAATCCAGCTGGCTCTTCTTATGTTCTTAAAAGTGGGGGGAATGCCCCAAAGTAATGTGTGGTATGAAATGTGAAGGATTTCAACATGAAGCGACGGGACATGCACAGACTGGAAACAATGCAGAATGCCCAACACCAGTGATGGGCAACCTTTTGAGCTTGGTGTGTCAAAATTCAAAAAACCAAGCATAACTCGGGTGGTGTGCCACTTCGAGAAAAAACCCACACTTTCACTATGTTTATAGTTTAAATAACAAAAATGTATAATTGTTTCCCCTTTTTAAAAAAAAGGAAAAAGGGGAGGGAAAAATTATTAAAGTTTTAAAAAAAAAATATTTAAAAGGGGGGGAAAATAAGGCAAAACCCAGAGGTCTTTCCCAGTGGGACTCTGGGCTCAGGCCTTCCTCCAACAAGTCTGCCACTGGGGAGGTGGGCTCAGGTTGGGCCTGTGCCTCCTTGTGGCCCTCTTCAGCCCACCTCTCCCCTCACTCGGCTATGCTTGCGTGGCGGCGGGGCAACAGGGAAGGGGTTTCAGCTTACTTGGGTGTCTCTTCTCTCTTCCCGGGATGGCGGCGAGGTGGCGGCGGTGGCAGCAGCGAGGTCAGGGTTCATCTCCCTCCTCCAAGGGCCCCCTCCTCTCCCTTGAGGCAGGGGTGACGGGGACAGCAATGGAGTGAGCAGACCCCTGTTCTCCTTTGTCTTGTTTTTTCTTCTTTTCTCCCTCCTTTCTGCGGCGGCAGCAGCAGCGGGGCTGGGGCTTCCTTTTTCCTCCTCCGGCCTCCAGAGTGCTTCAAGGCCATCCGTCAGGTTCTCGGGGTGGGGATGGGGTCCAGCAGCTCCCCGGTTGTTGCACTGGTGGCCCCCAGTGTCCGGGCGGTGGCGGTTTCTGTGACTCAGGAGCCAGTCCGGCAGCTCCTGCAGCCCTGGTCACTTTCAGGAGCTCTGCGGCTCTGTGCCGGCCGCCATCTTGCCTCACCAGAAGTCCACAAGGCCCCCAGAGATGTGTCGCCTGTGGCATTCCGCTGCCGGCCGGAAGTGAGGTCCCGGCATGCGGCCGCGTGTCACCGAAAATGGCTATGCGTGTCAGTGCTGGCACGCATGTCATAGGTTCGCCATCACTGCCCAACACTGAAATGTTTGCAGGTGCAAGCTGTTGAAAGTGGGATTGCCTAGAACTGTCCTGAAGCCAGCATGCCGTATTGGCCAGAGTATTGGACCAGGACCAGGACCTTGGAGACCAGGGTTTTAATCCCCACTCAGTCATGAAGTTCATTGGGTAACCATGGGCCAGCCACTCCTCTCTCAGCACTTCCTACCATGCATGGTTGTTGGGATTTCATGGGGGGGGGAGGAGAACTGTGTATACTTCTTTGAGCTCCTTGGAGAAAAAGGTGAGATAGAACAAAAATAAACCAACAGAGATCAATAAATCAAGCACAAATAATCACAGTTGCACAATAAAAAGGACACCTGGCAGGTTCCAGAGTCTAAGCAATGCTGCTGATTATTTGCACCAGATACACCTCCCTGACTGTTCTCTGTAAACCTTTATGGTTTGGGGAAAGAGAGAAATCCCAGTCTTTAGGACGGGTGCTTGGCCAGGTTTACAGACCGGGCTGTGTGTCTACCAGAGAAGGGCGGAGTGTGTCCTGGTAGATTTGCTCAGGATTTCTGTTCAACTCATTTTCAGTTTCAAAACTGGCCAGGAAGTCTCAAACTATGTACCTCTATTTGCACAGGTCTGCTCAGCCTACGCTCTGGTGCCCAATTTAAATGGGAATCTTTAAGAAATGGCTTTGGGGTGGGAGGAAAGAGAGAAGCCAGCACGCGAGAGCATTGCCCCCCCCCATTTTTTTCCTGTAAAGCAAACACCTCGATTCAGTTTTTCCACTTCTGCATTCATTTGGCACCTACCCACTAGGCCAACAGGAGGAGGGCTCAGACAAGAGACGCCTCAGCCATGTTCCTTTTGCAAAGTAGGTGCTGGAAGAGGTGTGTTTATGCAAAGAGGGAGAGGGAGGGAGGGAGAGCACAGGCCATAGGCCAATAACTATCCACCTCCCCCCCCACCCCCAAGTCATTCCTCCCCACTTCGTTGCTTAGGTTGAAGTTCCCACATCTTCCCCTGTTTCTGGATCCTGTCTCTGCAGGACACACCTGGAGATTAGGGCAGGAGGAAGCCTGCACAACTGGGTTTATGAGAACGACTTGGGCAAGGGAACTCTTGCAATCATGGCTGCGGCAAAGGCAGAAGTGCAGGGTGGGGAGATTTGGTTCCAAGAAGCAGCTGCCGTACACAGTGGCGATAGTAGGAGAGGCAGGGGCCTTTTCCACCCAGAGGACCACACTCCCTTCTGAGCAACATTCCAAGGTCCACATATCCATGGAAGGCTGGGAAAGTGGCAAAAGTGAGTGTAGCAATGGATGTGAAAGTCAATCCTTCTACAATAGGCAAGCTCCTACAAACACCTCTCTATCTTCCATCCAGGCAAGCAAGAGCCACAATGAGAGTTCAAGGGTGCTTGCCAATCTAGCAGAAACAAGGATAGTGTGAAGCCAGGCCAGTGATGGGTGTGGCCTGTGGAGAAGGGGACTTTCTGCATGCTAAGCAGATGCCCATTAACTTGGAGCAAAGCTTATTCCTGAAACACTCAGCAACAAGAAAATTGCAGCTGTAGGAGTTCTACAGAGACTGGGTGCCGGGAAGTAATGGGGAGGTGCTTTGGGGGGGGGGATATAGAATTGTTCCACTGGGGAGATTTTGCCATTTGTAAGATGGCCTTTACTTCTCAAATGCAAGAACATTTCCCGCCCACCTCAGACAAATGAGGATCTGTAAATAAATGCTGACTCCAAAAGACAGTATTTGATGGCATATTGTTCCAACCTCCTGGCTTCTACAAATGGGGAAGGGAATTCCTGGGGCACTGTGACACAATCCTTTTACTTGTGAGAAATGAAGAACTTTATGGTGCTTTGGGAACACATTTTTATTTATAAACTTACAGGTTGAGTGGGAAGGGAGGGGTCAGGAAAGTATCCAGTCAGACAACACTAGTCGTTAAAGCAACATAGTACCTACCTCCCCTGCCAGTAATCCTGTACCTCGTGTTACGTCCACTTCAAGATGCGTTTTTTTCCTGATACGGACACACCGAACCCGGAAGTCCCAGAATGGGTTACTTCCAGGTTCAGTGAGTGCGCATGTGCAGAAGCGCTAAATCGCGCTTTGCATGTGCACAGAAGCGCCGAATTATGTCATGCACCTGCGCAAACGCGGCGCTTCAGGGTGCGGCCTTTTCATGTTGTGAACTGGCCTCATGTTGCGAACTGGCCTCTGGATCCCGTTCGCAACCAGAGGTAACACTGTACTTAAGTTGCAAGGAAAGATATATGATAGAACCATAGAGATGTAGAGATTCAAAAGGGACCCTAGTCCACCCGCCTACGATGCAGGAATCTCAGCTAAAGCATCCATGGTAGATGGCCACCCAAACTTGGCTTAAAAAACCCCAAAGGAGGAGAATCTATAACTTCCTGAGGGAGACTGTTCCAATGTTGAACATCACTTACTGTCAGAAAGTTCTTCCTGATATTTAGTCAGAATCTCCTTTCCCGTAACTTTAAGCCATTCTCCAGAGCAGGAGAAAACAAGTTTACTCTGTCTCCTATGCGACAGCCCTTTAGATATTGAAAGATGGCTATCATATCTTCTCTCAGTCTGCTCTTTTCCAGGCTAAACATACCCTTGATCATCTTGGTTGCCCTCCTCTGCATGCATTCTTCCAGCCTGTCGATATCTTTCATAAATTGAGATGCACAGAACTATGCATAGTACTCCAGATGTGGTCTGACCAAGGGGGAATAGAGTGGTACTATTACTTCCCTGATGTTGGGAAAGATGGAGGGCACTAGGAGAAGGGGACGACAGAGGACGAGATGGTTGGACAGTGTTCTCGAAGCTACGAACATGAGTTTGACCAAACTGCGGGAGGCAGTGCAAGACAGGAGTGCCTGGCGTGCTATGGTCCATGGGGTCACGAAGAGTCGGACACGACTAAACGACTAAACAACAACATTACTTCCCTTGATCTGAACACTATACTTCTGTTAATGCAGCCTAGAATAACTTTAGCTGTTTGGGCTGCTGCATCACACTGCTGACTCTTGCTGAGCTTGTGATCTACTAAGACTTGTAGATCCTTTTCACATGTACTACTGGCAATCCAGGTGTCCCCCGTCTTATCTCAGAACCTGACATTTATTCCTATTTAAACTCATTTTGTTAGTTTTGGCCCAGTTCTCACATCTGTTCAGGTCATATTGAATCCTGAATCTGTCTTCTACAGTATTAGCTACCCCTCCCCAGTTTGGTGTCCCCTGCAAATTTGATGTGCATCCCCTCAATACCTTCATCCAAGTCATTTATAAAGATGTTGAACAACTCTGGACCCTAGACAGAAGCCTATAGCACCCTATTTGTAACATTTTTCTAGGATGACAAGGAATCATTAGTGAGCACCCTTCTGGTCAGTGAACCAGCTATAAATCCACCTAAGTTTTACCATCCAAAATTTTACCAGCCAACATTTTATCAGCTTTTCTGCAAGAATATCATGAGGGCTTTGTCAAAAGTCTTAATGAAATAAAGATATACTACATCCATAGCATTTCCCTGATCCACTAAGCTTGTGGCTCTAAAAAAAGAAGGAAAAAATAGAGATTTGTCTGGCATTACTTGTTTTTTTAGAAACCTATGCTGGGTCTTAGTAATCACTGCATTTTTTCCTAAGTGCTCACAAATTGATTATTTGTCCCCATTGCTGACTACATTCCAGCCACCTATACTCAAGCATTTGGAGTATGTCCAAAGCTAATAGCCACCAGCCGTCAAGGCTCACTTAAGCAAACAAATATATCGGGCAAAACAGACACCACTGGAAGGCGGTCGACTCTGAGTCATTGAAGGTTTCTAAACAAATGTTGGATGGCCACCTGTCAATGATTCTTTAGCTGTGATTCCCTTGTTGCAGGTAGTTGTACTAGATGACCTATAAGGTCCCTTCCAACTCCATATTTATATTATTCTAAGATTCTATGAAAACACTGTTGGTACAGCGAGGAGCAGGCTTTTAACAAGGCAATTTGAAGCAGGTTCCAGGTTCCAGCAAGATATTGCCGGAAGTTGCAGCTACAATACTTCTTTTCACTTCTCTGGCAATGCTATAGGCACCCCACCACTGCCTGAGAAGCACGGAGAAGTAGCAATAGTGGCAGCTTCTGGTGAAATCTCACAAGAGCCCTGTGAGATCTTGCTAGAAGCCAGAAACCACCACACAACCCCAGTAAGTGAGGCTATGGCAACAGTGGGGCAGCATCTTCCCATTTCACCTAAGGCACTGAAATGGAATGGGCCACCCCTGCCCATCACTCAGTGGTAGAGCAAATACCTGACATGCAGGAGGTCCAAGGTTCGATCCCCAGCATCTTCAGGTGGGGCTGAAATCCTGCCTGAAACTCTGGAGAGCAGCTGCCAGTCAGTGCAAGCAATACTGTACTGAGCTAGCTAGAACAATGGGTCTGACTCAGTATACGGCAGTTTTCCGTGTTCTGAATCACCCTGAAAACCCTGCTGAAGGGAGGAGGAGGAGGAGGAGGAGGAGGAGGAGGAGGAGGAGGAGGAGGAAAGGGTTATATCCTGTTACTGTCAACAAGGTTTATATTATCCCAATTTCTGTGACCTGTATACATTAGACAAATCAAGTCAATGTGTATATATTGTGTTATCATATTTACATAACTCTGCCTTTGTTGGTCAAGGGGAAGGTTCAAGACTCTGAGGTCCCTCTGAGGCTTTTGCGCCCAATTCACCAAACTTCACTTAGCTCTAGCCTCCTGTCCTCATCAGTTTCTTGAATTCCCCATTGAAGCTTTAATAGACCCAGAAACTGCAGGCAACTGTTCTCCATGAGAACAGCATGTTTGATTAGGTGGGCCATTGGCCAGATTCTGCAGAGCTCCTCTTCTTCTGATTGTTTGTGAAACGCTTTAACCGATGGGACTCACGTCTGGTGAAATGTACATAGGGTCAATTAGCAGAATCACAATCTTTTAATCAAGATTACATTTGCCATGGCTGTGAACACCCAGTAGGCTAGAGGTTAGCCATCATTTCTCAATGCTATCCCCACCATTCTAGAATCTCCACATAGGGATAATTACAGAGGACTTCCTAGGTGAAATTACTTACAGGGGGGGGAGCAACAAGTCTGGTGGTACTTGAAATACCCGGTACCATCAAATTACAAAGGGTAACCATTCTGTGCCCTACTTAGTGTTGTGTTGCCAAGATTATGTGCACGATACACTTCAATTCCTTCCTAGGAGCACAGTCTACACACCATCAAGCAATGTACTGGCATTTGGGATGGGGGAGAAGTCTGAAGACCTACATTTTGGGGGCCCTGAAGCTTGAACTGGTATGGGGGCCCCTTCACAATCAGCAACAAGGGCTAGGTAACCACTGTTATCTTCTTCAACAGGTTTGTTTGCAACAACCTTTTACAACATCTGTGATACTGACTCTCAGACTTTGGGATTGTTGAAATATATACAACAACAAAATCAAGGATTTGAGTCGTGCAACTCAAACTGGGTCTACTAGACCCAAAATGTTGAAGAAATGTGGTTCTGGGGTCCCTCCAGGATTAGGGTCCAGCACCGTTATTATTGGGGCCCTGAGGCATAAGCTTCAATAGTTTCATAGTAGATCCACTTCTGCATCTGATACAGTGTACAATGAAATGTGACCTTCCACAGTTCACGCTTTCCAATACAATATTCAGATCAAATGATGAATATGCTTTAACAGTTGAACTTCTCTGAATTTTTGTAATGCTATTCTCCAGTCAAGTCATGTGTACAACACCTGCCACCCGCATATTTGTGTGAAGCCTACATAGAAGTGCATGTACTGTATTGGTGAAAAGGACATACAAAAATGTATCCTATAAGGGGAAATTGTTTTGCAAAAAAAATACTAGGCAGAATTGCTTACAAAAATGTGTGTATTAGAAAAAAATTCATCTTAAAATATTGATGAATTTGCAGGACCTTTTTTTTTTAAAAAAATACCTTTTTACAATCACAAACTAATGTGGAAATCTAGAGAACTAAACTGAAGTCTGCAATAATGAGAAGGAAGGAAAGAAACCAACATTGTCACATTGCAAATCACATGCCACCAGTGTTGATATAGCTCCTTTTGAATTTTTTATTGACATGTCCAGATTGCTGTAAACCCAACACAGAGACGGTGGCATCTTAAAGACTGACAGATTTATTGTGGTATAAGCCAGCACATTGTCAAACAAGACTAATCTTAATTCTGTGCCAGCCTAAGCCTCTGCATGTTTACTGGGAAGCAAGGCCCTCTGTGCTCACTTCCTCATAGGCAAATGAGAATGGGATTTTACCCTAAAAGGCCTATCCTGCAAGTGGCTGTTTAGATGTTATGTGCCATGGAATCCAATAGGACTCACTTCCAAGGAAATGTATGCAGGAGCGCAACCCACCCCAACCCAATCTTTTGCCGGGTTACATATCTGGATGTTTGCTGTAGAAAAAGCACAGGTGGTATCCAGCCAAGTTCTACTGAAATCAACAGACCCACCAATTCCATTGGGTCTACTCTGAGTAGGGCTAACATTGGCTACAGCAGGCATCCCCGAACTTCGGCCCTCCAGATGTTTTGGACTACAATTCCCATCTTCCCCAACCACTGGTCCTGTTAGCTAGGGATCATAGGAATTGTAGGCCAAAACATCTGGAGGGCCACAGTTTGGGGATGCCTGGGCTACAGCCTTGAGGCTGCAATTCTGGGCATGCTTTCCAGAGTTAGTCACATTCAACTAAGTGGGATGTGCTTCTGTTAAGCAACAATCCTATGTGTGCTTACTTGGGAGAGAGTCCCATCAATCTCAGGGGGACATAATTACAAATACACATGCCTAGGATCAGGTAGGCAAGCTTACCTGGAAGTAAATGCCACTGCCCTCAAAGAAACTTTCTTCTGAGTGAACATGCTCTTTTAAAGCTGTCCAAGTTGATGGCAATGGCTGCCTCTTGTGGGAGTGAGTTCCAAGGTTGATTAACCACTGTGAAAAGAAATGCCGTCTTTCGTCTGTCCTCAATCTTCTAATGTTCAGTTTCACTGGATGTCCACAAGTTCTAGTGTTACACAGCAGAAAAACGTCTCCCTATCAACTTTCTCTGCACTGTGCATAATTTTATTATACAACCCCATCATGCCCCATCTTACGCTCCTTTTTCTCTAAACTAAAAAGCCCCAAGCATGATAACCTTTCCTTATAAGGGACATAGGAAGTTTGCCTTACTGGCCATAACTTTGGTCTATCCAGCTCAATACTGCCAACACTGACTGGCAACGGCTCCCCAGTCTTAAGCAACCTCTAAAAGGATCATGCAGTGAGACGAACTAATTATGTAAATAAAAATTAAATATTAATAATACTAAATAGTGGCAGGGTGCAGGTAGTTTTAAAATCAAATTTTATTGCTAATACAGTGAGCCTGCAGCCTACACACATTTAACTTGTGCACATTCAGCTTTATGTGCTTGGCAAAAAAAAAGTTGTTAAAAAAATTAAAGGGGGGGGGAGTCTTTCGTAATCCCACTCGCCATTGCTCCCGATGAGCTTTGACTGTATGCAATTTTGGCTTTGTGTACTATCCCCAGAATGTAACCCTATGTAAGTTGCAGTTCTTACTGTATTAATAGTGGCACAGCGGAAATCGGTCTAAAATAAAATTAAAATAGTGAATGCTAAATAGTGGCACAATTAAATAGTGGCACAGTGCAGAAAGTTTTTAAACAAAAGTTAAATAATAATAATAGGAGTGGCACATCGGAAACAGTTTTAAATTTTATTTATTTTTAGTAAACAAAAAAGAGAAATCAAAACAACCACACCTCTTACACGTACGCACGTACAATTCTTTCTTCTCTCGTCGCCTGCCTGTCTGCAAGGGAGCGCAAGAAATAATAAGCAGGAGGCGGAGAAGAAAGGGGGCGGCGTTGAAGGCAAAAGGAGTGTCCCGGGGAAGGGAGAGCCTGGGAGTTGTAGGCGAGTTGTGCGCGAGGCAAGGCCAGCTGGGACCAAACCGCGTCCGCCTATTCCTCGCTTGCTCATGGAGTGGGTTTCCTGGCGGGGCACGTCTTCGTTTTCCTCTCCTCTACGCCTTTAGCTGGGGCTTGGCTTTTCTCCAGCCGCTGCTTCTTCCTTATCCTCTTCGTCCTCTCCTTGCGTCTCGAGCTCTCCTTCTCCACCATGGGGGACGTGATCTCGGCACACCTGGACGACAGCAGGCGGCAGTTCATCACAGGTGAGGCGTTTTGGTTCTCGGTGCTGGCCGGCCGAGCATGTTGGCTGCAAAAACAACAACCCCAGGAAGTCTGAATTGCTTATTATTATTATCATTATTAATATTACTTTGTTGCCGCATCCATTGCTAGCCCTCTTCCGAGTAGACATATTGGCACGACTAAGGGAACCGTGCCTCTCGTTTTTCACTGGATTCACTCAGAGTAAGGCTAGCGTTGGATACGACCGCCGTGAAGCTTGGCGATGGGGAGGGGGAATTAAAAACCCCAAAACGAAGGATCAGCTCCAGCTGAGTTCTCCTCAGATTCATAGGAGCCAACTCCTAGGGGCCGAGGGGTCTTTGACTTCCCTGATAAAATATATGAGCCCCCCCCCCTCAAGTTGATGGGCATTGCTATTCAAATTGTGTGTGTGCACAGCGTCATGTGATCGATTATGCGGGGTTGGGCTTACCTGCCCCCCCCATTTTATTCAATTTGCCAGGCACTGCTGCTCAGAGTAGACCCCCGTTGAAGTGAATGTGTCTTAATTAGTCGTGTCTTTATTTCAGCGGGTCTGTTCTGACCGCGACTAACTTTGGACGCAACACAGTTTGAGGGTTGTCACTGATGCTCCCCTTACTCGGAGTAGACCCCTTGAAATTGGTGGGCATGGCTAACATAGGTTCATTTATTTCACTGCGTCTATTCCGAGGAGAACTTGGTTGGATACAACTTCGAGTAGCCCCCCTCCCCAATGCATTTTTAGGCGTGGTGGGGGCTGATTTTGTTTTTTATGCAGGAGAGACTGCTTCCCCATGGAAATAATAGTAAGGTTGGTTAACTGAGTATTTCACACTATTCTGGCTACTGCAAAGTATGATATACTGTAATGTGAATTTCACTTGAGATTTTTTTGGGGGAGGTGTTAACCGTCTAGCTGGGAAAAAAAGGTTTCGGCGGGGGAGGGGTTGTGGGGGACGAGTTGATCTTGGTATTATTTTAAATGGCTTTTTGCAGGAGGGCGTGCTACCTACCTATGCAAATGATTGTATTAGTGCACTGAATATTGCACACTGTTCTGGTTCGATATAAGGTGACATTAAGGGAGATGTTTTTGGAGTCTCTCTCTCTGTGTGTGTGTGTGTGTGTGTGTGTGTGTGTGTGTGTGTTAGAAATCCGTGGGACGTAAGAAGTGGGGAAACTCCTGGCTGAATTTTTGTGAAGCTTCGTAGTATCGGAGTCTGATTCCCCCCCCCATTTTCCCCCCTTCTCCACGTTGCAAGTCCTTTGCTTCAATCTCTCAGTCTCCCTTCCCCGCCTCTTTTTAAGAAGCAAGTCTGTGCAAAGGCTTGTTTGGTTTACCTAATCTGATGAAGGGGAGAGTTTAAGGAGGATGGTTTGGGGTTTTTTTTTTTTGCCGAGGAACCTATAGAGGGCGAATTGTCCTTCCTTTCCTCAGTCAAGGAAGAAGCTGGCACTCAGCTCCTAAAGACCAACTTACTTCTTTACTTGAGAATATTTATACGGTGATGTTACAAGTACTTATACAGAGATTTGTGAGAAAACCAAATAGGTCTGTGTCCCAAGGAGCCTACAGTCGATAGTGGGAAAAAGTATGAATATGCCTATTAAATCAGGATGGTAGTAAAAGGATGGTGGTGATGATATCCTATTCTTTCCTCCAAGGAAAGAATAGTAAATTATATGATATTTGACTGCACATGTATATTAACCTCATGGCAGCCCTGAAATTCAGTTCAGACCTAAGAGCTCCAACTCAAGATCCACTGCCAACTATGTCTCCCCTTTCCCCCAGGCAGGAATGCCATCACACATACTTTGCACTTTGGGAATGAGGATTATGGGGATAATTGTTCTGGAAAAGGTGGTTTTTGAAGAGGGAACCTGAGCAGGAAGAGAGAAAGGTGTTACTTAATGTGACACTCCCCCCCCCCCAATTTTCTTAAGTAAGGGCTTTTTGGAGGGATGAAGCAGCTCTAAACTACCCCGTTTCCCCTATTTTAAGACGTATTCATAAAATAAGCCATAGCAGGATTTTTAAGCATTCAAGGAATATAAGCCATACCCCGAAAATAAGACATAGTGAAAGACGCAGCAGCAATGCCGGCCACAGCAGCAGGAGGAGGGGGGGAAATAAGACATCCCCTGAAAATAACCCATAGTGTTGTTGTTTTTTGAGGAAAAATAAATATAAGACGGTGTCTTATTTTCAGAGAAACAGGCAAATGGCATAGCAGGCTGAAATTGAACCGGATGAGCTTTTCTCCCAATGTATTGAAGGTCAAGTGATGGGCAAGGTGCCACCTGGTGGATTTCTGCCTCATAATGGTGCAAAGGGACACAATCTTTTGTTTTTAATGTGTTCTTGTGGGGGAATGGGGAGTAAAATGTGTATTTTGGTGCTGTGATTGTAAAATTAGGGAGTGGCAGGACTGAGGAACGGTGCACAGCAGAAAGGTGTGCCTTTGCTGCTTGTGTGCACATGGAGCAGAAAGTGGTGATAAACTCAAGAAACTATGTGAATAAAGTGCTAGAAACCCCTGAGACAGTTTGCTTACAAGATGCTTAGGACTGCTGCTCGAAGCCCCCTATTTTCAATTTTATTTGAATCATTTCTTATGCACACTTCAAAACCATAAAAATTCCCAGAGTGGCTTCAATTATAAGTCTCCATGAAAAATCTTGGGTACCCAAGACTATGCAGCTGGCACTTTAGTCTTTCTCACTTGCCTGCCCCTTGCAACCTACCTTCCATAATGCTCAGGGGTTGGTGAAATAAATATGTAATAATCCTTCGAGGACTAGATCACGTGTTCAGGCTTAATCTTGGACTAGGATTAGTTGGGGGACCTTGCCTGAATTATTACGACTGAGCTCTGGAGACAGATAAAGTGATGAGCGATGATTCCCTGAGCATCTGCAGAGGACCTTCCCCACATGTCTTTACCCATCTGCCATTTCTTTTAAGGCAAATTATTTCCATTTGAGGAGTAAGGAATAGGCATAGTTCTCAGTGGACTCAGCCTGTAGGCGTGCTGGTGGGGGTTTCTCTTCATCTGATGCGTAGGGATCAATAAGTAATGCTTTCTTTTCTGGAATTTACTGGTTTGGCTTCTTATTCCCAAATCTCCCCCCAAGAAACTGTGGAAGGCATACATGGGATGTGGTCTCCCTCCCCACCCCAAAAATATCCTCCCAGCAACCCTGCAAGGTAGGGATAGAGATAGAGAGTGGCCTGTTAAACATTGCGGAAGTCCTGGATTGTGCCTTCTTGGTCTAGACTCTCTTGGCACACAGCATTGCCAGTTTAAATTTACTTTTCATAGTCTGGCCTGTAGGGCTGTTGGCAAAAGCACTCTCTCCCCCTCTCCCTCCCTCCTCCCACAAGTCATAGGGTAACAGGATGTATGGCTCCTTGTTGGGAAGGCAATTTCCCGCCTGCTTTCCCTCCTGCTACTGCCTTTGGGAGCAGACTGTGTTGCAGTCAGACTTCGTGACAATTGCTCTTTTGCCCTTGGAAGCAAAGGGCCTGATTATAGTCTGGGAAAACTGGGTGGGAGGCTCTGCTAATTGCTGCCTACAGAGGCTTGGTGGTTCCCTAATAAAGGGTGAAGAGGAGAGAGAGGTCAGGCATCAGTCGAGGCACACTCTCTCTCCTGACTCACCCCCCCCCCCGGTCCCTGCCCCAGTAACTGACAAGCCGGCAGCCTGCATCTCCCAAGCCTGCAAATTCTCCGTTTTGACCTATTGCCTTTCTAAGCTTCACTTTCAGCTTTTAGAGTTGTGCATCGTCCTTAATGGAAACCTATAACAACATTTCCACACACAAACTGACTCCTTCTCTCAATTATAGCCAATTCATTCTTGCTATCTTTTCTACGTACCTAATCCAAGTCACAGTCTTTATTATTATTATTATTAAAAACATTTTTACTGGGGACATAGCAAAGCAGACAAGTGGAATGTTTATAATTGCTCTACACTAAATAGTAGTGATACTTTTGAGAGAAAAGAATCTTCTTGCATTTATTTATTTCAGGGCTAGGATTTCTATCCCTGATGCAAACTGTAACACGAGGGAGGAGATAGTTTGAATCTCCATAGCTGCTATTTGCCTGCTTGCCCCACCCTCCTGAATGCATCTCATTGCTAATTTCACGAGTAACGTCATAATCTAACTTGGTTCTAAAAGAAGTGAGATTCATAAACACAGTCCAACCAGTCATGCTCCCCCCGCCCAATAGTACTGTGAAAATTGTAGCTGGAAGATAAGGGAAGATAAGGGAGTACTATTGTTTCCAGCCCCCCACCCATCCAGCTGTGTACACACCGCACATTTAAACCAGATGACTTCGCCAAAAGAATCCTGGGAACTGGAGTTCACCCCAAGGGCTACATTTCCCAGAACCCTCAACCACGCTACAGTTCCCAAGATTCTTTGAGGAAGGTCATGTGCTTTAAATGTGATTTAAACCGATGGTGTGTAGGCAGGCGCACATTGTGATTTGAACACAGATCAGGCCCTTTAAGGCTCCTTGGTTCCCTATGCCATAGTACCACTGTATTCTGCTCTGGTCAGACCTCACCTGGAGTACTGTGTCCAGTTCTGGGCACCACAGTTCAAGGAGGATACTGACAAGTTGGAACGTGTCCAGAAGAGGGCAACCAAAATGGTCAAAGGCCTGGAAACGATGCCTTATGAGGAACGGCTTAGGGAGCTGGGTATGTTTAGCCTGGAGAATAGAAGGTTAAGGGGTGATATGATAGCCATGTTCAAATATATGAAAGGATGTCATATGGAGGAGGGAGAAAGGTTGTTTTCTGCTGCTCCAGAGAAGCGGACACAGAGCAATGGATTCAAACTACAAGAAAGAAGATTCCACCTCAACATTAGGAAGAACTTCCTGACAATAAGAGCTGTTCGGCAGTGGAATTTGCTACCAAGGAGTGTGGTGAAGTCTCCTTCTTTGGAAGTCTTTAAGCAGAGGCTTGACAGGCATACCGGTATGTCAAGAATGCTTTGATGGTGTTTCCTGCTCGGCAGGGGGTTGGACTGGATGGCCCTTGTGGTCTCTTCCAACTCTACGATTCTATGATTCTATGATCTTCCACACATGCTCATGGCTGTTTATTGTACTGATACTTCCAATAAATAATAATACCAGTTGCTGGGAACAAAATGCTGCCCTGCATGAATTATTGGCCTGATCCAACAGGCTCTTACCTTCCCGCTGGAGAAGTACCTATTTATCTACTTGCACTTTGACTTGCTTTCAAACTGCTAGGTTGGCAGGAGCTGGGACTGAACAACGGGAGCTCACCCCATTGCAGGGATTTGAACCACCGATCAGCAAGCCCTAGGCTCTGTGGTTTAGACTTATAATAGCCATAAAGGGACCCCTGACCATTAGGTCCAGTCGTGACCGACTCGGGTTGCGCGCTCATCTCGCATTATTGGCCGAGGGAGCCGGCATATAGCTTCCAGGTCATGTGGCCAGCATGACAAAACCACTTCTGGCGAACCAGAGCAGCACAAGGAAACACCGTTTACCTTCCCGCTGTAGCGGTTCCTATTTATCTACTTGCATTTTGACGTGCTTTCGAACTGCTATTATATTATATTATATTATATTATATTATATTATATTATATTATATTATATTATATTATTAGCATTCTATCCAGTCAAATTCTGTGTCCATCCAAACTAAGGACGCTGCTGTTGTGGTGTCTTCCAGAGTTTGTTGGACTACAATTCCAGCCAGCCCAGCCAGCATGGCCAATGGTCAGGGCTGATGGGAATCACAAACAACAACATCTGGACAGCACCATTTTGGTGACCCATGGTTTAACCTAGTGCTGTCTGTGCTGGCGGTTCTGACCAGCAGGTGCTTTCCAGGGTATCAGAGGTTTTCTCCATCGTCTGCCACCTAATACTTTTTTAAGTGGAGATGCCAGGATTGAACTTGGGACCTTCTGCATACAAAGCAGGGGCTCTGCAACTGAGCCACAGCCCTTCTCCAACAATGGGAAGCTTCCCTATACTGAGTCAGACCATTGCTCCATCTATCTCAGTGTTGTCCATACTCACTGGCTCTCCATGATTTCAGACAAGGGGCGCTCCTAGCCCTACCCGGAGGTGTCAGGGATTGAACCCAATACCTTTTGCAGGGAAAGCAGGTGCTCTACTGCTAAGTTGTTGCGCCTTCCGCAAATGACTCCGGAGTGCCTAGGAATTTCTGACCAGAAATCTGCTTGTTTCCACCACCCCTTGGAAACTTCATGTTTCTGAAGTGCTGGTTGACATGTCTCTGAGCGTGTTTAAAGCAATTATCTGCATGGCTCTGAAGTCTAGGCCACCTGTGGCAGGAGCAGTCCTCTTCACTAAGTATTTCATCTTCTGAGCACCTGATCTGCTGCAGCTGAGCCAAGTATCGAAATGTTGCCCAATGATGACTCAAGCTCCTTTGTGACTGAATGGAATACATGACTAGGCCTTTTAGTGGGAAACGGCTGGCTATTCAGTCCTTCCCCCTTGCAGAACTGTGAATCACGCTGGGCTTCACTTCTGTGGAAGCTAGACACCTCATAGGACTAACTTTGCTGGTGTTGGTGAACTTGGTTGGGTTATCTCCAGACATCCTTTGCATTGTGCTTTCACAGCTATTTGTGCCTGTGATGGTATCAGGGGAGTTATATGTAATTGTGCTTTCAATACTGTTTGTGCCTGCAAAAGCTTTGAGGCACCCATACTTATTATTCATTTCTACTCTACAGCTTCCAGCTGAACTCCTGTAATTTCTCATACCACGAATGTTTCAGGGTGTTGTACTTTTGCCCCATGTTTGTTGCATTGTAGTGCAAGGCAACAATAATACAATGACATTGGGTAGCATCACAGGACAACTAATAATTAAATTTAGATCCTGCCCTTCTTCTCAAAGCGGCAGACATGAATGTGATAACTTAATAAAATCATCTTGAAAACAATTCCAATACAGATGCAAGTGGGAAAGATTACCACTTAAAAGACTTTAGTAGGCACCAAAACGACAAGAGATGGCATAGAATCATAGAATCTTAAGAGGTGGAAGGGACCCCAAGGGTCTTCTAGTCCAACCCCCAGCAATGCAGGAATCTCAGCTAAAGCATCCATGACAGGTGACCATCCAACCTCCACTTAAAAACCTCTAAGAAAGGAGAGTCCACAACCTCCTGAGGGAGTCTGTTCCACTGCTGAACAGCTCTTACTGTCGGAAAGTTTTTCCAAATATTTAGTCGGAATCTTCTTTCTTACAACTTGGTCGTTGGTTTGAGTCCTGCCCTCCAGAGCAGGAGAAAACAAGCATGCTCCCTCCTCCATATGACAGCCCTTACAATATTTGAAGATGGCTGTCAGTCTCATCTTTTCCAGGCTAAACATACCCAGCTCTCTCAACCGTTGCTCATAAGACGGTGTGCAGACCCTTGATCATATTGGCCACCCACCTTACTCTGCACACGTTCCAGCTTGTCAACATCCTTCTTAAATTGTGGTGCCCCGAATTGGACACACTATTCCAGGTGTAGTCTGACGAAGGCAGAATAGAGTGGGACTGTTACTTCCCAAAATACTTTTGTTCATGCAGCCTAGAATTACACCATTATTTTTTATTATTATTATTTTGCTGCTTCATCACACTGCTGACTCAGGTTAAGTGAGTGAGAATTTAATTTCTGGTCTCCCAGGCACTGGTCAACCACTTTGCCACACATAAAACAGGATGTGTGAGGGTGGTTAATTAAAAATCCATCATTAATGCATCAGTGTTGCATCAATTAAATATTGCAGAATGCACCTGCAAACCATTGCCCCCCCCTGAACTATAAGACAGGAATGGCACATATTGGCCCTCCAGATGTTGTTGGACTACAGCATGCCATTCCTGACCGTTGCTTTCATGCTGATTCTAGATGTTGGTTCTGTGCACCTCTCTCCGGGCTAGCAAGGGCGGTGGCTGACATATCAACCTGTGGATGTTGCAGCTGCACGTGTGCTATGCAAACCTTCCTGACCACACACACCCAGGCTTGGGAGAACGGAGTGCTGCATTCTGTGGTTGCTTTGTTGTTTTTTCATTAGGCCTCATTCCTATCTGATCTTCCTCCTTTGTGCCCAAACTGGCCCTGTTTCTCCACCACCCACCCACCCACCCCTCCTTAGAGGGAAGGGAGGGAGGGAAAGAAAAATAGGTTGTAAATCCAGGAGGGGTTTTGTGGTTCATCATGCTCTTCCCAAGGAGCATGGTAAGCTTTGCACGTTAGTTTTTATTTATTTATTTATCTATCTATCTATTTTAAAAAACCTTATACACCACAAATTATTTACTTCTTAAAAAAGCAAAGTGGTTTGCGAACAATATGTATAAAATAAAATAAAAACATAAATAATAAAATTGCTTATACTGTAACTGGCTAACCGTAGCCTTTTTTTTTTCTTACTTGAATTGTCTGCATAAACTGGTTGCAAAATGAAATAAAATGAAAAATGGCAAATGTTTGTGCAATGCTAACGTGTGATTACTTGGCCACATTCTCGACTTTCCTGCAGGGGCACTTGTCATGTTATCTGAATACATTTGCATGTGGAATGGCCCTAGCTCAGGGTTTGCTATGACTCACTCCAGCAATAATTACATTAAAGTAATTACTGATTTACTAATAACCGTTTTTGAAATTGAAATATCGATAAGTAGCAGTCTCGTGTCCAGAGTTGCTCAGAAAGTATAAGAAACCAAAAGATCCGGAACGGGTCTGTACGTAGAGAATATATGGCAGGATCCTGACAGTCCTCAGAGTAGACACACTCAAATCAGTGGACTTAAAGCTAGTTATGTTTATCCATTTAAGTGTGTCTTCCCTAGGTCAGCCTAACACATAGGCTGGATATAACCCTCTGTCTTTATTTTTTTAAATGAATCTTGGTGGTGTGTGTGTGTGTGACTGATTTTGATTAGTGTCTACCTTCTCAAATAAAATAGCGTTTTCCAGAAGAATGAGAGACATTCCCTTTATCGAAAGCATAGTGCGACAAGCACCCTGCCCTGTTTTCACCAGAGGTCCCACCTTTTCATATAAGTTTTAGATAAAGAACGTATAAAACCAGTGTGTGTGGAACTTAAAGTTTTGTGTCTCTCTGGCAAAGCACAGCATTCTCTCTCCAGCATTTTCTTCTCTCGTCAGTTAATGCTGATGTAAAAAAGTAGCAGTTCTGATAGTTGTTTATTTATTTTGCCCACTCTGTAAGTAAACTGTGGGGGCCTGGTCAGACCTTGCCTCATCTCTCCTTTAAAAGTATCCAAATAATTCCTCTCTCAAAGCAATATATAAAGGGCAGCACATGGCAACATGTTATAACTTCTTCAGTGTGGGCTAAACCATGAAAAGTATGCCATGGAAAAAGTATCCCTTCAACTGTGGCAAGAAGAAACATGGGAGGGGGGGCCGAAAGCCGCAGTTCTGGGGTGGCATCCTGTTGGGGTGGAAATTGACCCTTTCCCAGTACTATCATATCAATTATTTGATGAGGAGGGAGGCGGCACAGCTCAGTGAAGGACGTAGGTTGCGTGCCTGTGCGCAAGACCGTGGAATAGCCACACCTGTTGCTGGCATGCCACCCCCGGAGGGTTAGCTGAGGGTTATCCTTAGGGCCAAAAAGGGTTAGTCACCCCTACTCTCGGCCAAACATACTCTGCTCTCAGCTAAACTCTTAATCCCAATGTGATTATTGGGATATGAGAAATGATTACTCCCTCTGAACATATGCACAGTTTGGTTTCTTTTCTAGAGAGAGCAGCCACAGCATACAGCTCAGGTTAAGTGGGAGAGGTTTCTCTGTTAAAATCAAAACAGGTGACTTGCAGGTAAATGTAATCCCCTGGTGTGGTTCTCTTCAGAAATTCCAGCAGGTCAGAGATGTTAACCTGTGGCAAGCACCTGAAAGACTGACTGGTTTTAGATAGCTAGAAAGGTAAATACTGTAGATAGATAGGTACCAGCTCCTAGGAGCCAGTGGACTTTTGTCCCCTCCCCCCCTTTTAGGGGACCTGGCCCCCTCACAATGTTGCACAATGCTCATGGTGTCAGAACATTGTGTTGGACCCCTGAGTCATCTTGAGAAGATGGTGCCCCTGGATAGATAGAATTTTGTCACGTAGTGGATGAGTGATCTTCAAGTGTCGGGTGTAATTGGGAAAAGAGAGGAGGGGATGGTAAACAGTGGGCCAAAAATCCATGCAAGGCAATGCTAGAGGTATAGTTTGTGATGTTTCTGAACAAGATAGCATAGGGACATAATATACTGCCATATGTGATGATGATAATAATAATAATAATAATAATAATAATAATAATAATAATAATAATAATAAATTTATTATTTATACCCCGCCCATCTGGCTGGGTTTCCCCAGCTACTCTGGGCGGCTTCCAACAGAAAAATACAACACAATAATCTATTAAACATTAAAAGCCTCCCTGAACAGGGCTGCCTTCAGATGTCTTCTAAAAGTCTGGTAGTTGTTTTCCTTTTTGATATCTGTTGGGAGGGCATTCCACAGGGCAGGTGTCACCACCAAGAAGGCCCTCTGCCTACCGTAGTTCCCTGCAACTTGGCTTCTCGCAACGAGGGAACCGCCAGAAGGCCCTCGGCGCTGGACCTCAGTGTCCGGGCAGAATGATGGAGGCGGAGATGCTCCTTCAGGTATACTGGACCAAGGCCATTTAGGGTGATGTCATACCATTGGTCCACCAAGCTCAGTTTTATTTACATTGGCTGGGAGTGGCTCTCCCAATTTCAGACATGGTCTCTCTCTTCCAACTGCTCTGCCACTGAGCTATACTTCCATCAGTAGCTGTGGCACTGCCAGCCTTCCCAACTTTGCTAGCTGTTCACTTCAGCTGTAATGGAAGAGAGTTTGCTGACCTTCACTGAGCCACAATTTTCTGCCAAACTAAAGTTAAGCAGTTTGTTTTCCTGTGTGGATATATATTGCCAGGTGAGAATGCTCCATGCATCTGACAAAGTGGGCTCTGGCCAAGAAACTTCTGGCCCAATGAGAGAGAGTTTTTCAGATGCTTCTAAACTTCTTGCTGAACCACAGTGAGCATGGAACCCAGAGAAAGCTTGGCTACCCATCATCGGCATTGCTCAGCTAGTCACCAAATGAGGGTTATTTAGACAGTCCTAAATAATGTTATTCCTTACTAGGAGGGGCCTTGGTTTAGTGGCAGAGCACTAAACGCAGAAGGTCCCAGGTTCAATCACTATATTTCTAGGTTGGGGATGTGGCGGGTTTGCGGTCTGTAATAGCATGCCTTGTCTTGTCTTCAGGGACCATTGACTTAGTGCCTTTCTAAGAAGACTGCATTGCCAAAAGTAGGAGCTGCCCAGGTTGGGCAAAGCTGTGGCAACATCTGGAATATTGAGCTGCATTGCATCAGAGTAGGGTGAACGCGGATGCTGGCCAGTTTTTGAAACCAGTATGTGACCTGTCAGCAGCTCTCTCCTCGCCACCCACCTCTGTGTTTTGCAGACAGTGGATGGTTTTTCTTGTCCTGCTACATCTGGGGATGCTGGTTTGTGACTGGAGATGGCTGTGATGCGGGAGAGGAGGTTCATGCAGTGCAGAGTTAGATGGTAATGAGAGGAAGGAACGGCCACCAGCCTGGATGGCTTTGAAAGAGGATTCGATAAATACACTGAGGAAAAAGCTCTCAGTGGCTGCTAGTTGTGATGGCCATGTTCCAAGACTGCTGTTGGAGACGGTATGCTGAGTTGTTGGAGAACACAGGAGGGAAGAGTGCTCCTGTGCTCAGGTCCTTTGCAGGGTTCCCACAGGCACCTGGCTGGCCATTGAGAGAATAGGATGCTGTGGTGTGAAATGCAGCCTTGGGATTTGTGTGGCCCAAGTTGCATCCTAGGGAATTTGCCTTGAGAAAGTGTCCATTTGTTTCTACTGACTGTCTGCATGCTGTTGTTTTTTAATCCAAGTTTTTAAAAGGTGCCTCAAGTCTCTAGGAGGAGCCTCCTATTGACAGGAAATGAAACCTGATAGCCTTACAAATGAACATTATGTGAGCCCTGCTGGATCAGTCCAGTGGCCCATCTAGACCAGCATCCTGTTGTCACAGGGGTCTATGGAAACCCCACCTTCAGTTTCTAGCAGTTGCTATAGAAGCATTGCTGCCTCCAACAGTGGCAGTAGCTATAACCCTGGAATGTCTCTTTGCTTTACAATGGTTGTGCTGGTGGCTGCTTTATGCAACACCCCTAAAAGAGGACAAAAGAGGACATGGCCTTGCAGATGCATTTTTCTTTATTCATGGATGCAAATTTAGAAATAATATATATGTTACATATTTATGAACCACCTTCCATTTAGAACAAATTTAGAATTTAGAACAAGGCAATTTACATAAAACAACTAAAAATAGCTTTAAAAACTGTACCAAAACAACAACAAAACAAGCCAGCAACTAAATGCAGGTTTAGAAACAATATGGAATATCTCTTAGGTTCTTGGCCAGGGCAAAACATCTGTCATGCATACTTAACCATAAGAATTCTGAGGATGCTGAATTCTGCACCCAGGACCTAGGCACAGAGCTGGACAACAACTAAGCAGTCTCATGTATTTTTTGCTCTTCCCTTTTGAGACATAGAATTGTAGAGTTGGAAGGAATCCCATCATAAAAATCCCATCATAAAAATAATAAAAAAATTTAATGAACCACCTTTTACATACATCTCCATATGATTTAAAAACATACCATAAAACCAGTGTCGTGTAAAAACAATGTGGAATAAACACTGAAAGCTGAGAGACCTTCTCAACCAGCTGGAAAAGCTTCTGGAAACAAAAATGTCTTCTAAAGAATTTAGATAGTGGGTTGCCTGCTGTGTTTCAACAGGGATCCTGTTACACAGAACAGTGGCCACCACACACAGAGCCCTGCTCTTAGTTGTTCCCTGGAAATCATTCATTAGGTGAGCGTTCACATAATGAGCCTACGATTTCGATTTATTCCTATGGGGAAATTTCTAATGCCTTCCTGACCATGGAATTTTGAGCCTGCAAAGTTGGGGGGAAATGGAATGCTGCGCTCTGATTTGTGCAATCACTCACCCTCCTTTCTTCTGTTCCTCAGCCAGCCAGTAGAAGGTAGACAGGAAGTAAAAAATGTTCACATAGCCAACATTCATAAAGGGGGACCTGCGTGTACATCTCTCCCCTAGTGGGGAATACTGTAACCTGGTAGCCTGCATGTGAAAAGTTTCTGAAGCGGCCCACAGAATGCCAGTGTAGTTGAAGCTGTATGTTCCTTCGTAGTTGTCACTTTTAATCGGACAGGGAGAAGCAGCTTCATTTCCTTCGCAATAACTTCCTGGTGGTTTGTGCATACTTGTGGTCTGCTGGATGGCTCCAAGCTCTTCATGGTGGCTGAAGTAGTGCCATGCTGGTTCTAGCCTGGGCTTTGCCTGGAACACCCTGTTCTGTGTGGTTGCCTTTCCAAACTGCTTGTGATGTGAAAGAGATGCTTTGTGCCAGCCCCTCCTTTTTTCACTCATTGTCCCCAAATCCCTGGTTAGTTGCCACTGCTGCAAACCCTGGATATCTGAAACAGAGTGCATTGGCACCTCGGTGAAGAATTTGCTCACATGTGGCTTTGACAATAAACCCTTCCTAAGGCACATTTTTTATAAGTTAGTCTGCAAGACTAAACTAGAAAACTATTGGAATCCTGTTGTAGCTTTGTAAAAGCCCGAGACCTGTACAATTCTGGATTCACGTGCCTGATGTTTGGTATCTATAACTTCTGTGCCCCCGTCATGAGTTATGGTACTTTGAAGCGGGGGGGGGCACCAGTCTGCTGTTAGTTTGATTAATCTGTATCATGAGTGGGGAACCACAGGCGCAAATGCAGCCATCCATGTCTTTATATTTGTCCCCCAGAACTCTCCCCAGGCCACGCTCTACACCTTGAGTGTTTTTGCTTGGCTGGAATGTGTCCTTAACTCTGTCCGTGCCTCTTGCTTGCCTGGATAGAGAGTGGTGTGCAAGTGTGTGTAAAATCTAGCTTAGTGTATGGAGGTAAAATTTGCATTTGTAGCCCTACCCACTTTTGCTTCTGATCCCACCCACCACTTGCATGTAGCTCCCATATAGTTACCTAGAACAGGCATCCCCAAACTGCGGCCCTCCAGATGTTTTGGCCTACAACTCCCATGATCCCTAGCTAACAGGACCAGTGGTCAGGGAAGATGGGAATTGTAGTCCAAAACATCTGGAGGGCCGAAGTCCCTCCAGTTGGATGGGGACCATGAGTGAGCAACTTCTTGTGCTTCAGGATTTCTGTGGCTTGTGCACAGGCATTTCCAAGTTGTTAAAAATAATGGCCTCTAATCTGGCCTCTAGTCTGGGTTCTGTTGCCTGCTTCTGGGCTGGAGGAGGTGCTGGTAGAAGCAGCTGGAACCTCTTTCTGCAGCTGACAGGGAAGGCCACTGCCAGGAAGAGATCTGTTTGAACGCTGTAGGCAGCTCTGTAGGGTGACTCTCTTGGTTTAAGCAGCAGTGAAAGCTGCATGTCCGCTCCCATCCAAAAACACCCATCTACTGTATTGCAGAATTTACCGGAAAGCTTGGGTGATGCAGCCACAATCAAAGGGATGTTGTGGAGGTAAACCACTAAGAGACTTTTAATATTAGGTGACTTAGAAATGGCCATACATAAATAGGTGCCTATCTGGTATTTGATTTTGGTATTAAGCTTGACCAAAGTTCAGCCATGCAGGGGGAGGTCACTCGTGAGTGAATTTCAGACCTCAGTACCTCTGAAAAAGCCATGTGCCACATTTGTGCAACTTCCTTTCCTATACACCTTTAAACTTTGGTTCTCCCAGGCACCTGGAGCCCAGAATGTGTGGGAATAATTCATTGACCTGGTTCCCTCCCTGGAAAACGTCACCCAGGGCAAGAAAAGCGATCTACAAACCCAATTTACTCTGCTATGCTCAACCTTTAAGGCTAGAAGATTATATACAAGGATTTGTGTGCAGTTGCCACAGTGCTGTAGTGTGTTTAAGCCAAAGTGCTTCTCAGTTGGCCACACAGGTATTTAAGGTAGAAGGTTGCGCAAAACTGGATAGCTCCCTTTGTTAGAGCGTGGTGCTGATAACGCCAAGGTTGCAGGTTCGATCCCTGTATGGGGTGGCTGCCTATTCCTGCATTGCAGGGGGTGTCACTAGAGGATCCTCAGGGTCTCGTCCAACTCTACAGTTCTATGATCATATGCGCAGTTGTCATGCTGCTACTATGTAATTAGTTGCAAAGTGCTTCTTTGCTCGCTGGGGAGTGTGTGTTTAAAGAATATCAAAATTATCTTCCCTGTTGAATTCATATATGATACTGCTGCATCCCACTTTAATTTACAAGCCCTAGGTAAAGGCAAAGGGACCCCTGACCATTAGGTCCAGTCGTGACCGACTCTGGGGTTGCGGCACTCATCTTGCATTATTGGCTGATACCGGTGTATAGCTTCCAGGTCAAAGCCGCTTCTGGCGAACCAGAGCAGCACATGGAAACGCTGTTTACCTTCCCGCTGGAGCGGTACCTATTTATCTACTTGCACTTCGTGCTTTAGAACTGCTAGGTTGGCAGGAGCTGGGATCGAGCAATGGGAGCTCACCACGTCGTGGGGATTCGAACCGCCGACCTTCTGATCAGCAAGCCCTAGGCTCTGTGGTTTAACCCACAGTGCCACCCTCGGCCAGTAAAGCAAGATTAGCGCTGCAACCCCAGAGTCGTCCATGACTGGACCTAATGGTCAGGGGTCCCTTTACCTTTACCTAGAGATGCTGGGGTTTGAACCTGGGACCTTCTGCATGCAAAGCAGATGCTGTGCCATTGATCTATTACCCTTCACTGCTAAGAGAAGGCTAAGAACCAGATAGGAGAGCATAGGCCTAGCTGGTAGAATAGGAAACCTGCCTCCTGTTTGTGCCACCTCAGACTATGGGGAAGAACTCAACACAATGAAACCGTTCCAAATAAATAGGAAGGGCGGCCTGCTCCCTTGTGGTGGCACGATCTCTGGGGCGGGGGCGGATTGTGGAGCGGCCTGCTCCCTGAACGATCCGGGTCTCCTGGGGCGGCGAGGGATGGGGAGCGGCCTGCTCTTGGGGCGGCCTGCTCCCTGGCGGAGGTGCGGTCTCCGGGGCGGGCTAGCTCCCGGAGTGGTGTGGGTCGATGGGAAGTGGACAGTATTGTGGCAGTATTTTTGTCGTATGTTTCTCTCATGTCCACTAGAGGGTGCTTTTTTTAAACAGAAATCCAGGTTTTTACCAGCCCTAGGTGTGTCATCTGTCCAATGTAAGTGCATGGAAACACTCCCACATCCGAATGTGACGTTGTGGCCAAATTTGAATGTGATTGGGCAAGCGGTTTCGGAGAAAAGTGTGCTTTAACAAACATGGACCTCCTACATTTTTATATAGATAATAATTTATATAGATAGAGATAGATAGAGATAGAGATAGAGGGACCCAGGTGGCGCTGTGGGCTAAACCACTGAGCCTAGGGCTTGCTGATCAGAAGGTCGGCGGTTTGAATCCCTGTGACGGGGTGAGCTCCTGTTGCTTGGTCCCAGCTCCTGCCAACTTAGCAGTTCGAAAGCACATCAAAATGCAAGTAGATAAATAGGAACCGCTATAGCGGGAAGGTAAACGGCGTTTCCATGTGCTGCTCTGGTTTGCCAGAAGCGGCTTTGTCATGCTGGCCACATGACCTGGAAGCTATACGCTGGCTCCCTTGGCCAAAAATGCGAGATGAGCGCGCAACCCCAGAGTCGGTCACGACTGGACCTAATGGTCAGGGGTCCCTTTACCTTTACCTTAGATAGGGATAGATAGATAGAGAGGGACCATCCCATTGTGCTCTTGTGCATTTGTATATCTGAAAAAGAGAAACCAAATAGTTGTAAACCCATCTCTATTCTGTTCATGAAATTTTCTGCAGCAAGTCTGCTTGCCAGATTTTGTCATGCCAGTAGTTCAGATCCTTAAGAAAGACATTTATTTAGAAATATGAACTGGCTCGCTGTTGCCCTCTTCATTGCTTTTGTGGGTGGTCTTGAGATACCTTCCCTGGCTTCAGGGGGCAGGGGGGAAACAGGAAGAGGGAGTGGGATGGCTACTCTCTCACCATCAGCTTCTGCCTAGCAACTTCATCCGCTGACTTCAGCCTTCCAACTTCCATCTATTCATGCATTTCCACCAGTTTCCTTGCACACATTATGTTCATGTGTGCATATACATGCCATTTGCTTCAATCATGTGCAAAACCTCCCATTCATACGCACATGAGTGTAATATCACTGAAGAATGCAAGGGCCATTAATCTTTCTCTCGCCATTCATTCACATTTGTGCCCTGGCTTCAACCCAGAAATATCCACTCTTTATTGGCTTCCAAAGGTGAATTTCAGCCAGCTTACATCGGCAAACCACAGACTGCTTCAGACATCTCCTGGTTCCTGAATGCAAACTTCTCCCCACCTTTTGCCCACCGCCATCAGCCAGCTTCCTCTAGGTCCAATAAGATACATCAGCCAGCTTCCAATGTTGATATCTGTCACCTTCAAGCCCTCAAGCCGCAATCCCCCCCACCAAAGCAATCCCACTCAGCAAGCAAACTTGGCTTTCTCTTGAATCCATAGCATGCTTCAGCCAGATGATTGCTTCCTTTCATTCGCCAGTTCATTTCCTTCTCATGGAAGACGACCAGCCAATGCGGTATGTCTCATTTACAGTGTTGCAAACTCTCCCCCTTAACATGGCAGTTGTTCCAGAGGGGAACTAAGGTGAAGATCTTAACTATCCAGCTCAGTTTCTACTATGCAGAAATCAGGCTCAGGTTTGTCCTGTGCACAGAGCAAAATAGTCACAACAGCTGTTGTCAGTGTTCTGCTGGGGAAGAGGACCTTAATCCACAGAGTTTTCCTTTGGTCTACCTTGGCAACACTTGAGGAGGCATCATCACAATCTTCTCAGGCCTCACAATTCTGGGTTTATGGGAATGAAGCAGCAACTGGGGCTTCTCATTCTCATTTTTGTTCAGGAGGCCCTATTCCAGCTGTGTGAAAACCAGAGGTTTCTTTGCACACATACCCCCAATCTCACCCTTCAGTTAAGCAAGAAGCATAATCACGGTTCAAGAAAACATTTGAACCAGACCAAAGAATTTGAGGTGGGTGCAAAATGGAAGCATAGTTCTGGGGGCCAGATAGAGAGTTTGGGCAGCATGCTAGGCTGAAACTCTCCATAGCTGCTGAGAGTAACCTGGGAGGCAGACACATTCCCAGAGTCCCATCAGACCATTGTTTGGCTTACTGTGGCATGCAAAGCAGGCCATTGTTTTGGGATTAGAGCGGTCCATAAATTATCAGATAATGTCTCCCTTGGAAGCTTCTTTCTGTGTTTGTTGTGGAACTGTATATCACTTGGCATGCTACATTGATGGCGGGGGTTTGCTGGCGGAAATACTTTGAGTGAATCCTGTTTGGCAGGAAATTCTGCAAATTCCAGTGCCTTTATCACCATGATATGGGAGAGTCATCATGGCCTTGAAGGGTCCCAGTGGGTGATGACCACCAGCTGTTCCAGCAAAACATATTGAATCCTATCATCTTGCAATGGTGCAAGGCTAAGAGCAGTGTTCATTGACCATGTATGTAGTAGGTTTCCAGCTCTTCCCAGCTGGAAGAGATCTCTTTCCCCTCTGAGTACCAGGTGCTAGGAATCACAACTGGGGAGAGGGCTGTCATATTCAGTTCCAGCTGCAGGCTTACCACAAGAATCTGGTGGACCACTGGGAGAACAGGATGTTGGGTTAGATTGGCCAGTGGCATGATCAAGGAGGTTCCTCTCATGACCTTTTGTGCTTCTTTAGAAGCTACGGCTGTCTGAGGAAACTTCAGCCTTCCTTCTTAACTATGGGTCATAGACAGTGTTTGTTCTACTCAGAGCAGACCCATTGAGATTCTTATACATGGTGAATTTAGATCCATTTGTTTCAGTGTGTCAACTCTGAGTAGAATTTAGTTGGCTACAGCCCTATGTCTCCCATTCTCCTGCTTTTAACTCTCAGAACTGTTGTAATTTTAAATGGCTTTTAAATTAACTTTTCAAAATAAGATGGATCTTAGAATCATAGAATTGTAGAATTGGAAGTGACCTCTTAGATCTTTTTCACATGTACTACTAATAAGCCAGGTGTCCCCCATCCTATATTTGTGCATCTGGTTCTTCCTGCCTAAGTGCAGAACCTTACATTTGTCCCTATTGAAATTCATTTTGTTAGCTTGGGCCAGGTTTTCCAATCTGTTAAGGTCATTTTGAATTCTAATTGTGTCTTCTGTAGAAAAAGGAGAAGGACGGGGGCGAAGCTAGAATGAGTTGACTGTCATTGGCTCTGACTCTGCCCAATGTTCGTCCTCTGGAGAGTCACAGGTTCCCCATCTCTCCTCTGTAAGAAGAAACAGACACCCACCAACTTTCTGGAAGGGAATTGACGATGTGATGTGGGTGTGATGCGATGTTGAGCAATTTGTATTCTCACTTTTACCGCAGGCGTGGCACTGGGTTGGAAGGCTTGCCCTTGCCGAACTGGTTTTTGTACTCTTATCTGCTCTTGAACCTCATCTGTTGCCCTGCAGTATCTGTCAGAGGCTGTATGTGGGGCATTCAGTTTTGCTACAAAACCGGTGTCTGGCTGGTTCTTTAAGCCAGGTGCTGAGGTAAATGAGAGCCATTATAGGAATAAAGATCAGATCTTGGCACCTGAAATCAAGTTCCACCTCTGCTGCAAACTTCACAGGGCAAAAGAAATTGTATCGAGTCCCCCAGACCCCTGTGGAACAGGGAAATTATTTGATTTTTTTTTACCAGGCAAGTGCAAAAATTGCCCAAGGCTATTAGACGCAGACTAAGCAGATGATATATGCGAAACAAATATGCAAAAATGTATTTAATGTTTGTAACCAACTTTTAGGATGTGGCATTGTGGTATACCACTCTGCTTAGTGTTAAATCTGAGTTACTTAATTATTATTATTTAATTATCTGCCTTTATAAAGACTTTAATGTACGTATTACCAAATGTTCAATAGCTTCATACATACACACACACACACACACCAGTCAAGTAAGTGTAGAACAGGGGTCCCCAGACTACGGCCCGGGGGCCGGATGCGGCCCAATTGGCCTGCCAATCCGGCCCGCAACGACACACGACGACGCCCGCTCTTACGGCGCGCAGCGCGGCAGCGCTCTTCCGGGTCGGGAAAAAAAGTGCCGAAAATCCTTTGTGCGCATGCGTATGGGCCTCTCCCGACCTGGAAGAGGTCATTTCTGGTGCACTTCCGGGTCGGGGGAGGCCCATACGCATGCGCACAACGGATTTTCGGCGCTTTTTCCACCCTGGAAGCGCGCCGCCGCGCCAGTAAGCACCCGTGCGCATGCGCACGGGTGCGCACTCCCCCGCCCGCCGGCCCGCACAGGCGCACGCTCCCCCGTCCTCCGGCCCGCCGCGCGATCGGCGCGGTGGTAACCGGCCCAAACGCCGGTAAGTCTGGGGACCCCTGGTGTAGAAGATATACCATGTTTCTCCAAAAATAAGACACCGTCTTAGATTTATTTTTCCTCAAAAACACACACGGTGGCTTATTTTCAGGGGATGTCTTATTTTTTAATTACGTGTCCAGTCTAGCCTCTTCCTTGGCACCCTCCAGAACTGCGCCTATCACTATGTCTTATGTTCGGGGTATGGCTTATATTGCACAAATGCTTAGAAATCCTGCTACGGCTTATTTTATGGGTATGCCTTATTTTGGGAACAAAATAAAAAAATTCCTTCAGTAGCACCTTAAAGACCAACTAAGTTTTTATTTTGGTGTGAGCTTTCGTGTCTTATTTTTGGAGAAACAGGTAATGAAAGAAAGCAACTTCTCCACTGCCCTTTCCTTTTTGTGTCTCTGAACAAACATGCCCATAATTCACAATTTGTTTGAAAATCTGCCCCAGGTAGATTAATCAATTTAAGGGAGAGTTGATTAATATATATTTTAAACAAATTGATTGATGCTTTAATTTATTTAAATACATTAACTCACTACCTAGCAGATATGGGGAACCTCTGGCCCTCCTAGATACTGTACTCCACTCCTTGCCCCAGCCAGTGTGGCCAGTGGTCAAAGGATGGGGGAGGTCTTAGTCCAGCAACACCTGGAGGGTCACAGGTTGCTCACCTCTGCCCTGTGGGTGGAAGCATGCACAAATTATCCCTTTTCGGAAGCACGGCAATCCTGAATGAGATAACCAGTCAGTGGAGCCATTGTGCCTTTGAGAAATCATCTTGTGGATGACCTCTGGGCTTCTGTCTGTATGGGTTATGACATTGATTCTTGTCTTGGCCCTTTGGAGCCCAGTTCCTTTTGGGCAGTACTTGAGTTCTTTCAAATTCCATTGACTGCTTTCTTAGGGCGGGTGGTGTGGGCTGGTAGAGTAGCTGCCTTGGTGTTTACCTGTGGGAGCTTCATGGCCTCTGGAGCAGGGTGTGTTTTTTAAAAGGGCTCCCTAGCTTTTGTTTGGCTTTGTTTGCATTGAGATAGAAATCTGCTTCCGTCTATTCATAAAGCCGTCTGTGTGTATAAACTAGAAGGCAATGGATAGCAGTGGCCTGTGTGTGTGTGTGTAAAAAATACAGGTTACTGGACTGGGCTTGGCAAGTGTCTCGAATATTTCCTGGGTTCCTTGTGTCTCCGTCTGTGGCTTCCACTCTAGCAGGGGAGCAACAGAGATTTGAGCTAATCATTGACTAAATTATAGATTAACCCTGTCCCTTGTGAGACTGCTCCTTGGTTTTGTGCTTGTCACCTGAGCTGGATGCTTTTCATTTCTGTGCTTTGGGTTCTGAATGAGTATTGTGCCAAGGGGCCCTTGTGGCCAGATCTAAAATGCTTGTTTATTCAGAAGTAAAAATTTTGGTTTCTCATTCCCCTCCAAAACAAAAGAACAAAAAAACCAAAACAAAGCAAATATCAGTTCTTCACATTTCCACATCATATTTTGAATTTTTATTTTAAAATGTCATTGGGAAAATTCATCAGCATTATCTTGCAAACTTCTCCCTAGTATACACATTCTTGTACGCAGTTTATCCCAAGGTAACACACGTTGTGAAATGCATTTCACTCAATATAATGCTGTTTCGTACATTGTTTTACTCATCTACGCATCTGCTTGCACACTCTGCCCTAGTAGATGCCCTGTTGCACACATTACTTGGCTGGAGAGATGCATTGCAAAATTCAGAGAAGTGTGGATTTCAAAGGATGGCTGCATTTTGGTTTGTGTGCTCTTCCTGAAACTACAAATAATAGTTTTCCTTTAAATATAAGCTAAACCTAATTTCTCTTCCACCCTAAGATGTTGGGCAGTTTCATGCCTTGGGATTTATTTCTTTTTAAACAAGAAATGCATGTTGCTGAATGATTGCCAACACAATATATGGACAACATTTTAAATACAGTGGTACCTTGGTTCTCAAACTAAATCCGTTCCAGAAGTCCATTCCAAAACCAAAGAGTTCCAAAACCAAGGTGTGCTTTCCCATAGAAAGTAATGCGATACGGATTAATCTGTTCCAGACTTTTAAAAACAACCCCTAAAGCAGCAATTTAACATGAATTTTACTACCAGTATCTAATGAGATGATTGATCCATAAAATGAAAGCAATAATTAATGTACTGTGCTATAAAATAAATAAGACAGTATTGTAGATAATTAAAATTTGTTGTTGCTTAGTCATTTAGTCTTGTCCGACTCTTTGTGATCCCATGGACCAGAGCACACCAGGCACTCCTGTCTTCCACTGCCTCCCGCAGTTTGGTCAAACCCATGCTGGTAGCTTCGAGAAAACTGTCCAACCATCTCGTCCTCTGTCATCCCCTTCTTCTAGTGCCCTCAAAATTACTTCCCCCCCCCTTACCTGCACTGATGATAGTCATTGTTTGGATGGGGGACTTTTATCCATTTCCGCAGTCACATAATCAATCAATCAATCAGTAGCTGACCTGGGTTCCATACAGTCACAAAAACAAATTAAGCAAAAAAGCCTCAAAAACAAAAACACAAAATAAATACCGTAGCAGAAAAAAGTGCCAAACTTAATCCATTCTGGAAGTCCATTTGACTTCTGAAATGTTCGAAGGCACAGCTTCTGATTGGTGCAGGTGCCCTGGTAACAATAGCTGACAGCCACATTGGATGTTCGGCTTCCAAAAAACATCCGAAAACCGGAACATTTATTTCTGGGTTTTCAGCGTTTGGGAACCAAAGCGTTTGAGTGCCAAGGCGTTTGAGAACCAAGGTATCACTGTACAAAGGTGGAGATCACTGGTTTGCCGGATGTAAGTCCACTCTTAGACAACATCTGCACCATACATTTCAAGCCCTATTATGCCACTTTTCACAGTGATGGTTCACCCTAGCCAAAGAATCCTGGGAACTGTAGTTTGTTAAGGGTGCTGACACAGAGCTACAATTTCCAAAGTGGTTTATCAACCAATCCTTCTTCCCAGGAATCTATGGGAATTGTAGTTCTCCAGGTAGGAGTGAGAGAGGCCACTTGTTTTCAACCCTGGAGAGCTGCTTCCTGTCAGTGGAGACATTACTGAGCTAGATAGACCAATGGACTAATTAAGTGGAAGCGTGCTTCCTGTGTACAGCCTTCTGCCAGAAACTTTGCAGAGCTGTTACAGGAGATCTGTCCCTAAATCATCTGGTCTTGCAACCAAGACCTTCTACCTGCCTCTACAAATTGAATTTCAGCCCCTAAACAAATGTTTAGCTTTGCATTATGTTTCTTTCCTCTCAGAGGCTGCTAACAACATCTCTCTCTGTCTCGTGTCTCTCTCCCGCTGCCTCCTCAGTTCTTGGAATGGAGACATTCCATGGCTGGCAGGGGGAGAAAAAGCAGGAAATACTGTAAATAGCTGATGTCTGAAGCTGGTTGGAAGTCTTTTATCATTTGATTCCCCACCCCCTTCCCCTTTCCCCTAGAATCCAAAAGTCGGTACCTTCCTTTTTTGTTTTCCTTTGGAGGAAAAGGGACAAAGTTTTTTCTTCCCCAGGAGGAGATCCAGAAAAAAGTATTCCCAGCATCCCCAAAGATAAATTGAAAAACATCATGTTTGAAGTTTTGTGCTATGTGTAAAAATCAAAAATGAAAACTTGGCCAGTTTGCTTCCCACCCACCCCAGCTTCAAGTGCCCCTGTGGAATACTCTGTGTGTCTGTAACTAATCCATAGTTGTCCATCCATGGTGAGAGATTAAGCATATGGGCGATTCAGACTTGGAGGTGTGAGCTTCTGCTGACATTTAAGAGATGCAGAAGGAATGCTAAGGAGCAGAGGGTGACGTAGCAAAGTGGGGAAGCATGTGCTTTGTGTATGAACCCCCAGTGTCTGCGGCTGACCAGGAGCTGATGGCTACCACTTGCAAAGCTTAGTGGTAGGGTTTCAGCTCAGTGGAATAGCATCTCCCTTTGCATGCAAAAGGTCCCAGGTTCAAGAAGCAGTGGTATACCCATGTTGAACTAGGCGAGAAACCTGCCTGAATTCTTGGAAGGCCGCTACCAGTCAGTGTAGACAATATTGAGCTAGATGGGCCAATGGTCTGACTCTGTATATAAGGCAGTTTCATGTGTTCCTAAGTGTATATGTATCCTTTGACATGGGGGAAGGGATGTTGCTCAACACAGTGGTGGAGCATTTGCTCTGCATGCAGAAGATCCCGGGTTCAATTGCTGGTATCTGCAGGTCGGGCAGGGAGAGAAATCCTGGTGCTGAGCTAGCTGGACCAATGATTTGACTTGGTGCAGGAGGAAAAAAGGAAATAGCTTAGGGCAACATTTCTCAAATGTGGGTCTCTAGCTTGTTGTTGGACTGCAACTACCATCACCCCTGACCATTGGTTCTACAGCTAGGAATGATGGGAGTTGTAGTCCAGCAACAGATGGAGATCCAAATACTGTCCTGTGGACTAAGGAGGGAAGGGGAAGGGCCATGGCTCATCTGTTTTGCATGCAGAGGGTCCCAGGTTCAATCCCTGGCATCTGGAGGTAGAGCTGGAGAAAACCCATACCCGTAACCCCAGAGAGCTATTGCCAGTCAGAGTCGACAGTACTGAGCTAGATGGGCTAATGGGTCTGACTCTGTATAAAGCAGCTTCCTATCTGCCCAACTTCACATCCCTCATGCTGATATCTGTCCAGAACCCAATATGCTTGTACATGGGAGCAGGTAATTGCCCGAACTGCCTGTTGTGAGAATTACCAGGTGGCAGCGGCTTGTTTTTGCCTTTGGGCACTTCTCTCTACCTTTTTCTAGGAAAGGAAGGAGAGAAGTTCATGTGCCTTAAGGGAAGAGAAGGAGGAACTCTTCTTGTTTTGCCTGAAGGCCTTAATGATCTCTATATGTGGGTGGTGATGGGTTGCCTTAGTATCGACAGCCCTGGTGTCAACTGGTAAGACCGGAGACACTTGCTCATCAAATTCTCTTTCCTTCACCTGCCTGGCCTCTCCTTTGTAGGAACAGAGGAAGCTACCCTCTACTGAGTCAGACCATGTAGCTCAGTGCAGTGCACACTCCAAGCCTTTCCTGGAGATGCTAGGGATTGAACCTGGGACCTTCTGCATGCAAAGCAGGTGCTCTGCCACTGAATTATAAGCCTTATAAGAAGCTGCCTTATATGCCTGATCCACATTGCTCAGTATTGTCTACACTGGCTGGCAGGTATCTTTTCCAGGTCTTTCCAGAGATGTTGAGGATCACACCTGGGACCTGCGTGGAAAGCAGATCCTCCTTAGTCCCTGGGATATTTCACTCTCCACGCCCCACACCCCCTGCACACACAATTTGTAGTACCCCTGCTATTCTGTCTTTTTTTCTTGCTAACTACCTGTGTAGGTTTTGGGCCCCCCACCCAATTATATGGCCAAATGTTTACTCCAAGCAGCCAAGTGCCGGTTGCCTGAAAGCCCAGTTGCCCTTCAAGACATAGAAAAGGCAGTATCAAAGTTGCACAAGCAGAAAACAGGGTAATTCCCCCCCCTCCCCTCCAGTGTGTTACGACTGGGTTGTAGGCCTTCAATGATTGCAAAACCACCCATTTTTGCTTCTGTAGCAAATGACTGCAGCTTGGCAGTCTGTTGTAATGCTGAACTCTTCTCCCATTTATTGAGCCTAAGTCATCTTGCTGTTCCTGTTCCCACTGCTGTTTTGATGGCCTTTATTTCATTTAATTTCATTATTTACTTACTGCATTTATATCCCACCTCTTTCTTCAAAATACTCAAGGTAGCGTACATGATTCTCCCCCTCCTCATTTAATCCCCACAACAACCCTGTGAAGTAGGTTAGGCTGAGTGGCAGTGACGGGTCCAAGGTCACCCCATGAGCTTCATAGCTGAGTGAAGATTTGAACCCTGGTCTCCTTGGTCCTGGGACGCAGGTGGCGCTGTGGTCTAAACCACTGAGCGTTAGGCTTGCCAATCAGGAGGTTGACGGTTCAAATCCCTGCGATGGGGTGAGCTCCTATTGCTCGGTCCCAGCTCCTGCCAACCTAGCAGTTCGAAAGCACGTCAAATGCAGGTGGACAAATAGGTACCGCTCCAGCAGGAAGGTAAACGGTGTTTCCATGCACTGCTCTGGTGTCAGTGTTCTGCTGCGCCAGAAGCGGCTTAGTCATGCTGGCCACATGACCTGGAAAAACTGTCTGCCGACAAACGCCGGCTGCCTCGGCCAGTAAAGCGAGATGAGCGCCACAACCCCAGAGTCGTTCACGACGGGACCTAACTGTCAGGGGTCCCTTTACCTTTACCCTCCTTGGTCCTAGTCTGACACTAACCACTCTCTGTTTTGCATTTATAGGTTGCGCAGTTTCAATAAGCTCTCTTGGGAGCCTGAAGTTCTCCATTACAGTAGGTTGTATCCAGCATTAGAACTTTTAGAGTCTGCTTGTTTCTTCTAAAGAGCTTCAGTCACCTGTTTTTAAAAACCTTGTTTTGTGAACAGCCTTGGATATAAATGGTGGAAAGTTAGCATTTTAAAGGAATAATAATAAAAAATCTCACCACCACCAGGAACCCCCAGTGCCCATACCTGTAAACCTCAGCTGCTGGAAGGATGCACTCATCCTAGAAACTGTGGTGGGGTGACGACTGGGTCACCTTTTTAATATGTCTCAAGGAAATTTCCATAAAACCTAAACATAGTTGTTGTTATTTTTTTATTTTAAAAAAGCCCCCAAACCAACTGAAGACCTGTTTAAAATTAATGCAACATAAGCACCTTCTTCAGTTTTACATTAGATACATTGAGGTCCTTCAGACTGGGCGGGGTGTGTGTGTGTGTGTGTGTGTGTGTGTGTGTGTGTGTGTGTGAGAGAGAGAGAGAGAGAGAGAGAGAGAGAGAGAGAGAGAGAGAGAGAGAGAGGTTGTGCAACAGGGTGTGTTGTGTGTGTTCTATTCTGCAGCAAGTAATTAAGGAAATAATACTGCATTAGTGCTGGATTGATACTGGACCATCCACACATCATTCTGCTTTGTCAGATGTTCTGTGACGCTTCCTCATTATTGCCACATTATTGCTGTCTGGAGGGACACTTGTGCTGCAGCGCCTGTAACGTTATTGATTGCAGGGTTTTGGCAGGAAGCTACAGGACTTGCTGTGATGGGAAATGAAACCTCCCCCAACCCTTTCCAAGTGTAAACAGCATTGAAAGCAGGATCGTGTATAACTACTCCGATACCCTCATGAGCACAAAACGTCCTGAATACGCAATAAAAAGGATGCCTGGAGAGACCTGTTGGTTTTCCTGCCAAGCGTCCATGGGAAGGAAACCTACTCCACTTTCAATCTGGGGTCAGCTGTAGTCTGAGGCTTCATCTACCATTCATGCATCTAACTCTTTAAGTCCCAAGGTCTTCCTGCTACTGGATCATCTGACTGTAGCCGTTTTGCAGCTATTTAAAGAACACGTTCATTTTCACATGATTTCTTGAGAGAGAGGGAAGGGGGAATAGGAGCTATTTTTTTTCTTTCCCTTAGTTGGCTGCAGTCCCTCTCCTCCAAACCTGCTTGTCTGGTTATTAGACTTGGCATCTGTGTGTGTGTGTGTGTCTCTGTGTGTTGAAAGTTTGGAGGCCCAAATGTGGAAAATCAGCCAAGGAGAGGTCTGTGGGGTTTGTAATCATATCTTGTCTAAAGAAGAACCTAGGAACAGTGGCGGAGCAAGCCGATCGGGCACCTGGGGCGGTGCGCACGCCCTGCGCCCAGGAGTGGGGCCAGTCACTCGCGGGGGCGAGGCCACCCAGGGCAGGACGCTCCACGGTGCCTCTGAGGAGTCTGCCTGCCTCCTCCCACTCAGCCACCCTACAGCTGAGGGGGAGGTGGTGGGCAGGCGTGCTGCAAGCCCTGCTGTGAGTGCCGCCTTGCATTTTGTCACCCCCATCAGTGGTGACACCCGGGGCGACCCGCCCCCATCGCACCCCTTCCTCCTCTCCTGCCCAGGAAGCTCCTGCATAGGCTACCAGGTGCATCCATCTAAGTACTGCAATGTGTATGCTAACAGGCAGAGAGTTTGCAGGGTTTCAGACACTGGACATTTCTGGACCCCACCTAGAGATGCTGGGGATTGAACTTGGCTCCTCCTTCATGGAAAGCAGACACTCTGTTACTAAGCTACAGCACTTCCCCCAAATCAGCCAAGTTACAGGATACTCAGAGTGCCCTTTGCACTAAGTAGTGGGGATGTTGCTTATCTTTTTTCCTAGGTGGACACAAAAGTGTGGATATGCTATAAAGCCTATATTTCATTTGGTGACTGTGCGCATGTTGAAACCCCACCACCAGCACCAGCACCAAACCTCTCATTTTCTGCCACAAGAGAGAATGTGCAAATGAGACTGAACAGAATCCGAAAGAGCATATTGCAGTCTTGCAAATAAGTACACACAATGTTCTAGTCCTGAGTTTTATTGTACTTTTGCCTTTCCCAACCTGAAAGCTATCTGCAACCCTTGCCTCCTTCTGTGGAAAACTGTTGTGCTGGGCGTGGAATGCTCAGACGGCATTCCCCCTGGGAGAGGATTGTATGCCCGCATACAGTTGTTTTGTGCTGCTCTTTTGCATAACCAGCCGTGGAGGTGGATCAAGGCTTTCTTCTGGGCTTTTCAAATACTCTGCGTGGCTTGCAGTTTTGGGCTATGAATCACACACTACTTTCAGTAGAAAACACAGCCTCCCCCCCCCCCTGCTGCCTCGCCACCCTGTGAGGTCAGTTGGGAAAGAAGCTCTGTGACTAAGCCAGCAAGACTGGGATTCCCACAAAGCAGAACTGAAGGTTGCCAGGCTTCCTTGTTTGAGATGACTTCATGTGGAGTCAGATCTTTTCCCTTGGCAGTTATGATGACCCACCCACCATGGTACAGATCCCCAACCCCTGCTTCCCATTCTCATCCTTCTCAAGGCAGCCCTTAGTCTGAGCTTCTAGTTGCTGTTGTACTACATGAGAACAGCAGAGAAGCCTGGCTGCTGGATCAGGCCCAAAGCGCGCCTCATCTAGCTTCCTGTTCTCACAGTGGCCAGCCAGGTGCCTCTGGGAAGCCCAAAAGCAGGACCTGAGCAAAAGAGTGCATTCTCCCCACTTGTGATTTGCAGCAACTGGTACTGTCTCTGATCCTAGACTGATTGATTAATTAATGGTAATAATAATCCTTTAATTTCTTAGTAGGTCACTACAAAAAGAGTCTGTAAGTGATTTCCAGAGCACCAAGTGCCAAAAGGCATAGCATACAAATGGAAGGAATGCATTGCAATGAAAACCATTCCAATGACCCATAAGGAAACCCGGCAAAAAAACAGCAGCAGAAATCTGGGGTTGTATCTAGCTAATTCCTACTCAGATTAGACCCATAGAAATTAATGGGCCTAAATCAGCCATGCCGATTTATTTTAGTGGATACAACCCATTTTATCATAATCTTTCAGATGCCTTGGAGAAGAGATTGATCTTTACTTGGTGCTGAATGGAGGCTGATGATGATGGCATCGTGTGGAACGTAGTGGCTTGTCCTGCCACTATCCTGGAGGATCCTGCTATTCAGCACTGAATCGGCGCAAACAGATTTTGTGCAGGTTGATGTTTGCGCTGATTTAGCGCTAAAGAGCAAGTTTTTCCTGGGTAAAACACTGGGACAAGCAGACAATCACTCAGACCCATGCCTGGAAAGCCTAGGACAAGCTGAGAACCAAGGTGCACGTTTTCCAGGCACGGGGCAAAAGGGAATGTGGATAAGCCCTCCCTTGGGAGAGAATTTCACAAGCAGTGAGCCATAACTGAAAAGGTCCTGCTGGTGGACTCAAAGCCACTGCCAGCTTTATCCTCCCTGCATTTGTTTAAACCCATTTTAAAGCCATTTAAGGTGGTGGCTATCACTGCCCTCTTGCAGCAGTGAATTCAGTGCCGGACATATGTACAGTATAAGCTAAACAAACTATAGCTTAGGGCTCCACTCTCTTGGGGCCCCAAATTTTTTTTAAAGAAAAAACCAAAACACCTGGATGTACATTTACAGAATATAAGATAAAAAACAAATAAAATAAAACATACATACAGTTAGAGCTTAATAACTATTCCGGTATTAATATACTTCTTCTTAATTATACTTCAGTTCAACAATTACTTTGATGAAAAAACATATTTTGTTTTGTGCAAATGGCTTTTGATGCCTATTAGGTCCATAAGTTACCATATAGCATATATTCAACACAAAAAACCATGGCAATTTGTTGTTGACAAAGGACAGCTGGACATACGAAGGGCCCCATTACCTTCAGTAGCTTAGGGCCTCATCAAATCTAAATTGGGCCCTGAGTGAATTCCATAGTTCAATTAACCACTGTGTAAAGAAGTACTTCTTTTCCCTTTCCTGAGTGACCATTCTAGATTCTTGTATGATCAGAGAGGGATAACGTCTTCCCGCCCCCTGCCACTTCCTCCATGTTAGGCATCATTTATTCATCTCTGTCAAATCCTAAGTAACTTCCCTCCCTGTAACCTTTCCTCATCAGAGGAGTTGCTCCAGCCTGCTAATCATTTTCTTTTGTCAAGTTTTCTGGCTTTTCAATGTGTGTGTGTTTTTTAATTTACATTCAATGAAAGCATTGAAAAACTGGCTCTTTGTTCATGCCAAAGAAGGTGGAAAAGCAGGGCCATCTTAAGTATATTTGGTGCCCTGGCGCCGTGGTGCGACGGATCCCTCCGGCACCCCCGCCCCATTTCCCAGCGCGGCGGGCGGGCGGAGCTGCGCCAGTGGGCGCAGCGCACAGCGCGGCTGCCGAGGCGCAGCTCCGCGGCGGGTGGGCGGGCGCAACTCCGCAGCGGGTGGGCGCAGCTGCGCAGTGCCCCCCTGACGGGCAGGCACCCTGTGCCACCCAGCCTAGCCGTAGGGCCGGCCCTGTGGAAAAGCACAACTTCTCTCTCTTCCTGCCTTTGGATGCTTCAGGACTTCTCTCTTTCTAGTTGTCCTGATACCTAACAATGTAAGTGCCCTGCTCAATCAGGCTACTCGCCCATCTATTCCAGTGTGTGTGTGTGTGTGCGCGCACACACACACACACAGCGCTTTATTGCGGTCTATAGACCCAAAGTGCACAATACAGCAATGGTATATATTGACAGTTATTGAGGTGTAAGAGCAGCCTTGCCAGTCAACAAAGGAACTTCTGCCTGTACCTACTCCAGTATTCCAGTATCCTGTTTTCACAGTGACCAATCAGATGCCTGTATGAAACCTGCACGCAGGACCTGAGCACAACAGCCCTCTCCCCTTTCGTGATTCACAGCAACTAGCATTCAGAGGCGCACAGCCTCCCAACAGCAGAGGGGGGAACATAGTAATCTTGGGTAGTAGCCATTTATTGTCACTTTAAGACTCTTGTGTTTGTCTGTGCTGTGCACCACAACAGTCTAAAACTCTTGACCTGCTGATGTACTGCACACACACCACCACTGGGGGTGTTTTAAGAGGAAGCTTTATAACATCAGAGCCCTGCTGGGTGAGGCCAGTGGCCTATCTAGTCCAGCATCCTGTTCTCATAGTGGCCGCTCAGATGCCTGAGGGAAACCTGCCAGAAGGGTCACTGCACCAGAGCTCTCTCCCCTCCTGTGGTTTGCAGCAACTGGTACCCAGAAGCATTGCTGCCTCTGACTGGGGAGGCAGAACATAGCCATCATGGCTTGTAGCCGTTGAGAGCCTTTATCTTCCGTGAATTTTTCCGTGAATTCTTCCTTAAAGCCATTAAAGTTGGTGGTTGCCACTGCCTCCTGCAAGGGCAAGTTCTGTACTGTTCAATTCAGCACTGAATTTAGTGCACCCAAACACACACACACACACACACACACACACACACACACACACATTTTCTTTTTCCATCTGTTTTTTATTGAAAGCAAAGAGCCATTTCTGCATTTTCATCATGAAACTACTGTGGTTTTTCTATGAACAATAACCGCAGGCAGATGTAGAGGTCAAGTGTGCTTGGTTAAACTCTTGCCAGTGCATCCTTTAATAAACAAACAAATCCAGTATTTTCTACAGTATTCCTGGGTGTTGAACTTCTTTTTTCTCCTGTGTTTCTATCTTTTTTAATATCAGGGTTTTCATATTGCAATAAATGTTTCATTTTTTCCCCTCCAAATTGGGATGAAAATGAAAACCTTAGGCATGGATGTCTTTTATACCAGGTATGGGGAACCTCTGGACTTCCTGATGTTGCTGAACTACAACTCCCATGAGCCCTGGCCATTGGCTGTGCTTGCTGGGGCCGATGGGAGTTGTAGTTCAGCATCATCTGGAGGGCCAGAGTTTCCATGCGTTGAGGGTTTTTCTTTTTCAAAAACAATCTAGTGGTGTACAAATTTAAATAAATAAATGTGTGCTAGATTGTGCCATCTCTCTCTCTCTCTCCACAATTCTCAACAAAGTACATTTTGTCAGGGTTTGTCAGTATGTTCGAGCTAATAATAATTATAACTAATTACTTAATTAACTAATTGGCTTATTCATTTAAATAAAATAGTCTGATAACAGGAGCTGAAGAGCATCATGAAGGAGGACTGCTCTGTTGATCAGGGCAAGGCAGATGGATGCTCATTGTGTTAATATCTGGTCTGGCCAGTCCCAGGGAGCTTGTGGCTGTTTGTTATGACATTTGGGACCTTTTAGTTTACCGTAGAGAAAAGGTGACTAAAGGGTGGGGACATGATAAGAGGTGCATAAACTAATGCAGGGGGTGGAGAAGGTAGTTGAGGGGGAGAATCTTTTTCTCTCTCATGAGAGGGAACCAGAACTCATGGCTGTCTGGTGGAGCTGAACAGACAAAAGAAAGAATTACATATGGCACTTGGTAGAACTGTAGAACTTGTTCCCATGAAATGTGGGGACGGGCACCAAACAGCCTCAGTCCAGTATACCTGAAGAAGCGTCTCCACCCCCATCGTTCAGTCCGGACACTGAGGTCTAGCACCAAGGGCCTTCTGGTAGTTCCCTCACTGTGAGAAGTGAGGTTACAGAGAACCAGGCAGAGTACCTTCTGGGTAGTAGCGCCTGCCCTATGGAACGCCCTCCCTTCAGATGTCAAGGAAATTAACAACTATCTGATGTTTGGAAGACATTAGGGAAGTTTTTAATGACTGAGGTTTTAATTATTTTTAATCTTTTGTCGGAAGCCGCCCAGAGTGGCGGGGGAAACCCAGCCAGATGGACAGGATATATATATAGAGAGAGAGAGAGAGAGAGAGAGAGAGAGAGAGAGAGAGAGAGAGAGAGAGAGAGAGAGAGAGAGAGAGAGAATTAATTATATAACTTCTTGGATGGCTTTAAAAGAGCCATTTTAAAATTCATGGGCTGTCAATGGCAGCTAGCCATGAAGCCTACAGTCTCATTCCATTGTAAAAGGTAAAGGGACCCCTGACCATTAGGTCCAGTCGCAGACGACTTTGGGGTTGTGGTGCTCATCTCGCTTTACTGGCCGAGGGAGCCGGCATACAGCTTCTGGGTCATGGGGCCAGCATGACTAAGCAGCTTCTGGCGAACCAGAGCAGCGCATGGAAACGCCGCTTACCTTCCCGCCGGAGCGGTACCTATTTATCTACTTGCACTTTGATGTGCTTTCGAATTGCTAGGTTGGCAGGAGTTGGGACCGAGCAACAGGAGCTCACCCTGTCGCTTGGATTCGAACCGCTGACCTTCTGATCGGCAAGCTCTAAGCTCTGTAGGTTAGACCACAGCGCCACCCGTGTCCCTCCCTAATGATTATTTAGCTGCTCCTAAATATCAGTAGATGCTTTGCATTGCCGGTTTCAGTTCAACCCAGCAATGCAAAGGGATCCCCGCCAGCTTCCTGCAAGCACCAAGCAGCTACCCCCGCCCCCTTTTTTAACCTGCCTCAAACCGGGCATCATATATGATGTCAGGTGTAGCGCAGGTGGGTGTTGTCCTGGTTCTCCTCCTTGGAACTGTACTTGTTGCCATGCCTGGAAGTTCTGAGAGATTTATTGGTAAGAGTCACTAAAACATCCCATTCTGGGTCTGCAGGTTATGGGCAGGTGAAGTCCCAGCTGACTATGGTTAGGGTTAGGCTTAGGTTCTTAACTCCCTGCCTTTGTTGTGAGGTGTTTTTAACTTTCATGGATGAGGTCCAATAACACTAAAAGGAAGAGTTTCATCCACCATTAAAAAAAATATGTGTTTTTTAAAATACATAAATACATATGAACTCTGCTGCCCTGCCCCAAAGTCACAAGGTGTTCAGGCCTCCTTCAACTGCACTCTGCATGATCCGTAGGAAAAGTTGGCCAACACAGGGCTGGACATCTTTTCACCGTGACGTAAGAACTTTGTTTACTGAGGCGTAAGGCAGTCTCTTGTTTTGACTCATCTCATAGGGAAGTTGCGTTTGTGTATATATAATTTTTTTTCTAAAAACAAAGCCCTGTTGTCTCTTACTGCTCCCAATTGGCTATTGGTATTAAAAGTTCCCTGGTGGAGAGAATCAAAGAGTTGGAAGGGACTCTCAGAGGCCATCTAGTCCATCTCCCTGCTCTGTGCAGGATCCAACTACAGCTGGGGTGGGGAATCCTTTTCAGCTCAAGGGCCACATTGCTTTCTGGGAAATCGTCCGGTGGTCACATGCCAGCGGTGGGTAAGGCCAGAAGCCATAGCTGCCAAGTCTCCTGTTTTTCACGGGAAACCCCCATATTTTGTTACCGTTTCCCGCTGTTATCCAAAATTGATTATATCCCGTAAATATCCCATAAAGCTCCTGCCGGCGGCCATTTCCCGGCTCCCGGCTGTCTGCGCATGTCTGGACATGTGCAGAAGCTATTTCTGGTACCCAGACATGCAGACATGGGCAGCCCGGCACCGGAAGTCACTTCTACGCATGTCTGGACATGCGTAGAAGCGACGTCCGGTGCCGGGCTGCCGCGTAGAAGCGACTTCCGGTGCTGCGCCGCCGCTGATCCCGGATTTTTCAATTCGGGAGTTGGAGGGTATGCCAGAAGCAAAAGTGTGTGGAGCAGCTAATGTAAGTGAATTCCTTTCTGCAGCAGGCTAGTTTCTACACACACACACACACACACACACACACACACACACACACACGTCCCTCTCTGTTTTCCATCCAGATACCGTAAGCAAGAGACATTGTCTGGGTTCAACATTCCAGCCAGGCAAAGAACATTCTGGGTGTAAAGCATGGCTAGGGAGAGGAGGGATGGCCTGGAGAAAATCCAGAAGGTCAAAGAGAAAGGCTTGGAGGTTCTCCCAGAGGCAGATCTACTATGAAACTAATGAAGCTTCCGCTTCAGGGCCCCTAATCCTGGAGGGGCCCCAGAAGCACATTGCTTAAACATTTTGGGTCTAGTAGACAAAATTTGAGTTGCATGACTCAAATTGTTTGATTTTTTTTGAGGTATATATTTCAACAATCCCAAAGTTTGAGAGTCGGTAGCACAGACGTTGTAAACAACCCCATTGAAGAAGATAACAGTGGTTACCCAAACCTCCTTGCTGGTTGCAAAGGGGGCCCCATAACAGTTCAAGCTGTAGGACTGCCACTGGATTCTCCCACCCTGGAAGCACAGGATCCCTGAAGTAGGACATCCCTGACAAAAGAAGTGCAGTGCCCCAGGCACGTTCCCCTTTTCACTATGACATGTTGAAAGGTGTAACATTTGTTGTTTAGTCATTTAGTCGTGTCTGACTCTTCGTGACCCCATGGACCATAGCAGGCCAGGCACTCCTGTCTTGCACTGCCTTCCTGCAGTTTGGTCAAACTCATGTTGGTAGCTTCGAGAACACTGTCCAACCATCTCGTCCTCTGTCATCCCCTTCTACTAGTGCCCTCAGTCTTTCCCAACATCAGGGTCTTTTCCAGGGAGTCTTCTCTTCTCATGAGGTGGCCAAAGTATTGGAGCCTCAGCTTCACAATCTGTCCTTCCAGTGAGCACTCAGGGCTGATTTCCTTCAGAATGGATAGGTTTGATCTTCTTGCAGTCCATGGGACTCTCAAGAGTCTCCTCCAGCACCATAATTCAAAAGCATCAATTCTTCGGCGATCAGCCTTCTTTATGGTCCAGCTCTCACTTCCATACATCACTACTGGGAAAACGATTGCTTTAACTATACAGACCTTCGTAGGCAAGGTGATGTCTCTGCTTTTTAAGATGCTGTCTAGGTTTGTCATTGCTTTTCTCCCAAGAAGCAGGCGTCTTTTAATTTCGTGACTGCTGTCACCATCTGCAGTGATCAAGGAGCCCAAGAAAGTAAAATCTCTCACTGCCTCCATTTCTACCCCTTCTATTTGCCAGGAGGTGATGGGACCAGTGGCCATGATCTTGGTTTGTTTGTTTTTATGTTGAGCTTCAGACCATATTTTGCACTCTCCTCTTTCACCCTCATTAAAAGGTTCTTTAATTCCTCCTCACTTTCTGCCATCAAGGTTGTGTCATCTGCATACCTGAGGTTGTTGATATTTCTTCTGGCAATCTTAATTAAGGTGTAACATACTCTATGCTAGGTTGGAGCATTTGAGATAGATATGACAGCAAGCAGCAGAAGAGAATCCACTGCAGGGTTGGGGGTACCTTTTGCCCTCTTGATGCATCTGCGCTCTAATTTCCATTGTCTACGCTCATTGGGACTGATGAGAGTTGTAGCAACATCATCAGGACACTATTTGGGCTACATAGCCAATACTTCTGTTTTGTCCCACTTCCTGCCTAGAACCAGAACATCTCCCCACAACCCGCAAAAGAGTTGATCTTTGGTATTTCTGGTGTTATAACTGTATGTGTTTCTTTAACTTCCAGAAAAGACTGGTAAGGTCCTGGCCGAGTTTTGCCAGTTCTATGAGGAACAGTATGGTGTCTCCCTCTTCAACAGTGTCCGGTATGAAATTGAAGGCAGTGGTGGACCCCAGGCTCAGCTACTGCGCCGCAAGGTAAGTGGACTGAAATATTTGAGGGCAGGGATTGACCACCAACAGTGTTGGTGCTCAAAAAGACAGTCGGGTGCATGTAGATGCATCTGTTTTTTTTGCCATCAACGTTGAAGTCCTTATGATAATGGACAACTTGAACCAGCAGTGAGGCAGCTACTTAAAAAGCAAATACCATGTTATGTTTTTGTGCTTTTATACCGTAAACCACTCATCATCCTCGGATGAAGGGGGCATAGAAATTTAATAAAGTGAGAATAATAGCTCCGTTCTATTCTGTACTTGTCAGGTGGCATCTGAAATACTATTATTTAGTTCTGGATGCTGCATTCTAAGGAGGTCACCAGAGTAGGGTGAGCAGGATGGTGAGGAGCCTGAGAAACCAAGTGCTGCAAGGAAAGCTTAATATGTTTGGCCTAGAGAAGATCAGATTAGCAGAGACGTGAGAGCTGTTTCCAAATACCAGAAGAGCAGAAGATGGAGCAAGGCTTGTGTTCCGCTGCCCCAGCAGACAGGACTTTAATTAAAGGGGGGCAGTTGCAGAGAAACAAGCCTTGGCCATACATTAGCTGAAATGTCCTAACTTTGGAAGTGGAAGCTTCTTGAAACATAAACTACAGTAGAGATGGCGAACCTGTGGCTCTTCAGTTGATGATAGGCTGCAGCTTCCATTGGCCTCAGCCAGCAAGGATGATTGGAGTTCCCCATCTCTAGCATAGGGTTGTTGTTGTTGTTTAGTCGTTTAGTCGTGTCCGACTCTTCGTGACCCCATGGACCAGAGCACGCCAGGCACTCCTGTCTTCCACTGCCTCCCGCAGTTTGGTCAGACTCATGTTCGTAGCTTCCAGAACACTGTCCAACCATCTCGTCCTCTGTCGTCCCCTTCTCCTAGTGCCCTCAATCTTTCCCAACATCAGGGTCTTTTCCAGGGAGTCTTCTCTTCTCATGAGGTGGCCAAAGTATTGGAGCCTCAGCTTCACGATCTGTCCTTCCAGTGAGCACTCAGGGCTGATTTCCTTCAGAATGGATAGATTTGATCTTCTTGTAGTCCATGGGACTCTCAAGAGTCTCCTCCATCATCATAATTCAAAAGCATCAATCAAAAAATAATGATGTCTCTTCCTGTCTACCATCTTCAATGAGATATGGAGGTTCATAGGTTGAGCAATCCCTCTGTATTTGTAATTGCTAGGAGGCTTTGGGCAAGGAATGGGGACCCGTGGCCCTTCATAAGTTTTGGACTCCAACTCCCATCAGCCCCAGGCAGCTTGATCAGTGGTGAGGGATGATGGGAAAAGTAGTCCCGCAACATCTGGAGGGCCACATGTTCCCCATCCTTGCTTTAGGCAAACTGCCAGCTCTTGGCTTCAGCCTCCTGACTGCATTATGGTGGTACTAATGCTGGCCTACCTTATAGGGCAGTTGTAAAGTCTTTTGAGCATTCAAAATCCCACAGAAATGCTCATTACTGTTTATTAATACAGTGGAACCTCTGGTTAAGAACTTAATTCATTCCGGAGGTCCGTTCTTAACCTGAAACTGTTCTTAACCTGAAGTACCACTTTAGCTAATGGGGCCTCCTGCTGCCGGAGCACAATTTCTGTTCTCATCATGAAGCAAAGTTCTTAACCCAAGTTACTATTTCTGGGTTAGCGGAGTCTGTAACCGGAAGCGTTTGTAACCTGAAGCGTTTGTAACCCGAGGTACCACTGTATGTATGTGTTGGTTGTGAACCAGCGGTTCAGTCCAGTGCCATTTTGACTCTTTGATTCAGATGTGTTGGGTGTTGCTTCCCAGTGTGGTATTCTGGTTAGAGAGCTGGACTTGAGGAGTGGCAGGTTCAAGTCCCCATTCACCTATAAAATTCACTAGGTGATCAAGGGCTGCTCTCTTTTTATCAGTCTATTTTACCTCACTGGTTGTTCTCAAGGGGTAAACTTTGCGCATTTGACAAAAGAGCATAGCAGGGTCCTTGCTGGATCAGGTCAGTAGCTCAATCTACTCCAGCACCCTGTTCCTACAGTGGCCAACCAGAAGTCTCTGGAAAGCCCACAAGCAGGAGAAGAATGCAATAGCCACTCTTCCCATTTGTGATTCCCAGCACCAGTGTTCAAAGGCAGACTGCCTCTGACAGGGGAGGGGAGAACATAGCCATTGTGGCTAGTAATCACTGGTGGCCTCCATGAATTTGTCTAATACTTGTTTCAAACCGTGCAAGGTGACCATTTTGAGGGATCTAATCCTTAGTTTTGAAATGCCTGCAGGCTTCCCTTGCGGTCATCTAGTTGGCCACTGTGAGATCGTGATGCTGGACTAGATGGACCTTTGCCCTGATCCAGCACAAGTAATATCTCTGCCTAGCTCTGGGGAAGGAGCATTGATGAGATCTTCTGGTGGCCTAGGAGACAGCACAAACAGGGCTGGTCTAAACCAGCCTAGGGCTTGCCGATCAGAAGGTCAGCGGTTTGAATCCCCTCGACTGGCCGAGCTCCTGTTGTTCGGTCCCAGTTCCTGCCAACATAGCAGTTCAAAAGCACGTCAAAGTACAAGTAGATAAATAGGTACCGCTCCGGCGGGAAGGTAAACGGCATTGCTGTGCGCTGTTCTGGTTCGCCAGAAGCGGCTTAGTCATGCTGGCCATGTGACCCGGCCATGTGCGAGATGAGCGCCACAACCCCAGAGTTGTCCACAACTGGACCTAACAGTCAGGGCTCCCTTTACCTTTACCTATAGCTGTTTTTTTATATTATTCCAGGCATCCCCAAACTTTGGCCCTCCATATGTTTTGGACTACAATTCCCATCATCCCTGACCACTGGTCCTGTTAGCTAGGGATCGTGGAAGTTGTAGGCCAAAACATCTGGAGGGCCACAGGTTAGGGATTCCTGTATTAGTCCATACAAGATTTTAGTCCACAATTTTATGTTACTTTTTGCCTGTGTCAGTTCCCCCCCATGTAGACACTTTTGGCAACAGCTAGTAATTTCTCTTCCCATCCCCCTGCTCCCCACAATTAGCTGCTTCTTGGACTTGTTGATGTTAATACAGTGGTACCTCGGGTTAAGACCTTAATTCATTCTGGAGGTCTGTTATTAACCTGAAACTGTTCTTAACCTGAGGTACCACTTTAGATAATGGGGGCCTCCTGCGGCTACCGCGCGATTTCTGTTCTCATCCTCAAGCAAAGTTCTTAACCCGAGGTACTATTTCTGAGTTAGCGGTCTGTAACCTGAAGCGTCTGTAACCCGAGGTACCACTGTGCAACCGGCTTTTGATGTCTGCCTCCCTCTCCCTCTCTCTCTCTCTCATTCCCAATCCCCTTCCTGGCAGCCAGCCAAAGTGGTTAATGAGCCATTGTATGCTGAAGTGTCCTCAGTTTAATTTTACACAGGGACCTCGGCAAATAGCCCTCAGGAGAGGAAGAGGGGGGTGGAAAAATGGAACAAACCTGAGCCATCATATATTTGGCGCACTTTGTGAGAATCAAGGGGAGATGCTGGTGATAGACAGACAAGCCTCTGGGAGTATTGTGTTGTGAGAGGGGTGGGGGTGGGGAGATGTGGATGGTGTTACCTGACGTGACTTCTGTTAGCCTCCTCGGAAATACGTGTAGATTAGGCTTACTCAACCTTGGCCCTCCAGATGTTTTTGGCCTACAACTCCCATGATCCCTAGCTAGCAGGACCAGTGGTCAGGGGTGATGGGGGGAATTGTAGTCTCAAAACATCTGGAGAGCTGAGGTTAAGGAAGCCTGGTGTATATGCAGGGGGTTTTTTGGTGGTGAAAGAGGCTCGTTCTGGGCAGTGGTGTGCAGCTCAGTTGTTAAGGCATCTGCTTTGCATGCAGAGGGTCCCCAGGTCTTCCTGATAGGTCTAGAAGAGACAGCAAAGTCTCAAATCCTGGAGAGCTGCTCTCATTCTGTGTAGGCAATACTGAGCTATATCGGACAGTAGATGGCAACTTCCTATGTTTTGGGGGAAGGGCTGGAGCTCAGTGGTGTAGGGCAACTGCTTTTCATGCAATAAGTGCCAGGCTGGCAGAGAACCCTATCAGGAACCCTGGAAAGCCAGTCAGTGTAGGGAATGCTGAACTAGATGGGCCTTTGATATGGCCCTGCATAAGGCAGCTTTCTATGTTCCTATATTGTCCCTTCTCCCAATGCTCTACAGTAGTGGTTCTCAAAGTGGGTGATACCACCCCCCGGGGGGGTAATGGAATTAACTAGGGGGCACTAAGGGTGGCAGAGGGCAGTGCCGGAGGTGTAAATGACTGTCAGGCTTGGGGAAGCTGGTATCACTGGATCAAGTTAATTTTGTTGAATTAATTAAACTAAACAGTTTTAATGGGGTTTTGAATAAATGTGCAATTCATTGTTACGGTTTAGAATTTCATCATGTTGCTATCTTCTTTAGCGGGCTGTTCTGAAAAATGCTTTTTCTAGGGTAGGGTAGGGGGCACTGAGGATGAGTTTATGAAAAAGTTTGGGAAGCACTGTTCTACACCGACATTAATGCCCACAAGGGGAGCAATAATAATCCTCCTCTGCCTGACCAGCCATAATACCCGGATTCGGAGCTTTAATTTTTTAAAAAGAGGCCAGTTTCTACCATTGTAGAAACTGAGATAGGCACTATTATAATTTTTGGGGTGAGAAACTAACCAGGTCTGCACTTTCAGTGTTTTCCTTTCCCTCCCACCACCCCAAGGAATATTCCTATAGATGCACAGGGAGAAGCTACTGTAGCATGATTTGCAGGAGAAGAATTGGGAAGAGATCCCAGATTCCCCCCCCCTTTTTTTGCAAGAGGTAGAGGAGATCACGCACTTCAAATAAGCATTGAGAGTGTTGGGGGTTTTTTAAGGGCAGGGCAGGAAAACTTTCTTCCAAAATTTGGGCAGGTCTGTAAGAGAACATATAGACTGAGGGGTTCTGTTTCAGACTTTGGGGGCTGGGAAGGAGAGACTTCAGGAAGCGGGCACGGGGAGGGTCCCGCAATAAGCTTCAAAGGAGTCTTGTTGGATTTAGACCCTTCAGCCAAAAATGGGTCCTAGAGAAGCTCAGGGAGATTGATAATAGGAAATCCCTACCTTTTGTGTCTACTTTCTGAAATACATGGCATAGAAGGGAGAAAGGGGATACAGGGGGTGGGGAAGGAAACCCAGGGACTTTTTTTTTTAAAGATAGCAGAGTTATTCCAGTGATCAGGGAAACAGTTGAGGAGGAACCAAAGGTTGCTGGTCTTTCAGCTGAGCTGATGGGGTGACCCTGCTTCCCTTCTCTCCCTCTGCTGCAGCCTGATGGAATGGCTGCTTTCTGGTGACAGAGGAGGAGGAGGAGGAGGAGGAGGAGGAGGAGGAGGAGGAGGAGGAGGAGGAGGAGGAGGAGGAGGAGGAGGAGGAGGAGGGGCCTTATAGAGCACAGCCAGGTCATTCTGGTTTCCTTTGGTTTGCACTGGATCCCAGTTCACTCTAGTTCAAGGTGCTGCTCATTACCTAAAGCCATGAGCAGTAATGACTGCCTCCTTCAGTATGAACCTGCCTGGTGACTGCATATATTCTCAGAAGTGCTGCTCCGCATCCTAACACATGGGGAGGTACCTTTGTTTGGGAGCCTTCTACCGTATGTTGTGGCACTCCATTCGTGGAAGCCCGCTCCCAGAGGAGATTCAACAACTGGCCCCATGCTCAGTGTGTGTGTGTGTGTGTGTGTGTGTGTGTGTGTGTGTGTGTGTGTTAGGCAGGGCAGTTAAATACCTTTTTATTCCAACCAGTTGTGGATGGTTGTGGGTTGTTTTTCCTTGGCTCGTTTTAATTACTTTCTGATTTTATGGTTCGCGTCTTTAATTTTCATTTTGAATGTTGAGAACTGCCTTGGGGGGGCCTTTTGAGGCTTGAGTGGTGGCCTGTAAAAGACTTTTGTGAAGAAAGGATGGTGTGTACACCCATCTAATTGTTCCTTACAACAATAGTTAACTCAATTACTATGCAGGACTGACAAGCTGGCTGGGGATAGTAAAGGTAAAGGCCAGTAGGTCCAGTCGTGACCGACTCTGGGGTTGCGCGCTCATCTCACATTATTGGCCGAGGGAGTCGGCGTATAGCTTCCAGGTCATGTGGCCAGCATGACAAAGCCGCTTCTGGCAAACCAGAGCAGCACATGGAAACGCCGTTTACCTTCCCACTGTAAAGGTAAAGGTAAAGGGATCCCTGACCATTAGGTCCAGTCGTGACCGACTCTGGGGTTGCGCGCTCATCTCGCATTATTGGCTCGAGGGAGCCGGCGTACAGCTTCCAGGTCATGTGGCCAGCATGACAAAGCCGCTTCTGGCAAACCAGAGCAGCACACGGAAACACCGTTTACCTTCCCGCTGTAGCGGTTCCTATTTATCTACTTGCATTTTGACGTGCTTTCGAACTGCTAGGTTGGCAGGAGCTGGGACCAAGCAACGGGAGCTCACCCCGTCACAGGGATTCGAACCGCCGACCTTCTGATCAGCAAGCCCTAGGCTCAGTGGTTTAACCACAGTGCCATCTGGGTCCCTGGCTGGGGATAGTAACCTGACTTAAATATCATACGGAGGTGTACTTTATACCCAGTCAGACCATTGCTCTGTCTAGCTCAACAATGAGCACACTGATTAGCAGCAGCTCTCCAGGCTTTAGGATAGTACCTCTTTCAGACTTACCTGGCAGTGCTGGGTACTGAAGAGGGGACCTTCTACATGCAAAGTAGCACGGGGGGATGTAGGGTGTGCCAAGGGGTGGTATAAATCAGCAGCTATGGAATTTTGGTCTGCCCAGCTTAGGTCTGCCCCAGGCACCATTGGAGGTTGATACACCACTGGGTATGAGGGCACCAGATACAATATACCATATAATTTTGGACTGCCTTCTCTTCGATATTCTTTGGAGAGACCTACTTATGGCTCCCTTGAAGTTTTAAGAATCTGTAATCCAGTATCAGTTGAGGGATGATATGCCCGAAACTACTGAGATTGTTTCAGGATATTTAGCCAAGATTTTTAAAGTCAAATTTAAGACTTAATGGTGTCTACTTATTCTTTTATATGTCTTATGTGTTTAATATGACTGGATTACCAGTGCTTTATGGATGGGTGGTTTTTCCCCCTCTCCCTCTCTTTTATGATTCTGTTGTCTAAATTGTGCCCATAAAGGCTGAATGAATGAATGAAAAGGTGCTCTACTATTGAGCTACCACCGTAAAAGCTTCAATCAAATCTTAGTCATGCTGTAGGAACATAGGAAGCTGTACTTAGTCAGATTGTTGGCCATTCTAGGTCAGTATTGTCTACACTACACTGACTGGCAGCAGCTGTCCAAGGTTTCAGACTGGGTTCTCTGTAAGCTGAACACAAGAGCACTCTCCTCTCCTGTTGGAGCATCTGGTATTCAGAAGTATTGCTGCTTCTGACAATCATGGGGACAGTATATCCATAATGGCTGGTACTATCTCTGCGGGGTGGTGGGTGCCCAGTAGGGTGGGTCAGGAAAAACTTTTTGGGGAAAATGTTTCCTCCCTTGATCTTATATCAGGCGTATGGTATAAACATAGTCAAATTTCAAATTTGGGACAAATCGGTTAATATTTAGACCCTGCTCCTACAGATTGAAATTTTGCCTCACTACGAGTGATGAAAACATAGGAATTTGACTCATTTATTCTCAGTATGTTAAATTGTGAACTAATAAACATAAATTTTAGATTTTATGTAGAGCAATAATAGTTGCATACTATTATTTTCTGCAATATTTATTTATTTAAGATAAAACATGTTGATAATTTACATGAAAAACCAATGGTTTTGAACAAATTATATGGAACAATTAAGCAAACGGTGTTACTAAACAAGTAAACATAAACATTAAACAATAAAACACCACTCATATTATGAGTTTTTTATGACCCACCCTAGTGCCCAGGCACCCACAAAATTGTCACTGCGGTGGCTAGTAGCCACACCAATAGCCTTGTCCTCCTTTAGTTTGTGCTATCCTCTCTTAAAGCTATACATCACTGCCTCACATGGAACTGAGTTTTGTATTTTAACGCTGAGCTGCATGAAGATGTGATTCCTTCGCATTGTCTTGACAATCACTAGGCATGTTCAGTCGTCCCCTTGATTTTGGAGTGGAGCTTGAAGGGATATGTTGCTATTTTTATTTCATAAAATTTATACAGTGCTTGATTATAAACAACAATTACAACAACAACCCTCCAAGTTTACAAAAAGATGGAGTGGATGGAAACACAGTTCACTCAACAGTTCTGTAAATGATGGGGCTGAACCAGCCAGACCCCAGATCTCATAGAATCATAGAATCGTAGAGTTGGAAGAAACCACAAGGGCCATCCAGTCCAACCCCCTGCCGAGCAGGAAACACCATCAAAGCATTCTTGACATATGCCTGTCAAGCCTCTGCTTAAAGACCTCCAAAGAAGGAGACTCCACCACACACCTTGGTAGCAAATTCCACTGCCGAACAGCTCTTACTGTCAGGAAGTTCTTCCTAATGTTTAGGTGGAATCTTCTTCCTTGTAGTTGAAGATCTGATCTAACAGTTCTTGAGTGACCACGAAGGCTTTGTGCATTGAGGGCTATGTTCAGTCTTTCTTGAGCATTCTTTCGTATTTGTTTGTGGGGCATGTCTATACATCTTCCTGTCAATCATTCATTCATCCCACACTTTTCATTACATTTCCCTGTACATCATGGACAAGTGACGTGCAAGGCAAACTTTTTTTAAAAAAATTGTGCCTATTAAAGATTTTATTGGGTTACAAAAGTACATGCATTGCTCCTATTTTCAAGTTGTAGAGTCTTTTCTACAGATCAGTTTCATTCCATGTTAATTTTGTATACAGTTTAAGGTTGGGGGAGAAAGGAGGGGTGGAGGGGGAGGGGTGGTGATAAAAGCATGTTCTTTTACTTAGTGTATGTGTGAGGTTTTTGTGTCAGCATCAGTTGGGAAGGTTCTCTTTCTATTCATTTATTAGTTTTCATTGGAAGTGAGAGAGGTTGGTGGGGCATGGTATGATTGGTTGCCTTTAGTTGACTGCAGTGAGATTTGTTGGGGGGGGGAGGGTTGCCATATTGATTCATATGCTGTTGGTGTGTTCTTGTTCTCTTGTTGGGCTGTGTGTGTAATAAAGGGGAGCCGCACCAGGGATAAGGTGTCCTCTTTTATTTGTCCCCATGTCAGTTTTAGTCTGTTGGCTAGTTTTTCTAGTAAGGCTGTCTCCCATACAATTTGGTAGCAGTGGTCCACATTCACTTCTCACATGTGTCTTCAGTGTCTAGCTATGATGCTTCTGGCTGCTGAGAGTAGGTGGGTTATAAGCTCTTTAAAAGCATGAGTGAGCATTATTGTCTTGGAAAATATTCAATAAGGCTAGTGATGGGGTAGCTTCTAATACCTGTTTAGTTATTGTGCATATTTCTTGTAGGACTGCTGTCCAAAGGGGTTGAATTTTGGGACAATTCCACCACATTGTGGTGCAGAGCAAGGCAGGCTTTACATGTGAAAACACATTTTAAGTTCTCATGCAGGGACAGTAGTTCTTCTCCCCAGCTCCTTCCCTTTCCTTTGTTTGTATGTGACAGAGAGACCGGACTAAAACAAAGCCAGAGGCTACAAAACTAATTGCATTTTTGGCCAAGTAACTATTATTAGTATTAGTATTTTATTTAGACCCCGCCCATCCGGCTGGATTTCTTTTCTTTTTAGAAAGAAAGACCCCCCAGTTGGGTTTCACCAGTAGAAGCAGTTGCAGTAAAAAGACTAAATATGGATAGGACTTGGGGAAAATATAAAGGCATCCTTGAATACCATGAAGACAACATAAAACTAAGAGACAGGCAGGATATTTTTAATTGGATACCTGATTGGTCTCAATATCTCAAAACAAATGAGAAGTTCAAAAAAAATAAGGAAATAGGATTTATTCAAGAAGGATCAGAATTTGAAACAGTGATTTTGGGGTGCAATAAAAAAACTAATTTCTAAATTATATAAGCCATTGCTAGAATGGGAAACTAAAGATGAACTTATAAAAGAAGCAATGATTATGTGGGCCATGGGCATAATGTTTAAATTGACGAGTGGGAAAAATTATGAAAGCAAACAATGAACTTCTCTGCTTTTTACCAAACAAGAGAAAATGCAAAAATAAAATAAAATTTAAAAAATGCAGTACAGATAGTATTTGACACTGATCAAACTGGCCAAAATGAATAGAAAGGATTCAAAACTCTGTTGGAAATGTCTAGAAGTTGAGGGTACATTTATTCACTTATGGTGGAAATGCGATCGGGCAAATGAATTGTGGGAAATGATGTCCAACGAGTTGTTTTTTGTTGTTTTTAAATTACATTTCCTAAGAAACCAGAAGAATTACTTCTTGGCATAATTGGGAATGAGTTACACCCCCCCCCCAAGCCCATTATTTATTCTTATATGCAACAACAGTGGCAAGGATAGTATACACAAAATATTGAAAACAAAGAGAGACCCCAGGGAAAGAACAATGGCTAATTAATTAATTGAATGTGTGAAGCTTGCAAGTATGACATCTGAAATAAGACCTGTAGATGATAAACAAACGAGGAGTGAGTAGGAATATTTAGGGGAATATTTACAAAAATTCGATCTTAAATACAAATTCCAAGTAGGGGATACCTTCTGACCAGCAGTTGACAATATAAAGGACACGAGAAGGCTGAAAATAAGGTGAATGTATTACTGTATATGCAGCTAATTAAGATGTACAAAGAACTGTCATGGAATGCTGGATGGGAAGTCCAAAAGAATTATTGTACAAGAATGTAAAATGATAGGATAAATAAAATGAAAAATAAAACAAAAATAAAAGCAAAAACTTTCCTGACGTTTTCTAAAAGTTGCGTAATTCTTTATCTCTCTGACATCTGATGGGAGGGCATTCCACAGGGATGCCACTGCCAAGAAGGCCCTTTGCCCATTGTGTGGCAATGTCCCTCCTTCCCATGAAATCAAGACTCATGACACAGTGATTGAGATTTAATTGGGGTGGTTAAGGCCACAACTTTATTAATTAAGCATGTTGAGCGGAATTGGCTTAGGTGTTGGAACCTAACAGACTATATCCGACTCCAACCCGTGTGTTGGAGTCCTTGAGAAGTTAACCACCAGAAAGGAGCCCTGCAATGTAGATCTACTAGAGCTCCTCCTGTGGCCACCGAAGGGGCGTGCCCTACGGCCCAGGCAACTCCAGGCTCAGGACCAAGCGTCGCCCCCGGAATCCTTTAACGGAATTACTTCTCCAAATTTGGGCAGCTGGTGACGTAATCTGCCCCTCCTCCATCTATTGTTATGCAAATTTCCAACGCCTAACCGCCTAACCTAAGTTGTGACGACATGCTACGAGGTAGGCGAAAAACCCATCATGGCTAGCCCAGTATGGGAAAAGTCCTACCCGGCCCGCTGACTAACCAGGCAACCGACTCACGTCCATAGCAGCGTCCCCTTACCTCTTTTTAAGGGGTGGGCGGGCGGGTGAACTGTTCGCTCTGGCGAACAAGGAAGGAAAGAGGGCTGCTTCCCGCCTGCGGGGAGCTTTAAACTTGGTGGCTCCGCCCCGACCGCTCTCATTGGCCGGTCGGGGGTGACGCAGGCGGGAAGCCACCATCGCGTAGGGGCTGAACTCACAGCCCCTACGCGGTGGTGCAGTCGGTCGGCCCACAACGCCACTTCCGTCGCAGGCGCGGAAGTGGCTTTTCCACCTCTTGTCTCTTCTACTGTCCAAACAAGGCAGTGATGTTTCTTTCCAGCTGATCCTCCATCCTTTTCACGGCATATAAACACCCTTAAGTGCTTAATTGCAACTTTCTCTGTCTGCCTAGAGGCAAGACAAGCTCAGATGCAAAACAGGATACTTGGTGTGCTGTCTGCCTTGAGCCTTTGATCCTGAGGGACCCTGGAGGGCTTCCAGTCTTGTGACCTGTCCCAGCTGCTGGGTGAGGGTGGAGAACTGGCAGGAGGAAGGCCTCCAACATCTTCATTAAGGTTAGGGGTCACATGTTAATGAAGCTGCCTCCAGCTGCTTTTCGGATCAGGCTAGATGGTGGAAAGCTATTGGCTAAGGCATGTGGTTAAGGTGCTGGACCCGGAAGCCATTTTCTGAAAGGCTTTTGCAGAATTTGGAGTGAGTGGAAGGAATCCTGACAGTGCCCTCATTGGGCTAGGAAATGCCAAAGCTCAGATCCACGCCATACTTTTAAGGCACATGGCTCCCCGCCAAGAATCCTGGGAATTATAGTTTGGGAAGGGTGCTGGGAATTGCTGCTGTGTGGCTTAAATGTATGGTGTGGGCATTACCAGAGCCTTCTTGGTGTTAGCCCGGTCCTAGCCCCAGAACTCCTCCTGGCACCTTTGCTGATTACAGGGATCCCCCCCCCCACACACACACACTTATGCACATTCTAGCTGTGTGCAACCAAATATTTGCGTGCTTCCAGGAAATAAATAAACAAACAGAATCATACTCAGAAATGTGAGAGAGCTGAAGCTTCCTTGTGGCTCACGAGAAGACCCTCCCAGGAGCCCTGAGGATATCAGTGAGGGCGGACGAAGCTCCAAAGAGACCGGAGGCACAGTAGGACTTCGTTTATGCTGCTCAGCCTCACCGCCTAACAGCTGATGTGTGAGGTAGAGCAGCAGCTACTTTCCCACATGTCCTCCAGCCTCCTGCCGGCCCCAGAGCTTCAACAGCAGATCATTTGGTCTGGACTGCACAGAGAACGAGCAGGAGAGATTGCTGGAGAGCAGGGGAAAGTAGACATTCAGAGGCCTTTTAGAGGGCGCACCCCACCTTATGCAAGTTCACTTATGCATGTGGGGGCCTGGAATGTAAGCCACCCATAAGTAGTGGGGGGGGAATCCCTATATATACAGCATACATTTTAAGTCCCCCCCAAAATATATATATATATATCCTGGGAAATGTAGTTTCTCCTCACGGTTACAGTTCCTGGCACCCTTAACAGACTGACGTTCCCAGGATTCTGTGTGTGTCTGTGTGCATGCATGTTAAATGTGCTTTAAATGTATGGCGTGTACACTACACAACCTAAGGCACAAGATTAAGACTTCTTAAAATTATTATTTGCTCAAGCTTCTTTTAACTTGGATGGTTTGTGAGGGCATTTTACTTTCTCTTTTATGTTCTGTCTTTTAATTTACATGCAGGTTTATTTGATGCTTTTTTAAAGGATTTGCTGCTGCTATTTGACCTTATTTGGCTGTAATAAACATGTTGGTTCTTTACAATTGTGTGTACACTGCTTTGAAACAGGGGAGTAGACTGAGGAGGGCCAGAGGGGCCATAGCCCTGGGCACATGCTTTTGAAGGGGCACAAGCCAGGCGCCCTTGCAGTGGAGGGCTCTGGGCCCCGGAGCCTGGCCTTACCTTGCCACTAGACCGCTGGCCCCCTCACCAGCATCAGCTGGCCAGTTTTCCCCCTGTGCAGGTGGGCAGGCAGGCTACACACACAGCACCATGAACCTCCTGTGCCCTGCACCCACCTGGTCTCCCAGGTCCTACTCCAGCACTCTACCCACTCTACCACACTGACTCATGCTTGTTGCTCATTGTGTGGGGAAATGTTTTTTCTACATATATGGCGTGTAGTTTTGCTTTCAAGTCATGCATGAGATCGCAAAAGAAATGCTGGCACGTTTTTTTCTAGAACGAAGGTAGGGTGTTGGAAAACTAGTTGTGGCCAAATCATAATCCCCCATCCCTCGGAGGCCAAATTTGACAGGGTGGCCATCCAAATTCATGGCCATCATTACATCTTCTGGGAGAGGATGCCATTGTTGTAATATGTGCTGTGCAAGTAAATGCTTCCTCTCCTATGTGAAAGTGGGGAAGTGTGGCAAATGAGGGGTCGGAATCCCCTGCCCTTGTGCGAAATGGAGCATCTCTCCACTGTTTGTGGCTGGCTAGCTGCGTCCGTCAAACCTGCTTTCTAGTCTTGAGCTGCAAGGGACAGCTGCTAATGCCCGCCGTCCTGTCTCTAGAGCGCAACAGATCCCTCTTTAATTCTGAAGTGCATAAGCAGCCAGGGGCGTGTGCCTTTCAAAAACTGGTGCCCTTGCTGTGTCTGCTGTGGCCTCCTGTTTATTGCAGGATACCCGAAATAAATAAACATTTGGGCTTTAATAACCACCCTTGGGTGTTGCTCGCCTGTGGTTAAGGCTGACCTTGGCAAGGGAAGGAAAATGTTGGCTGTGCCCTGCTTATTACTGGGTAGTTTATGTGTGTGTCCATGCACCTGTCATAACCATGACTCATTCTCATTGTAGCATTGGAGCCTGGTCTATTAGGGCACATGGGGCGGTGTCTCATCAACCTCTGTCTGCCCCCATCCAATCCCTAGCTGCCTGCCTTCTCAGTTGCAGCCAATCATTCTATGGTGTTGCCTCTGGCTCCACTCACTCTGGGTCACTCTGCCTTCTGTTCCACCACGGTCACCAACCAGCTGCCACTGCATTGAAGTGCTGTGGTTGCTCACGTTGTGGTATGCTTCTCCTTGCAAACGCATGCAAACGATCCTAGCCAACATGCAGACTATCTGTGTTTATTGGCAGAGAGGGAAGTTTGCTTCCTTTCCTCAGGGATCAAATTCAAATAATTTAATGATGAAGTGCAGCTGGACCCTTTGCATGTTTAATCAAGAGTTGAAATCCAACTGTATTCAGTAAGGTTTATTCCTATGAAAGTATGTGAGGGATTGCAGCCATATCTCTTCATCCTTGACCTTGCAAAAAATAATATATATATATATTTGAAGTGTCTCTTAGTATTTATGCTCAAATTCTCTGACAGATGGCCGTGTGTGTGTGTGTGTGTGTGTGTGTGTGTGTGTGTGTAAAAGAGATAGATGAGTAGGTTTGTTCCTGTTTATACTGCTTCATCAACAAAGCCAGCACAGGAAGTGACTGCTCCTGACTCATGGGGAGGTTGGGATGTGAGATTCTTCAGGATTGCTAAAGACTGCCTCAACGAAAAAAGAGAATTATTATTAATTTCTGGTGTTAAAAGAAAGCAAAACTACAGGATCATCTGAGGAAATGAATGGAAACGGCTTTGTTAAGGCCAATGACACCTCTTCCTATTTGGCAACCTGTGAAACTTACTACACCTGGATATTTTGATAGTATCCTAGACAGGGGTCAGCAAACTTTTTCAGCAGGGGGCCGGTCCACTGTCCCTCAGAGCTTGTGAGGGGCGAGACTATATTTTGGAAAAAAAATGAATGAATTCCTATGCCCCACAAATAACCCAGAGATGCATTTTAAATAAAAGAACACATTCTACTCATGTAAAAACATGCTGATTCCCGGACTGTCCGTGGGCTGGATTTAGAAGGTGATTGGGCCACATCTGTCCCCCGGGCCTTAGTTTGGGAGCCCTGTCCTAGCATAATGATTGCTTGGCCTGTTTCAAGTGTTGGAGGCACCTTTTGTGCATCTTTGCAATATCCCTCTGAGGTAGGCTTTTCGTGCTTTCCAACCAAATGTGTGCAGAATGCCATTTGCAGGATATGATACAACGACTCTCCCCAGTGATGTTCTCCAGTAAACTGGCATTTGGGAGGTCTACTTCTTCTGAACATGGGGGTTCTGTCTTATCATTTAGGTTAATAGCCACTGACAGACCTGCCCTCCTGTCATCCACTCTCTCAAAAGTCATCTAAACCAGCAGCAAGATTATTAGGAAAGTGATTTCTACAAGGGAATTAAACATAGCATGAAGGAGTGCTCTCCCATCTCTGTCCCAATTTTGATGGGCAGTTGTGTTTTCTGGCATTATGGGTAGGTGTTCTTCTATATGCTACCCACCCCGATTTCAGTATTTTAAAGTTTTGCGGGTTTTTTAAAGGGAAAAAATCTTTTTTCTGCTGCATCTAGCATGGAAATGTGCTCTGGCAAAGGAGGAACGGATTGATCACTTCTCCTCCACCCGGGTATTCTCTCTCCTACAAGGAGTTCCTGATACCATAGTTAGGCAGGGGAACCAAAATGCTTGTTTACAAAGCTATTGTACTGCCAACCTTACTATATGCTTGTGAAACATGGACCACTTACAAACGCCATCTTCAACTCTTCGAAAGATTCCATCAACAGTGTCTCCAAAAACTCTTACACAACACTTGGGAAGACAGGCGAACTAATATCAGTGTACTGGATGAAGCAAAGATCACCAGTGTTGAAGCAATGATTCTTAAACATCAACTTGGTTGGACTGGTCATGTTGTGCGGATGCCTGATGATTGTCTTCCAAAGCAACTATTCTATTCCGAACTTAAAAATGGAAAGCGTAATGCTGGTGGTCAACAAAAGAGGTTTAAAGACTGTCTCAAGGCAAATCTTTAAAAATGTAGTATAAACACTGACAACTGGGAAACACTGGCCTGTGAGCGCTCCAGTTGGAGAACAGCCTTTACCAAAGGTGTCATGGACTTTGAAGACACTCAAACTCAGGACATAAGGGAGAAATGTGCTAAGAGGAAGGCACACTTGGCAAATCCACACCGTGATCAACTCCCACTGGAAACCAATGTCCCCACTGTGGAAGGACGTGTGCGTCCAGAATTGGCCTCCACCATCACTTACGGACTCATTGTTAAAACCGTGTTTATGGAAGACAATCTTATTTGGCTATGAGTGATCCCAGGAGAAAAAGGAGGAGGAGGAGGAGGAGGAGGAGGAGGAGGAGGAGGAGGAGGAGGAGGAGGAGGAGGAGGGTTAGGCAACTACGAGGGTTATTAAAGACTGAATTTGTTACAGTACTGTTGACAGCTGGGATGCAAGTCAGGGAGGTGCGTGTTTTGCAGAAATATGTCCTGAAGTCTCATTGCTGCACCTTCTTTCCAGGTTCACTGTATTTTGCTTCTCTCTCCCTCTTTCCCCCACCCCACTCCCACCACTCTAGGTTCCACTGGAGGCACGTACCATTTTCTCGGGGAATCTGTTCCAGTACATGGAAGAAAACAAGAAGTGGAGGAACCGTTTCAGTGTCGTGCCCCATAATTATGGGCTGGTGCTGTATGAGAACAAACTGGTGAGGCCCCTCACTTGGGTTAACAAAGCATGCATTGTGTTTGCTGGTGGGAGGTGGTAGTGGGTGGTATTTGGGCAGAGGCGCCTGTCCCACTGGCAGCTTTATAGGTAGGGTCTTGAGCACCTTCTCGAGATCTCTTGTGTTTTGACGTGATCTCTGGGGATGGCTGCTCAAGGAGGCCCTCCTACACAGGAGTAGCAGCTCTCTGAGCTGCAAAGCAAACTTCTCCAGGAGTACAATTTGCGCACACTCTCACTTGACCTGGCTGACTGCTCTTTAGTGAAGGCACATAGCTCAGTTGTAGAGCACCTGATTTGCACACAGATGGTCCCTGGTTCAATCACCAGGGAGGGATAGGAGAGAACTCCTGCCTGAAACGCTAGAGAGCCATTGGTATTCAATGTATACAGTGCTGAGATGGTCTTGTGTCAATATAAGCCAGCTAACACCAGACCCCAGACATTATATTGGAGAAGAGCTGTAATTCAGCAGTAGAGCATCTGCCTTGCATGCAAGAAGTTCCAGGTTCAATCCTTGGCATCTCCAGGTAGGGCTGGGAGAGACTCCCTGTCTGAAATCTTAGAGGGCTGCTGCCAGTTAGTGTAGACAATACTGTGCCATATTGAGTTCAGTCATTTTCACTTCATTTGGTCTGCAGACCATAAACATCAAATCCAGTAAATAATAATAATAATACCAATAATAATAATAATTAATAATCTATTATTTGTACCCCGCCCATCCAGCTGGGTCTCCCCAGCCACTCTGGGTGGCTTTCAGGAAAGATTAAAACGCAATAAAATATAGGGTTATCAAGGGAGCACCAGGGGGGTGGAGGGTGGGGAGCAATATCCATGCATGCAGACTGCCTTTTGAGTATAGCCCACAACATTACAGACCAGTTCCGACTGAGCTCATCTAGTTTTGATGGCAATTTGGGGGACTTTTCTTCCAGTTTGGAGTCTTCCATTAAAACTGAATTTTTGTCATCTTGCGTTCCCCATGCGTTGAGAAAGTACTGGCAGGTAAGTGAGGGGCTTTATACAGTCTGGGACAGATCTTTGACTAATCTGCCAAGTTCTGTTAATTGCAGAAAGAGAAGGTGTAAATATGACTTTATTGAAGGATTTCAGGGCCTAGGTTTCGCTGGATCAAAGGTCCAGAACCTTGGGTGGCCCAACAGATCTGATTTGCCTTTGGAACATTCCTGGTATGTCTCTGTTCTCCTCCTTGTGCAGGCCTATGAGAGAGGTCTCCAGCCTCGAATTCTCATCAACAGTGCTGGCTACAAGATCCTCACCTCCTTGGAGCAATACCTGGACCTGGTCAATAGCAATTTGCCAGGTGAGTCCTACTGCCCACCCTTCACCTTCTCGGTGCCAGGTGGCTTCATTGTCTTAGGGCTCAGAGGAGCATAGCAGGGGTGATGAGCATGCCCATCTAGCTCAGTACTGTCTGCAAACAGACTGGCAGTGGCTTTCCAGGTTTTTTGACAAAGAACTTCCCCAGCGCTACCTGGAGATGCTGGGGGTTGAAACTGGTGCCAACTGCACAGAAGGTGGATGTTTTGCCATTGAGGTGTGGTCCAGGCAGTGACAGTAGCCCTCCAGGCCAATATTCCTGACCCTTGGGACTCCCCCCTCCCAAGCCACACCTTTCACTGACCCTCTGTACTTGAGAGTTTTTGCCTGGCTGGAAAATGTTCTTGAACTCTGATGATGCTTCTTGCTTGCCTGGAGGATGGAGGGTGGAGGGGAGTGTTTGTAGACTAGGGTGATGACTTTTTTACAACCTCATTTCCCTGTATCATAATTTGATGAGCTTTCATTAAAGATTAGATAAAATCTTACTTTCAAAGAGATTAGATTAAAAAAAACCTCACACACAAAATGGTTTTTAAAATTTCATTTATCAGTTTTTTGACCATTTTTGAAGTCACTGTAAGGAGATATAAAATTGGACCCAGGCTTTAGAGCAGGGGTCAGCAAACTTTTTCAGCAGGGGGCCGGTCCACTGTCCCTCAGACCTTTTTGGGGGCCGGACTATATTTTGGAAAAAAATATGAACGAATTCCTATGCCCCACAAATAACCCAGAGATGCATTTTAAATAAAAGCACACATTCTACTCATGTAAAAACACCAGGCAGGCCTCACAAATAACCCAGAGATGCATTTTAAATAAAAGGACACATTCTACTCATGTAAAAACATGCTGATTCCCGGACCGTCCACGGGCCAGATTGAGAAGGTGATTGGGCCACATCTGGCCCCCGTGCCTTAGTTTGGGGACCCCTGCTTTAGAGTCACATACCCGTATATTCCGGCGTATAAGACGACTGGACGTATAAGACAACCAACTTTTCCAGTTAAAATAGAGAGTTTGGATATACTCGCTGTATAAGAAATACATCCCAGCATATAAGATGACCCCTGACTTTTGAGAAGATTTTCCTGGGTTAAAAAGTAGTCTTATATGCAGGAATATAGAGTTTATACAACATTATATAGGGTCATCAAACACACAAGGAAGTTTTTTTAGCTGCGGTAACAGTATAGACACTGCTAGAGGACGATGTTTTGCTACCCCTCCTGTAGGTTCTTTTCCCAGCATGTCCGGCAGGGTCTGCTGGCTGAGTTTTGAGGTCCCAAAAAGGGACTTTTACCTTGCGCAGGTGTGACATTTGTATACCCTATGTTGCTAAGAACACTCCCCATTGTGGAATGTGGTGTTGTGTCCAAATTTGATACGAAATATATATAGAATTGTTAATACAATTTTATGAAATGGTAAAACGGCATACAAAAAAATTAAAAATGGTTTGTGTGTAACCTTTTTAAATATTTCAATGGAATATACCTCATTTTAGTCATTAATAGGCAAAAGTTCATCCATTTGTGCCACAGGAAAAAAATGAAAAAGTCATCACCCTATTGTAGACGTTCCCCTACTGGTCAAAGGTAAAATCTAAATTCTTCGCTCCACCCACTTTTGCCTCTGGTTCTGCCTACTATTGGCCTTTGGCCCCCAGGAGGTTGCCCAGAAGGGAATGTGGCCCTCAGGCTGAATAAAGTTCCCCACTCCTGGTATATAGGATCCCCGTTCTAAACTGAACCTCAGTTCTGGATGAGAATGTTGATCCTTCAAGCCGCAAACAATTTCCAGAGCTCTAATGGCTGGCCAGCCTCTTGTTTTAATTACGATTATTAAGGCCCTTTCGATTATCGGGAACAAGTTGCTTACTAAAGCATCTGCCTCCGTTTTGAAATGAGGCTGTGAAGTGGCACAGTCTGGTCTATTTGATCTAAAATATGATGTGGCTACATAATATACCTCATTTGGATATAGGAAGTATTCTGGTAGCCTCAACTAATCTGTTAATGGAGAACAAAGCTATTAGTGGCTATTAGCCACAGCGGAGATGTTCTCCCTCTGATGCCGGAGGCAGGGTGCCTCTACGTCCCAGTCCTGGGAATCACAAGTGGGGAGAGCTGCTGTTCCATTCAGGTCCTGCTTCTGGGTTTCCCATGGGCCTCTGGTTGGCCACTGTGAGAACAGCCTGCTGGACTAGATGGACCACTGGCCTGATCCAGCAAGGCTCTTCTTAAATTCTTATCTTAATTTGTAGACCAGAGATGCCCAGCATGCAGCGTCTTGATCATGATTGAATCATTAACGTTACATTGGACACGATAACTGTACTGTATTGCCATCCATAACGTCTGCAGCCTGTCGTCTGCCCTCTCCTTGTTTTGCAAGTGTGTGTGTGTGAGAGAGAGATGCGCTAGTGTCTCGGCTCACAAGGGAAAGCAAATCTGCTACCTGGCCCTTGTGTGAATTGCCAGGCTTTGAAACAAGCTGTGTGGGACTGGCTTGTAAAACCACCGCGGTCAGGGAGTATGGTTGGTGGGTGGGTGGGTGGGGTGCAAGGAGGCGTGTCCGTTTCCAAGCAGTACCTCCAAGAAGTCTGAAAAGACATTTGTTTGGAGAAAGGCTGGCTGCCCAGGGCCTGGCAGGTTCTCGCTTGGGGTGATGAGGTCACCTCTTCAGGGAACAGCTGAGGCTATTCAATTGGACTGACGGCCGAAGAGCTGAAAGTGTGCAGAGGGAAATCAAGGATTGGTGTGAACAGCACAGGAGATTTATGATGGTTGCAGGGTTTAGTTGATCTGTGAATTTTTATTTAGATACGGGTAAAACATTGGTCGTGCTATGGTCCATGGGGTCATGAAGAGTCGGACACGACTAAATGACTAAACAACCACAAATCATTGGTCTATAGTTAAAGTACAGTGGTACCTCGACTTACGAAGGTGATCCGTTCCGTGGCAAACTTCGTAAGTCGAAACCTTCAGATGTCGAAGCGTCCATTTTGCACATGCGTGAAGCAAAATGGACCGCACACGCGGTGAAAATACTTCCGGGTTTGCCGACTTCGTAAGTCAAAACCTTCGTAAGTCGAGGCATTCGGATGTCGAGGTACCACTGTATAGTTAAAGCTATGGTTTTCCCAGTAGTGATGTAGGTCCAGTAGGTCCAGTAGAGCTGGACCATAAAGAAGGCTGATCACTGAAGAATTGATGCCTTTGAATTATGGTGCTGGAGGAGACTCTTGAGAGTCCCATGGACTGCTAGAAGATCAAACCTATCCATTCTGAAGGAAATCAGCCCCGAGTGCTCACTGGAAGGACAGATTGTGAAGCTGAGGCTCCAATACTTTGGCCACCTCATGAGAAGAGAAGACTCCCTGGAAAAGACCCTGATGTTGGGAAAGATTGAGGGCACTAGGAGAAGGGGACGACAGAGGACAAGATGGTTGGACAGTGTTCTCGAAGCTACGTACATGAGTTTGACCAAACTGCGGGAGGCAGTGCAAGACAGGAGTGCCTGGCGTGCTCTGGTCCATAGGGTCATGAAGAGTCGGACACGACTAAACGACTAAACAACAACAACAAATGTTACACCTTTCAACATGTCATAGTGAAAAGGGGAACATGCCTGGGGCACGACTAAACAACAACAACAACAACATTTGTCATTAGGCGGGTCAATTATAAATGGAATGTAATTAATGAAATGTAATAGCGATGTTTATCTTCATTTATTTTTGTATTATGGTAACTATTTGTTTTATTACTGCGGAATTTCCAAAAGAAAGCATTTCTAAAAATTAAAAGAAAAAGAAAAAATAATAAGTTGCATTGCTGAAATAAATGCACTTTTCAACAATATTCTAATTTTCCAAGTTTCTCCTGTATAAAGGTTTATAGGTCAAAACCAGCACTTCTCAATATATGTAAGCCTCTAACTTAAAAAACAAAACAAAAACTATTTCTTCATTTTGGAGAACCAATAAAAATGCTATTTATGCATATATATATATATATATATATATATATATATATATATATATATATATATATATATGTATATATGACAACCAAGCACTATGAATTGGACTGTGTAGCTGTTAACCGAGATGGTGCTATGTGTTTGTTTGCCTTGAACCTGTCGGCAGCTGGGCTGCTGGACTATTTTGATGCTTCTGCACTGTTTTCAGAGGCAGCCCTATGCAAAGAGCATGGCAGTAGTCCAGCCCTGAGGTTTCTAGAACATAAATCCTAGCAGCCAAGTTATTTATATCCAAATAGGGTTGTAGCCTGGCCACTAGTCTGATTTGACAGAAGGCACTCTGTGTCAGCGTGGCCATCTCTGCCTCGAGTGGCAGCAGCAGTTCCAGTTGCACCCACAAGGCGAGAAACCTGTTCCCCCAAGTCTTGTCTCTATTAAGCGCCAGCTCCAGTCCATCCTTGTGACCATGCACTGATCCAGCACATTAGCTATGGTCCTTCCCCCAGTCCCTGCCTCCCAGATGTTTCCATTTCCTTTGCTTGGCCTCCAGGGAGCTTGCCATCTGCAATCAAATCCAGAAGGGGCAGATGGGTTGCATGTTTGCCTGGCCTCAGCAGCATGTGGCAGACAAATCTAGACAAATCTACGCCTTGCCGTAGAAACATTTATATAGTTCTTTAATCTGCTGTCTCTTGCTAAGACTCCTGTTCAAGCTACTGAATCCCTTAGCTGCCAAGTACCCCGTTTTCCCCGGGAAACCCCCCGTTTTTACTTACCTTTTCCCGGTGGTCCCCCGTATCACTTCGTCTCCCGTTTTTCTCCGTTATTTTCTTCTGCCGGCGGCCATTTTTTTCTTTCTGATTTGCCCTTCTATGGGCACCAAAAATGGCTGCCACCAGCTTCAAAAGTCGCATCTACACATGTCCGGAAGTGCATAGACGCGACTTCCGGTGTTGGCGGCGGCCATTTTTGGTGCCCATAGATGGGCAGAGCGACACCGGAAGTTGCGTCGACGCACTTCCTGACATGCGTAGAAGCGACTTTCGAAGCCGGCGGCGGCCATTTTTGGTGCCCATAGAAGGGCAAAACGACACCGGAAGTTACATCGATGCAACTTCCGGTGTCACACGGCTGCCAGTCCCGGATTTTGCAGTCCGGGACTTGGAAGGTAAGGAATCCAAGCATGGCTTCCGACTTACTCCTTGAATGGGTAGGGTGGATTAAAATATGCCAGTTCTTTTAATCGGATTTTCTTTTGTTGTTTCTTTGCATCGCCCTTCAATGGCAATAATTACTACTGCACTTTTGCATAGTGAAGGGGCAAGGAAGCTTTTCCCACCCGCGTGCCGCATTCGCTTCTGGACCAGCTTCTGAGGGCCACGTGCCAGTGATGGGTGTAGCAACAAACTTCATTTTTCCTTTGTGGTTTCTACACACTCCCCTCTGTACCCTCCGCACAGACAAAGAAGAGGCATTATCAGAATTCAAGAGCACATTCCAGCTAGGCAAAAATACTTGGAGTGTGAAACAGGGCCTGTGTGGGTGTGGCCTGTGGAGAGGGGTGTGGCTTGGGGAGGCTTCCAAGAGTCACCTAAAAAGGCAAGGGGAGACACGTTTGGCCCCCAGACACGTTGACATTTCCCAGCAATGGTATAGCACTTTCAAGGGTCCGAAAGTGATTGATGTGCTTTCCCTGGTTGCAGTTCTGACAGTGACCTTGTAAGGAGGAGGATGGCAAAACTTGTGGCCCTCCCAGATGTTGCTGGAATACAACACCCATCATAACTGGCCATTCCGGCTGGGACCAATGGCAGTCGCTGAGTCCAACAACATCTGGAGGGCACCCGTTTGGGGAAGAGCCAAAGTATGTGTTGCTAGCACTGTTGTTGTTGTTGTTTAGTCGTTTAGTCGTGTCCGACTCTTCATGACCCCATGGACCATAGCACGCCAGGCACTCCTGTCTTCCACTGCCTCCCGCAGTTTGGTCAAACTCATGTTCGTAGCTTCGAGAACACTGTCCAACCATCTCGTCCTCTGTCGTCCCCTTCTCCTAGTGCCCTCCATCTTTCCCAACATCAAGGTCTTTTCCAAGGATTCTTCTCTTCTCATAAGGTGGCTAAAGTATTGGAGCCTCAGCTTCACAATCTGTCCTTCCAGTGAGCACTCAGGGCTGATTTCCTTCAGAATGGATAGGTTTGATCTTCTTGCAGTCCAGGGGACTCTCAAGAGTCTCCTCCAGCACCATAATTCAAAAGCATCAATTCTTCGGCGATCAGCCTTCTTTATGGTCCAGCTCTCACTTCCATACATCACTACTGGGAAAACCATAGCTTTAACTATACGGACCTTTGTAGGCAAGGTGATGTCTCTGCTTTTTAAGATGCTGTCTAGGTTTTGTCATTGCTAGCACTGAGAGGGACCCAATTCTCTGTGTGATCTGAATGAATCTCCAATCTAAGTAGTGCTGCCCCACAGAGGGAATACATGGGCATGTGATGGGTTAGCTCTCCTGAAAGTTAAGGTAGTTCTTGCTAGTTGCTACCTGTCTGCATGAGCAGGGAATTTGCACACTCTGTGTATCAGGCATGACTGGAGAGAACAATGTGCTTTCCCCAGCCCCTGATGACTCCACTTCTCTGTGTGTTTCTGCTGTGCCCTGGCTTCCTGGCAGGGAGTGGCAATGTGCAAAGGTGCAATGGGCAGTCTTCTTTGAGGCCAGATATTCCTTGTGTTTAGGAAGTGACTGAATTACCCATTTGGGAGGGAGGCAAGATTCAGCATGGGGAATGATGCAAAGTAGCAACAGAGATCTTCCTATCAAGTCCATCATCCTGTACTCTCAACCGACTAGCCAGATGCCTGCTGTGTGAATCCCACAAGAAGCACATGAGCGCAAATGCCCTCGTCTGCTGGCCTCTCTGGCTGTGTGTGTTTTTCCAGTCAGGAATAAATTGCATGATGTGTGCCAGGCTTTGAAAATAGGGGCGCTGGTTTCTTCCTAGCTGTGCCACTGTCACATCTGTCTCTCCCTCTTCATATCTTTTTTGTCCCCCAGGTTCTGCACCCAAATCGGGCAACACCTCTGTCTTCAAATGCCCCACAGAGTTCCCTCTCATCCTATGGCACCCTTACGCCCGGCACTACTACTTCTGCGTGATGACTGGGAAGGAGCATGAGAAGTGGCGAGCCGTTTTCCAGGACTGTGTGCGCCACTGCAACAATGGTAAGTCAGCCAGAGACTGCCGGTTTAGCCTCTTGGTGGGCAGCAGAGGCTGCATTCATACAAAAAGCCTATTCCATTTCCCCCATGGTTTCAATTGACATTGTATGTTTGAGCCTGCATATGATGTACATGCCGCTTCCAGAACTAATGAAATATGGGCATAGAAAAGATTTCAGCAAGCGTTTAAAGGTTGAAACAGAAGGTGCTTCCTGAATCTCTTTATGCAGGTTCCCTGATGTTTATTTATTAGTTTAACAACATTTGTTTGACATTTGACTGTAGTAAAATCTCTAAGCAGCTTACAAGAAATATAAATACAGATTTAATAAATAATGGTCCATGGGGTCACGAAGAGTCGGACACGACTAAACGACTAAACAACAACAAATAAAAACAAAACACAACACAACTAACAATAATTAAAATTAACAGGAGAAGAGATTCAAACTCATTAACATTTCTGCGTCTGGATTGGCTTCCCTGAAGAAAAAACCCGTTTTAAGTGTTCTCCAAACAGTGTACAGTGAAGGTGCCTGCCTAATGTCAATAGGCAGGGAGCTCCAAAGTGTAAGGGGCCACAAGTATTAATGTGGCACCTGTAATAGTTCCATGGACTGAAGCAGTCAAGTGGGCTCATATGGGGCAAGTAAACTTGTCCCAAGCCATTGCGTGCTTTAAATACCAACAGGAACACCTTGAACTTGGCCTGGTAACAGATTGGCACCCAGTGCAGATATCCTTTTCCATCACTCTGGACATAGTAGGACTTTGTCAACTGCAGCATGACTGACTAATTAATGGGCATGTATCTTCTACTTAGCCTCCTCTAGGAAAGGAGAGTGCTCCACCTTCAGAGGCAGTCCTAAACAGCCTTTTTACCTCTAGGAAGTTGCTCTTGACATATTCAGTCAAGATCTTCTTTCTTGCAGTTTCAACTTTTTTATTCCAGCAGAGGCAAGAAAGGAAGAAGTATGGAAGAGCATTGTGGGAAAGTGTGTGTGTGTGTGTGTGTGTGTGTGTGTGTGTGTGTTTCTTTCTTATGGACTGAGGCCAAAGGGCCATCTAGTCCAGCATCCTGTTCTCCCAGAGGCCAACCAGATGCCCCAGTTGGAAGCCTGAAAGCAGGATCTGAGTGGAGCAATGCTCTCCTCACTCAGGATCCCCAGCAAAGGAAAGGTGTAAAGGTATCCAACATTGGAGGCAGGGCATGGCCGCCATCATGCCCAGTAGTCATTGATAGCCTTATCCTCCACAAATTTGTCTAATTTGCTTTTAAAGGCGTTCAAGATGGTGGCCATTGCTACCTCAGGCAGGCGCAAATTCCATAGCGGACCTATGTGCTGTGTGAATATATATATATATATTCACAACATGTTTATATTTTAAATAAACCTGTCTTATTTCTTCCTCCCCTCTCTCACATAAGTGCCCCTGCCCAGTTTTTCCCCTTTCCTCCCAAATACAATTCAAAATTCATATAAACAGGGGTGATAATAATAATAATAATAATAATAATAATAATAATAATACAACTTTCAAAGAAAAACAGTGTGGGAAAATATCCAAATGCCTGCAGGTAACTGCTGCAGAGGTTAAAACAGTGGTTTTCTAACAGAGTTTACCAGGAAACAAAACATTTGGGTGCATTGTAGAGTAGCGAGCGGTTTGAGTTTCGTGAGATCTGGTGCTTCTGGGGTTTGAACATGGGACCTTCTGCATACAAAGCAGATGCTCTACCATTGAGCTACGGCCCTTGCTGCAAGCTTCTTGAAGGACTGGCATGGCTATAAAGAGACCATGTGAGTTTCAGTCCCTGCTTCTCATCAGCTTTGAGTCACTCTCTGCCAACCATGACAAAGTTTGTCTGGTGAACTTTTTTATTTTATTTTATTTTATGGGAACCGTTTTGGATGTTGTGAGTATAGGATTCTGACCAGGCATAGGGAGTGAGCAACATGAGGTGTCTTTTCCACAGCTGGGTCTCAAGTTGCAGTTTGTTGAGCTCCACAGCTTGAGCCAAAGAGATGCTTTGGAAGAGAGCAGAGCAGTTAGGGTTGCCAGACTCAATAGAGGACAGGACTTCTGTGCCTTTAATTGCCCTGCTCTCTTTTGAGTCTGGAAACCTTAGAGAGAAACCAGCAGACCCTTTGCTTGGAAATTAAACAAAGGGTCTGCTGGTTTCTCTTTAAGGTTTCCAGGCTCAAAAGAGAGCAGGGCAATTAAAGGCACAGAAGTCCTTTCCTCTATTGAGTCTGGCAACCCTAAGAGCAGTGCTCAGACTTGCCAACTGGGAACACCTCTCTTGTAATCCGGCCTCAGAATTATTTGTTTACCTGTGTGTGGTGAATTTGTTAATAGCAGCAGTGTTGCAGTTTTGCTTATTTATTTTATTTCACAACATATATACAGTCATGGGGAAAAGAAAGCGCACCCTCTTTGAATTCTGTGGTTTTACATATCAGGACATAATAGCAATCATCTGTTCCCTAGCAGGTCTTGAAATTAGGAAAACACAACCTCAGATGAACAACAACACATGACATATTGCACTGTGTCATGATTTTTTAAACAGAAATAAAGGCAAGATGGAGAAATCACGTGTGAAAAACTAAGTACACCCTTACTGCTTCCATACGAATTAAGAGGCTAAGTAGCAGGCAAGGACTGCTAATAAAATGCCCTTGATTGATTGATCATCAGCAAGTGTGCCCACCTCTATAAAAGCAAAGATGACACAATGCTCTTAGGGAAGCAATTGCTGCCGCCAATGGAACTGGGAAGAGTTCTAAGGCCACCAGTTTTAAGTCCATCATTCTACAATGAGAAAGATTATTCAAAATTGGAAAATATTAAAGACAGCTGCCAATCTTTTCAGGAGTGGACGTCGCAGCAAATTCACCTCAAGGTCAGACCCTGCAATGCTCAGAGAAATTGCAAAAAACCCAAGAGTTACATCTCGGGCTATACAGGCCTCAGTTAGCATGTTAAATGTTAAAGTTCATGACAGTGCAATTAGAAAAAGACAGAACAAGTATGGTTTGTTTGGAAGGGTTTCCAGGAGAAAGTCTCATCTCTCTAAAAATAATATGGCAGCATGGCTTTGGTTTGCAAAGTTGCATAATAACAAACCACAAGACTTCTGGAACAATGTCCTTTGAACAGAAGAGACCAAAGTGGAGATGTTTGGCTATATTGCACAGCGCCATGTTTAGCAGAAACCAAACACAGCACCTCATACCAACTGTCAAGCATGGTGGAGGGGTGATTATTTGGGCTTGTTTTGCAGCCACAGGACCTGGGAACCTTGCAGTCATTGAGTCTACCATGAACTCCTCAGTATACCAAAGTATCCTACAGTCAAATGTGTAACCATCTGCCCAACAGCTGAAGCTTGACTGAAATCAGGTCATCCACAGGACAAGGATCCCAAGCACACCAGCAAATCTACAACAGAAGTTTATACATTTTAGAGAGAGATGGTTGAATCAACTCTTTTTCTAATCTAGATGGTTCTGTAGCGAGAAAAAAGTAGAAAAGAACAGAACCAAAGTGTTGCAATGGCCCAGTCAAAATCCAGACGTCAACCCAATTGAAATGCTGCCCGTGACCTTAAGAGACCTGTGCATAAATAAATGCCAGAAAACCTCAATGAACCGAAGCAACGTTGTAAAGAAGAATGGGCCAAAATTCCTCCACAACAATGTGAGAGATGGATAAAGTCCTACAGAAAACAATTACTTCATGTTATTGCTGCTGAAGGTGGTTCTACAAGATATTGAATCATAAGGTGTACTGAGTTTGTCACACATGGCTTTTCCATTTCGGCTTTATTTCTGTTAAATAAATAATGATACAGTGTAATATGCCAGGTTGTATTTACCTGATTTTAAGACCTGCTATAGAATAGATTATTGTTATTATGTCTTCATATGTAAAACCACAGTATTCAAAGAGGGTGCACTACCTTTTTCCTGTGACTGTATGTTGCTGGATTGAAAAAAACCTCTAAGCGGTTTACAAAAAATATAAAAACAAAACATCCTCAATTTTTTTAAAAAAAAGACTAGTAAAAGTAAGATATTTTAAAAGATGCAAAAGATCTCTAAAATCAACAGTGGCTGAAAAGAGATGAAATGCAAGCAAATTCTGCATGTCTGGATAGCCTTGTCTAAACAAAGATATTTTTAGCAAGTGCCAAAAAGAATATAGGTAAAGATAAAGGTACCTCTGACCATTCAGTCAAGTCACGGACGACTCTGGGGTTGCACACTCATCTCGCTCTATAGGCCGAGGGAGCTGGCATTTGTCTGCAGACAGCTTCCGGGTCATGTGGCCAGCATGACAAAGCCGCTTCTGGCGAACCAGAGCAGCACACAGAAACGCCGTTTACCTTCCCGCTGGAGTGGTACCTATTTATCTACTTGCACTTTGACGTGCTTTCGAACTGCTAGGTGGGCAGGAGCTGGGACCAAGCAACAGGAGCTCACCCCATTGCGGGGATTCGAACTGCCAACCTTCCGATCAGCAAGCCCTAGGCTCTGTGGTTTAGACCACAGCGCCACCCGTGTCCCAAAAAGAATATAGCAAAGGCCTAATATTAATAGGCAGGGAGTGTACAATAGGTGCTGCCACACTATAAGACTGATTTATTTGGAGTGTGGAACAAGTATTATGCAGCACCTATCACAGTGCTGGATCTGCAGATTGAAGCAGCCAAGTGGTAAGGCGATCCTGCAAGTAAATCAATCCCAAGCTGTTAAAGGCATTAATAATAGTAGCACCTTGAACTTAGTCCAACAGCAGATAGGCGACCACTGCAACTCTCTGAGCAGATGTGTTATGTGCAGACAGGGCCTCACTCCTGTCAGCATTTGTGTTGCAGCATTCTGTACTAACTGCACCTTCCAGATCATAGAGTGCATTGCAACAATCCAACCTTGAAGTCACCATTGCCGGAACTACTGTGGTCAAGGTTGCTGCTGCTGTTTGTTGGTAGGGCTGGCAGTGTGGGCTCCTGATGGTGACAGAATGAAGCAGGCATGATTCTAGAGCAGATGTTGTTAGGCTCCAGCTCCCATCAGCCCCGGCCAAAATGGCCTGTGCCCAAGGATTATGGGAGTTGCAGTCCAAAACCTCTGAAGTGCAGGTTAGCACAGGCTGGTGTAAAGACAAGCCAGTGCAGAGATTTCACTGGTTGGGCATTTAAGTTACTGGCTTTACCTACCCGCAGGGCTGGCCCAATACATTTTGGGACCTGAGGCGGACCTCTAAATAGTGTCCCACTCCCCGGCAGGGGAAAAGTAGGGATGGAAGATCTGCATCAGGAACAAGGGGAGAGGAAAGATCAACATCAGGATCTGCTGCCCCTCTGGTGGTTTCCTCACCCTGCCTTCCAATGTCCATCAGTGTCATTTCCACTGATGCCCGTTGTCTGGAGATTTTCTGTTTAAGGGATTCTCAACACAAATATTCCTACATCTTCCCGATGTTGTTGTACTACAACTCCCATCGTCCATGACCATGGCTGAATTGGCTGTGGCTGACAGGAGTTGCAGACTGACCGACCTCTGGATCAAATCACAAGGGCAGCATTTGCCGGCTTGGTGCCCTCCGGATGGTTTGGAATACAACTCCTGTGAGCCCTAGGGCACAGTTTACCTTTCACTCTCCTTTAGTGCCAACCTTGGAGGAGGGGGAGAGGAGGGATACTTGTGCAAGAAATAAGGATCATTTATATGGTGTTTGTGTGTGCTTGCACTTGAATATGCAGATCTGTTGGATAGCTTTTCTCTGAGGCAAGCCTCGCACTCACTTTCCTTTGAATGGGCATGCAAATATTGATTGATTGATTCTGAGAATCTGCAGGAGCTGTGGGCCTTTTTTCCCACCTGGGGACAACTTAATGCCTTCCCCAAGGTCCAATTAAGGTGAGCTTCCCAGCACCTGCTAGGGCCCAAACCGCTGTTAGCTATGCTCCCCCCCACCCTTTTCTTGCTTCCTACTGCAAAGTTGTGCAAACCTTCTGTCCATAGTGGGTCCTTGGCATGCTTTGGCAGGTTCTGGCAGGGTCAAGCACCACCTCCACTCTCTTTTTCCTCCTCCTGCATGGCTCTGTGGGCTTTCAGCCCTGCCCTGCGCAGGGTGAGGCTTTGCTGGCAGAGAGTGGTATTTTCGATGCGGTGATCCCCGCCCATCCTGTCCTCTCCTTTTCGCTCTTGGCAGGTTTCCTGCTGCCTGGCCTACGTGGAATGCGTTGTGCGGGTGGGAGAGCATTAGAATGCCAGGCTAGAAAGCCATCCATCACCCCTCCCCACTCCCTTGGGGAGGACTTCCCTCTGAAATTCCTTTTCCCACCCTGAGCTGGGCAGATCCTTCCACGGTGCTGCTTACGATAAACCACCCTGTCCTTTCCCCCTCCTTCCCTTTCCTCCCTGCTTTCTTTCAAGCTGCAACGTTTTGAGAGTTCACTCCCAATACATGTGCTGTTTTGTTATTTTAAGTTTATGTCCTTTGCAGTCAAGGTTTAATTTATTGCTGGGCTCAGATGGCTCAGCGCCACCTCCTTAAATGAAGGAGTCGTCGTTAGGCTGCATGTTGTGCAACTGACCCATGGGACAAGGTCATGTGTGCGAGAGAGATTGCAAGGTTGGCCTTCTATGCTTGTATGTATGTATTTATTTATTCCTCTTTATGAAAACCTACCACACACACACCTGTCCTTGTCCTGGCCTCTCCACCCAGCCCTCAGACCTTCACCAGGTCTGCTTTGCACCTTCCTAATGAGTTTTTGCCTGGCTGGAATGTGTGCTTGAACTCTGATCGCGCCTCCTGCATGCCTGGGCAGAGGGCAGAGGGAGGGGTGTGCATAGCCTGCAGCTCAAAGGTAAAATCTGCTTTCATAATGTCTCTGGCCCCGCCACTCAGAAAGTTGCCTAGGAAATGTTCTGCACCCCTGCATCACATGGGGGATAGACCCACATGGACTGTGCCACCTCAACAGGCACGTGGGGTGGTACCCGTGTTTCCCCTTTTTTAAGACACCGTCTTATAACATTTTTTCATCAAAAAAACACACGGTGTCTTATTTTCAGGGGATGTCTTAATTTTTTAATTATGTTTTTATGGTACCTTAAGGCCTCCTTGGCCGGGCCGGGCCGAGGGCTCGGGGTGCTGCTGGGTGCTCTGCATGGTGCTGACGGCGGGGCGGCAGACCACCGCGGCTGGCGCAGGAAGAGGCCAGGCTGTTGGCTCGGCGCTCCGCCCGCTGCAAGGCTCTCCCAGCGCTGGGCGCTGCGGAGCGCTCCGCCCTGCAGCCGCCGATTCCGGCGGCGGGGCTGCAGGCCTCCTCAGCTGGGCAAAAAAAGAGAAAGAGGCTAGGCCGCTGGCTCGGTGCTCCGGTCTGCAGCCGCGGCAGGCCGATCCTATGCGGAGCGAACCTTTATCTGCCCGCGCTTCAGCATGTGGGACCCGGGAGACGCTGCAGCGGGGAGAAACTAACTAAAACAACAACAGGGGGACGAAGAGCGTGCGGGGTGGCAGCAGTAGCGGAGGTGGCGATAGCGAGGCTGGCCACCCTCAGGAGCTCTATCCAGGGCCGTCTTAGGTATGGCTTATTTTCGGGGTGTGGCTTATATTTCTCAAATGCTTGAAAATCCTGCTACGTCTTATATTATGACTACGTCTTAAAAAGGGGGAAACACGGTACTTATTGGAGCCCTCTGCTAACTTGCTGTGCTCCAGAAGTTTTGAACTTCAAAATCTGGGTCTGCGGCTGATGTGAGCTGGAGCCTAACAACACCTGCTCTAAAATCAGGCCTGCTTCATGTTGTAACCTTCAGGAGCTGCCAGCCCTGCTGAGCAGCAGTAACAACCTTGACCATAGTTCAGGCAATGGTGACTTCAAAAATCTCCTCGTCTTGCTGGGCAATAAAAAATTGCTAGTCATCCCCAGGCAGGACTGCAGTGGCGTGGGACTGGATCATCTCACCTTCCAGAATCTTTCAAGAAGGATGATGGGCAGCCAGCCATATACGTGCTCTGTGTGTGTGTGTGTGTGTGTGTGTGTGTGTGTGTGTTCTGTCACATGCCTGGGAAATGGTCATGCTGGCTTTTGGAAGCCATCCATAATCAGCAGCCCTGCACCCCCATATGCCAAAATGGAGCCAGAGAAATGTCCTGAGGTTCATTCTTTCCTCCACCCATCCTCCTCCTGCCTCCATCCATGGCTGCATTTATTTCCCAAGCCTATCTGAAGGGGAACGGCTGCAGCTCAGTGTTGCATGCAAAAGGCCCCAGGTTCAATCCCCAGTGGCATCTCCAAGTGACCCCTGTCTGAAAGTCCTAGAGAGCTGCTGCCAGTTGGTGTAGACAGTACTGAGCAAGATGGACCAATGCTCTGACCCAGCATAAGGCAGGTCCCCGTGTTCCTGTTTCTGTCTGAATTATGAGGACTAGAATCTTAGTTTATGGTTAGGAGGAAGACTGTAGCTCAATGGCTGGGCATCTCTTTGCACACAGACGATCCCAGGTTCAATCTCCCAACATCTCCAGGAAGGGCTGGGAACGCCCCGTCCCTGGAAGCCTTGGAGAGTCATGGCCAGTCATTATAGACAGTACTGAGCTAGATGGACCACTGATACAGTGAATATATGGCAGGTTCCTATTTTCCTAAGGAGATGGTGGTGCTGGATCTAGAGATGCAGGGTGGCGGTGGTGGTAGAGGAAGTGAAGCCTTTCCATAAGATCTCAAGCATGTGCGCATGTTGGCTGCAACATCTGGTGTCTCTGAATCCTCCTGGGTAGGAAATAGTATTTGTAACGGGGGCAGGAGAGAGTCATGGGCACATTCTGCGTAGCTCCTTGCCTTCCCCAAGGACGAGAGAAAATATGCTCTTGTGATGCACCAGGCATCCGGGATTCTTCTTCCACCAGTGTTGAAACAGCCCCTTTTGTTGTTGTTGTTCTTAATCCACCGTCCCTGTTGTTTCCTCCTCTCTCAGAGCCTTGCAAAGAAACCAAGGGCAAGACAGAGTTAAGACTACCCTTTCTCAAAGGAGAGAGAGAGAGCTCTCTGCCTGCTTCCCTTTCCTCCGTCCCTCTACGGTTTGTCCCTGCCAACTCCAGACTCGGAGGGTCATTAAAAGAATGCCAACTCTTGCTTTTTCTTTTTTCCTTTTACACCTATTCTTTCCATCTCCCATTTCAGAGTGGAGTGTGTGCCCAGGCTGTAATTCTTGTTGCTGAAACCTTAGTCCAGACCTTGCCAGATCTAACCACCTCTTGGCTTAACTCTTCTCATTCCACCCATATTTGAAAGCTGTCTACCCCGAAAGGTTTGTGGGGGTGGGGAGGAGAGACTGTGGAGAAGTGCTCCCAAGCTTCCAGCCTACCCCTTCCCCAGCAATGAATCACACACAGAGGAATCTTGGGAAGCTGCAACGCACCCCTTTCTCCAACCCCCTTACGGGGGTGTTGCTTGTGTTAAAAGATTTTCAGAAATCATGTGCTGACTGTGATTCATCCCCTGTCACATTATTTTTAGTCACTTTCTCTTCCCTCTCCTCCCCTCCCCCCCCCCCCCGTGCCAAAATGTGGCAATTTCCCTTTTGAAGACCTTCCTCCATCTTTGCCTTTCCAGACAGGATTCCTCTTTTGTGGATGTTACGTAAATTTCCAGAGCGCTGTGATTGTAACTCTGACACTGGCCCAGGCGCAGCCCAGCCGTGCCTGTTTAACTCTTCCTTCTTTTTAACCCTTCTCCCTTTCCCTCAGCTGGTTGGGCTTGTTAGGAAATGTAGGAAGCTGCCTTCTACAGAACTAGGCTATTGGTCCATCAAAATTATCATTGTTTGCACTGACCAGCAGTGACTCTTTAGGGTTCCAGACAGGACTCTCTCCCAACCCTGCTTGGAGACAGCAAGGATTGAACCTGGGACCCTCTCTTTACATGCCTATGATCTGAGCACCACAGCACTCTCCCCTCTTGTGATTCCCAGCAACTGGATCTCAGGGGGTCCAGTTTGCAAGGCTGTGTTATTGTTTTGTTTTATGGAGGATTTGTCTATATGGCATTGGGGCAGAGGGCTTTGTTTGCTCTTTCTGTCCTGTCAAGGAGGCTGGGGTAGCCTCTCCTACTGGATAGGATCATTTTGATTGACCCTGACTGCTGTAGGTTGCAGTTTTTCAACCTTGTTTCCGCAGGTGTTGGACTGCAGCTACCATCATCCCTGAGCGTTGAGCTAGGGATGATGGGAGTTGTAGTCCAACTCCATCATAGAATTGTAGAATTGGAAGGGTCCCTGAGGGCCATCTAGTCCAACCCACTGCAATGGAGGAATCTCAACTAAAGCATCTGTGACAGATGGCCATCCAACCTCTGCTCATATATTGGAAGGACTGGGGCAACCCAGTTAGATTGGCGGGGTACAAATTATAAAGTTGTTGTTGTTGTTTAAAAAAACCCAAGGAAGGAGTGTCCACCACTTCTCATAGGAGTCTCTTCCACTGTCAAACAGCTCTTAGTGTGGGAAAGTTCTTCCTGATGTTCTATTGGAATCTCCTTTCTTGTTACTTGAAGCTGTTGGTTCATGTACTAGCCTCCAGAGCAGGAGAAAACAAGCTTGCTCCATCTTCCATGGGACAATTCCATCAATTGTTGTTCATAAGGCTTGGTTTCCAGACCCTTGATTATCTTGCTTGTCCTCCTCTGCACACATTCCAGCTTGACAATGTCCTTAAACCGTGGTGCTCACAACTGGACACAGTATTCTAGGTGTGGTACTATTACTTCCCTTGACCAGGCTGGGGACAATGGGACTTGTAATCAAATGGCATATGGCAGGGGATGATGGGAGTTGTAATCCAACAACATCTGGGAACCCATGGTTGAAGAAGACTGCTCACTGCTCTAAGAGACACAGAGTTGACACATGCCTCCCTAAAAATAAAAGCACCTTCGCCTTTTCTCTTCCAGGTATTTCTGAGGACAACAAGGTGGAAGCTCCTGCTTTCACTGATGCCGTCCGCATGTACCGCCAGTCTAAGGACCAGTATGGCACATGGGACATGCTTTGTGGCAATGAAGCACAGGTGAGTCTTTGAGGGAGCAGCCCAGGAAATTAATTATTAGGTGTGCTTGACAAGCTGAGGTCATAAGAACATCGGAAGCAGCCTTATATTGAGTCAGAACAGTGGTCCTTCCTGCTCAGTATTGTCTACAGCACTTTGACTGGCAGATGCTCTCCACGATTTCAGACAGGAGTCTCTCCCAGCTCCACCTGAAGATTCACTGCCAGATAGTGCAGACAGTACTGGGTTAAATGAACCAACAATCTCGCCCAGTTTAAGCCAGCTTCCTTTGTTTCTACCTCCCAGTGTGTGATCAGTGGATGTTATTAACCCAACTATGTTTTATGGATTGGTTTTATTGTATCTTAGTCTCATTGTGAATTGTTTCAGGGCTTTTCATTGTGGGAAGCAATACAAGAAATTGAACCAACCTTTCCTTACCTTTATACCCAACCCAGGTCTTGAGCAACTTAGTGATGGAGGAACTTCTTCCTGAGCTGAAGAACATGATTGGGCCCCGCCTGAAGGGCAAAATCCAAGAGAGACACAGAGTTTGGATCCAGGTGAGTGTGCACTGAGGATGCACCAGGTCCCACTCTGTAATATGTAAACGTATGGAACTCTCTGCTGCAAGGTCCCACGTTCGATCCCTGGCATCACCAGGTAGGGTTGAGAGACACTCCCTGCTTCAAACTCTGGATAGCCACTATCAATCAGTGTAGACAATGCAGAGCTAGGTCAGTATTTGCTGACTTTGTATAAGGCAGCTTCCTATGTCCCAATGTTGCTCCAGGAATGTGGGAGCCTCTGGCTCTCTGAATGTTGTTGAACTACAACTCCCATCATCCCTGACTATTGGACTGGCTGGAGCATGCAAAAATTGGACCCCTGCCACATCTGGAACTCCACAGGTTCCCCAGCTCTGTCTCCCTACTTTCCTTATGAATGGGAAATAGGATTTCTCTGCCAGAAATTTCTCCATGCATTTGTGGGCCTGTCCATTTCCAGGCTGCATTCGGGAAAAAAAAACAAAAAAAAAAACCACGCATTTAGCTGCAAGATAATTATGGCCCAGAATGTCAAAAGACCTCGGGTGGGAAGAAAATACATATACTGTTTGAAAAACCAGGATAAATATTTCCTTGTGAGGCATTTTTAAAAATAGATTGGCAGAAAACTCCCTTTTAAACAAATACTCAGCTGCCGGTGGCTGCCTTCCAAACACTGCAGTATAATGAGGACATTCCCTCCAGCACACCGGAGCCCTGTGTGGAAGAGTAAAAAAAAGAAATAAGACCCCTTTCGCATGTACCTGCTCCAAATTTCTTAATAATTCCTTATTTATATGTAGGGTTGCAGGTGTGCCATGTGATTCTGTGCCGGGAGAAGCCCCAGGAATTTATAATCGGGCTCAGAATTAATCTTCCTGTACATCTCAGCATTCTTCATGTACCTGTCTATGTGTGTGTTGTGTGTCCGTGTGTGTCCAGTGCTTTTCTTCTAATAATAATAATAATAATAATAATTTTTATTTATACCCCGCCCTTCCCAGTCAAGACCGGGCTCAGGGCGGCTAACAACAAATAATATCAACACAAATATAAAAGAAACATTTCAGTTAAAACAACAGAATAATACAATGTTAAAATTCAATTTTAAAATTAAAAATCTACGAATAAGATAAAACCATTATAAATAAAACCTTAGGGGAGGGTAACCGTGGGGTCAGACTGCGTCAGTCCGAAGGCCAAACGAAACAGCTCTGTCTTGCAGGCCCTACGAAAAGATGACAAATCCCGCAGGGCCCTAGTCTCCTGGGACAGAGCGTTCCACCAGGTCGGGGCCAGTACTGAGAAGGCCCTGGTCCTGGTCGAGGCCAGCCTAGCCACCTTGTGACTCGGGATCTCCAATATGTTATTATTTGTGGACCGTAATGTCCTCTGTGGGTCATACCGGGAGAGGCGGTCCCGTAGGTACGAGGGTCCTAAGCCGCATAAGGCTTTAAAGGTCAAAACCAGCACCTTGAACCTGATCCTGTACTCCACCGGGAGCCAGTGCAGTTGGTAAAGCACTGGATGAATATGATCCCGCAGCCGGGACCCCGTAAGGAGCCTCGCCGCGGCATTCTGCACCCGCTGGAGTTTCTGGGTCAGTTTCAAGGGCAGCCCCGCGTAGAGCGAATTACAATAATCAAGCCTAGAGGTGACCATCGCATGGATCACTGTGGCTAGATCAGGTTGAGAGAGATAGGGGACCAACTGCTTAATGCGGCGGAGATGGAAAAATGCCACCTTGGCTGTGGTTGCAACCTGTGCCTCCATGGAAAGGGAGGCATCCAAGGTTACCCCCAAGCTCTTGACAGAAGGGGCTGACACTAATTGGGCCCCAGCGAAAGATGGAAGTTGGCCCCCCCGCCCCATGTCATCCCGACCCAGCCAGAGGACCTCTGTCTTCGAAGGATTTAGCTTCAGCCGACTCCCACGTAGCCATCCAGCAACAGCTTCCAGGCACTTGGTCAATATGTCCGGGGCCGAGGCAGGACGGTCATCCATCAACAGATAAATCTGGGTGTCATCAGCATATTGATGACAACCCAGCCCAAAACTCCGGACAATCTGGGCAAGGGGGCGCATGAAGATAATAAAAAGCATTGGGGAAAGGATTGCACCTTGCGGGACTCCACACACCAAGGAGTGCCGCAGTGACAACCCCCTCCCTAGCGCCACCCTCTGTCCCCGACCTGAGATAAAGGAACGCAGCCATTGTTGGACTGTACCCTGAATCCCCACGTCGGCAAGGCGGTGGTCTAAAAGCTCATAATCGACCATGTCGAAGGCGGCTGACAGATCTAGAAGAATCAGCAGCCCCGACCCGCCTTGATCCAGCTGTTTACGGAGGTCATCTGTTAGGGCGACCAGTGCTGTCTCGGTCCCGTGGCCGGGACGAAAGCCGGACTGGAATGGATCTAAAGCCAATGTTTCATCCAGAAACCTACCGAGCTGTTCGGCAACCGCTCTTTCAATTATCTTACCCAAGTATGGAAGATTTGAAACAGGGCGATAATTGGATAATTCTAGAAAAAAAGATGCCAGTACTGTGTACTCTTGAGTGTCTCCAGAAAAAAGCACTGTCTATATCTATATTCAAGTTTCTAGTCCTTATGAAAGTTTGTGTAAATGTCCTTGAAAGTGCAGCTAAAAAAATGCAACAGAGCAGCTGAGCAGGGCTTGTGGGCAGTGTTTGTTAACACTGAAATTTTAATTTATGGAATAGTCATAGATCACAGAATCAGAGTTGGAGGGGACTACGGGGGGTCTTGTTCAACTCTCTGCAATGCAGCCTTATTGTTAATAATAGCTGGCAAGGTTTTGGTTTTTTCCCCCTCCTCTCTCTTTTTGTTATGCACGCAAATAAAAATCCTTTCATAATGAGAGCGTGAGAGTTTAGGTGACATTTCAGGACCTGCTATTATGCCACTGTTTTTTTCCCTTTCATTCTAGCGGTGGGGGAAATATGCGTTGCTTTGCAGAAGGGATGTAGGACTTGTGGCCCTCAATATCTTGCTTGACTTCAGTCCCCATCATCCCTGGCCATTAGCCATGTTGGCTGGGGCAGATGAGAATTGGAGTCCAAGAGCAATGGATGGGCCACAGGTTTCTGCTCCTGTTCTAAGGAAAGGAGTATAAAACCATGCAAATGGTAGAGATTTGTGTGGCCTGGTCTGCTCCAATTAAGCGGCACAGAATTTAGATTCCTCGAGTGCACATTTTTTTATCTCAACTTTTAACAGCTTCTCATTTTATTTTTGCTTTTCCTTAAGAACAAATTGATATGATCAATAGAATGGGGCAGAGAAAGATCAGCAAGGGATCACAGCAATTTGTAGGGCAGTATCATACGCTTAAAGTAAATACTATTTGTACAAATTTAAAAAGAGGTAGTAGGTGTTCGGATGGGGGAGGGAAGGAGAAAGAAATGGGGGGGAATAGGTTCCCACAAAGCCTGGTGGGCTTTTGCAAACAATTCTAAATACAAATCCCAGAGTGAAAGTCTTTTAACTTTCTCTCTGTTTTTGGTTTTTTCCCATAGAACAAGTCATTCTAATCCCCCCCACCCCTGCGCATGTAGACGTGTTCTGTTGCGAGCTGCAGGGCATATCTTACCCTTGCTGCAATAAGCTTGATGTTTAATTATGTGTTGGAAGCTGCCCAGAGTGGCTGGGGCAACCCAGCTAGATGGTTGGAGGAGGAGGAGGAGTTGTCTCTCTTTCGGTGGCTCACTAAAGAAGGATGGACTCCCTGCCATCTTATCCCAAAAATACCCTTCCCCATCTTTTCCTAGGTCTCTGACGCTGTGTACAGGATGGTCTACGACCAGACAAAAGCCCAGTATGACGATGCTGTGGTTAAATGCGAGGTTGAGAAGCCTGGGATGACCAGCACCATCCGCACAGATATGGATCAGATCATCCAATCGAAGGAGCACCTGGCCAGCAAAATCCGAGGTAGGGGATGGAGAGAGACCCTTTGCTTTGTGGAAAGGGCCGTGGCTCAGGGCAGAGCCCCTGCTTCTCAGGCAGGAGGTCCAAAGTTCAATCCCCAATGGCATGTCCAGTAAGGGCTGGGAAAGACTCCAGTCTGAAACCCAGCAGGTGCCAGCCAGTGTAGGCAACACTGAATTAAATGGACCAACAGCCTGAGTCAGTGTATAGCAGCATCTTATGAAGGGAAGGGATGTAGCTTGGTTGTAGAACATTGGCTTTGCACGCAGAATGTCCTGGTTCAATCCCTGGCATCTCCAGGGGGGGTTGGAAGAGACCTCGTTTTGAAATCATGGAGTGCTGCTGCCAATTAGTGTAGACAATACTGAGGTAGAGGGACCAGCTGTCTGGTTTAGCCTGAGACATCTTCAAACTGTTAGACTAGTGGTTCTCAAAAGCTTTTGCTCTGGGCTACACTTTAAGAATATTTTTTTCCTTGTGTCACACAAGAGGTTGTTTTTTTCTTTTTCTTTTTGAGACATTGGAAAACACAATTAGGGTTGTCCTCATTGTCACTTGATGCTCTTGATCTCATTTTGAAAAGATACTTATCCATATTGTGCATATGAAAATAATATTTTTTGATACTGTACTACACAGTCGGAAACCATTTTAGCATGTCCAATTGGCACATGATCATCAACATACAGGTCCTTTTGATCCCGGAAGAGGGCAGAATGGTGGCAGGGGTGCTTAGGCATGCTCCGCTAACATGCGCAGTGGCCGGGGATGGATCCCCTGCACAAAGTAGTTGCTGCACTATACTAGGTAAAGGTAAAGGGACCCCTGACCATTAGTTCCAGTCGTGACCGACTCTGGGGTTGCGCGCTCATCTAGCATTATTGGCCGAGGGAGCCGGCGTATAGCTTCCAGGTCATGTGGCCAGCATGACAAAGCCACTTCTGGCGAACCAGAGCAGCACACGGAAACGTCGTTTACCTTCCCGCTGTAGCAGTTCCTATTTATCTACTTGCATTTTGACGTTGGCAGGAGCTGGGACCGAGCAACGGGAGCTCACCCCGTCACAGGGATTCGAACCGCTGACCTTCTGATCAGCAAGCCCTAGGCTCAGTGGTTTAACCCACAGCACCACCTGGGTCCCTGCTGCACTATACTACCCTGGAATATTTAAATGCTTCTTTGGTTGTCCTTGAATCTTCCCACCACACTTGCCACCCACTCCTGCCACACCAATGTGGAGCACGCTATACCCTTGGAGAACCACAGGTGGCAGCATCTCCTTGGTTAATGGTTTTAGAGCACCTATCCGTGGGTTTTCTGCAACATCAGGGATTGGGCTAGAATTCAGGGGTCAGTAAACTTTTTTCAGCAGGGAGCCAGTCCACTGTCCCTCAGACCATGTGGTGGGCCGGACTATATTTTTTTTTGGGGGGGGGGAAATGAACGAATTCCTATGCCCCACAAATAACCCATTCAACAAATAAAAGGACACATTCTACTCATGTAAAAACACTCTGATTCTGGATTTAGAAGGCTATTGGGCCCTATCCAGCCCCCGGGCCTTAGTTTGCCTACCCATGGGCTAAATGACTTTTAGATGCATTTTCCAACTCTGGTTGATATCTGTATGATCGATCGTACGGTGTTCGCTAGCTGCCTGTGCAGGTGTCCAGATCTGGGGTGCAAGGTTGTGGAGGCAGTTCTAACCTCCCTGATGCTTTTTCAACCAGCCACAGTCTTCTCCAAAGCAGAGGTCTGTGTTCGGAACCACGTCCAGCCTTACATCCCTTCCATCCTGGAGGCGCTTATGATCCCCACCAGCCAGGGCTTTGCCGAGGTGCGGGAAGTCTTCTTCAAGGAGGTGACCGACATGAATATGAACATCCTCAACGAAGGGGGAATGGAGAAAATGGGGGAGGTAAGCTAGAGGTCTTGGTGGCAAAAGAGGAAATTTAGGGTTGGGGCAAGCGATGTAGGGGAGGGCCTTCAGCATAAGGCTCCTCAGACTTCAGCAAAAGGACCTGGAAATTAGTTATTTTCTTTTTTACCCTAGCTTTAAGCCGTTAATTTGAAGGGTTTCAAGTACCTGTAGCCTGTTTTAGTCGGACAGTATCTGTAATAACTACAGTGGTAGCTCGGTTTAAGTACACAGTTGGTTCCGGAAGTCTGTACTTAACCTGAAGCGAACTTTCCCATTGAAAGTAAGGGAAAGTGGATTAATCCATTCCAGACGGGTCCACGGAGTACTCAACCTGAAGCGTACTTAACCTGAAGCGAACTTTCCCATTGAAAGTAAGGGAAAGTGGATTAATCCATTCCAGACGGGTCCGTGGAGTACTTAAACTGAAGCGTACTTAACCTGAAGCGAACTTTCCCATTGGAAGTAACGGAAAGTGGATTAATCCATTCCAGACGGGTCCGTGGAGTACTTAAACTGAAAGTACTCAAACCGAAGCGTACTTAAACCGAGGTATGACTGTATTTGAATAGATGTGGGATTCTTTTAAAGGTTGCATTTGCTATATTTGGTTTCATATAGTATTTGTAAGCCTCTTTGGGTTACTTTTTTGAGGAAAGCACTAATAAGTGGCTGTGGTAGTCAGAATAATACAAATCCTTCTATATACATAAAAATGTAAGGCTGTCATCATTGTTGCAGTATGGTAGGCAGGTGAGTGAGCAGCAGTGTGGGACGCAGGTGGCCCTGGTGAACTGTTTAATGGAGGTGGGGGGAGGCACTTCAGAGAGCAGTTTGCTAAACCACTCTCTGAAGCCCCTCACCCTCCTTTAAAAGGGGTGGGGCTTTCGGTGAGCTGGGAGAAGAGGTGAGAGGAGGGGAAGGGGAGTTTGGGCAAGCTGTGAGGGGATAGGCCAGGGGGTGGGTAAGGCGTAAAGGGAGGGGGTGGGTGGGGGAAAGGGGGTGGCAATGGGGTTAGTGTTGGTGAGCAGAGTAAGCAGGGACAGAAGCCTCTAGCAGCAGTAGTAATCAGTAGTAATAGTAGTAGTAGTAGTAATAATACATTTTTCCTTTCCCCGCTCCTCCAGTACATGGAGAACCTTTCCCAGCTGGCTTTCCACCCAGTCAAGATGCAGCCCTGCTATGAGAAGATGGACCAGTTGAAGCTGGAAGGGCTGCAGCAGAGGTTTGACGTCTCCAGCGCCTCTGTGTTTAAGCAGCGGGCCCAGATCCTGATGAGACAGGTAGGGACTACCTTGCCAGATTGGACATTGGACTAAAAGCCAGCCTCGTTGACGGTCTCTGGCAAGCTTGCAAACAGCTCTTTGGATCCCAGGATTCAAAGGGGAGGACATATTTATTTCACCCCAAGAGTCACATTCCAGAGGCTATGTGTTGGTGGTACCGTAGGTGGGACTGGCAATCAAAGTGGGTGGAGCAATGGATGTGACTCTTTGTAGAGTGAGACTACATTCGAGAACTCAATACGTATTTGCAGGCATGCAAAAATAGCATCACATTCCTGTTACTGTCTAGATTTGCATATGGTCAGGGGGGTGGTGTGCAACTTTTTAATCTTTCTACCCAGTGGGCCAGACTCGCATATACCCTAATGCAGGCACAGGCAAACCCGGCCCTCCAGATGTTTTGGGGACTACAACTCCCATGATCGCTAGCTAACAGGACCAGTGGTCAGGGATGATAGGAATTGTAGTCCCAAAACATCTGGAGGGCCAAGTTTGCCTATGCCTGCCCAATACTTTGTGGGCCAAATTTGGCTGGTGGGTGTGACTTCCCAGCAGTGAATCCCCTGACATCACAATGATTTATTGAGCCTCTTAGAAGACACCGCAGCTTACTTAAGAAGCAGGAAGAAACCACTGATATAATTGAGCCTCCCCCCCCCTTCATTTTAGAAGGCCAGCCTCTTGTTGCTCCTGGTGCTGGTGCTTTTGGTTCCCCCCCCCCCCAGCAAAGGAACAATTGTGAGCTCACTGAAAGCTCTTAATTGTTCCTTTGAAGCCATGTTGGTACCCACCCCATACTTGTTAATGAACTGGACTAACTGAGAATCATAAAATTGTAGAGTTGGAAGGAACCCCCAAGCGTCATCTAGTCCAACCCCCTGTAATGCAGGAATCACAGCTCAAGAATCCATGACAGATAGTCATCCAACCTCTGTTGAAAAACCTCTAATGGAGGGGAGTCCATTCCACTTTTGAACAGCTCTTACCATCAGAAAGTTCTTCCTACTGTTTAGTCGAAATCTTCTTTCCTCTGATTTGAATAATTTGGTTTGGGTCCTTCCCTCTGGAGCAGAAAACAAGATTGTTCCATCTCAGATTCTTCAACTTTTCAGTTCTTCATCATTTTCAGTAGGTTAAAGGTAAAGGGACCCCAGACCATTAGGTCCAGTCGTGACTGACTCTGGGGTTGCGGCACTCATCTTGTGTTATTGGCTGAGGGAGCTGGCGTACAGATTCCAGGTCATGTGGCCAGCATGACAAAGCCACTTCTGGCGAACCAGAGCAGCACACGGAAACGGCGTTTACCTTCCCGCTGGAGGGGTACCTATTTATCTACTTGCATTTTGATGTGCTTTCGAACTGCTAGGTTGGCAGGAGCTGGGACCAAGCAACAGGAGCTCACCCCGTTGTGGGGATTCGAACCGCCGACCTTCTGGTCTAGGCTCTGTGGTTTAACCCACAGCGCCACCCGCATCCCTTTTTCAGTAGGTTAGGTAAAGGTAAAGGGACCCCTGACCATTAGGTCCAGTCGTGACCAACTCTGGGGTTGCGTGCTCATCTCGCGTTATTGGCCGAGGGAACCGGCGTACAGCTTCCAGGTCATGTGGCCAGCATGACAAAGCCGCTTCTGGCGAACCAGAGCAGCACACAGAAACGCCGTTTACCTTCCCGCTGGAGCAGTACCTATTTATCTACTTGTGCTTTGACATGCTTTCGAACTGCTAGGTGGGCAGGAGCTGGGACCAAGCAAAAGGAGCTCACCCCGTTGTGGGGATTTGAACTGCCAACCTTCCGATCAGCAAGCCCTAGGCTCTGTGGTTTAGACCACAGCGCCACCCGTGTCCCAAAAAGAATATAGCAAAGGCCTAATATCAATAGGCAGGGAGTGTACAATAGGTGCCGCCACACTATAAGACTGATTTATTTGGAGTGTGGAACAAGTATTATGCAGCACCTATCGCAGGAGCAGGGACAGAGCAACGGGAGCTCAGCCCGTTGCAGGGATTCGAACCACCAACCTTCATTCCACGCAAAGTGGACCCATTAATGTCAAAACTGTGTAGGACTTGCAGTGGATGGAGCCCATTGTTCTGAATCTCCCCGCCCCCATTGAACCTTTTACCCCAATTGCCCCCAAAAGGGAGGGATTCACTCAGCTCCCACCCCCATCAGATGAATCAACCGAGTTGAGAAAGTAGCCCTTAGTACTATTGCCACCCAACTTCACTAGGTGTCCCAGAGCGTTGCCGTTTTTAAACAAGGAGAGCTAAACCTTTACTTAATTTAATCACAGGGCCTCCAGTGATGTTTGTGTGCTTCTTTGTTGTAAAAGCACCATTTGGGTTACTTTGCTGTTGAAGAAATTTTCAGCCTAGCGCAATAGGTCTTCTCTGTGACCCTGTTTGGGCAGGGAATTGCCACCACTGCCCTCTAGTGGCCAGGATGATTTGTACATGTTTTACAAGCCATACATTCTCTTTAAGTTTTTTGAAACAAAAAATAAATAAAAAAATTTCCTTCCAGTAGCACCTTAGAGACCTCTAAGGTGCTACTGGAAGGGGGGGGAATTATTTTTTGTTTTGGCTACATCAGATCAACACGGCTACCTACCTGTAACTAATAATATTTAAAGGTATCTGATGAAGTGTGCATGCACACGAAAGCTCATACCAAAATAAAAACTTAGTTGGTCTTTAAAGTGCTACTAAAAGAATTTTTTTATTTTGTTTCGACTCAGACCAACACGGCTAGCTACCTGTAATTAAGTTTTTTTGTTTATGTGCAGTTTGGTTTCTCTTTCTTCCATCTAATAATTCAAATCAAAAACAACAATGTCATCCAAATGAACTTAGGCATGCTATAAAATTACACAATTGAAAGGTTTAAGAGCATGATTGTGACGCTTATTTTAATTTCAGAAGGGTTTTTTTTGTTTTTTTGCGGCTAAGCTATCAAATCCTACCACCTGTAGAATGTCATAGTGCTTCTCCATCAAGTGTTAATGACACTTCAGCAAGGAGGTCTGTAGAGGCAGAGCCCCAAGCAAACCAGGGTTTAAAACTGTTATTCCAAAGCCAGCGGTCTTCTAAGCAACATGATTCAGTGTTTTATATCTTTTAAATAAACGGTTACTTGTTGTTTTTGGGTGTTGCAGCAAATGGACGATACCGTCTACACCTTTGAGACGCTCCTTCACCAGGAGGTGGGGAAATCGCCAGACAAAGATGAGCTCTGCAAAACCATTCAGCGTATCCTGGAGCGGGTGCTTAAGGTGAGCCTGCCTGCCAAGCTTTGGGTCCATTTGCACCAGATCAGACCTGCCAGGCTGGCTTCTGGAAGAAGCAAATAGAATCATAGAAATGTAGTTCGAAGGGTCCTCAAGGGGCCATCTAGTCCAACCCCCTGCAATGCATGAATATTTTGCCCAATGTGGGACTTGAACCCACAACCCTGAAATTAAGTGTCTCATTGTCTGCTGACTGAGCTGTCCTGGTTGAGAACTGTTGGTAGCCTATCAAGCCACAGTCAGGAATGGGGAAAAAATGTTTTCTTTCCTTTTTACATACATTCTTATTTTGTTCATTAAGTTTTTTATGACATTTAACAACATTGTACACACAAGTAATAAAATATCACACCCTAACCCAAGAAGATGGTGTTCAGGGGATGCATGCAGAATAGCATCCAAATAGCATAGTAAGTTCCTATCCCAGTCAACCATTTGTACATACGGAGATAAACAGTGTATTTTTTAAAATTTCATTACATTTTATTTATCACTTATTTATCCCACCTTTCCTCCAAGAGTTCAAGGTGGTATACATAGTTCTCCTCCCCATTTTATCCTCACAACAAGGTCACCCACTGAGCTCCATGGTTGTGTAGGAATTTAAACCCTGATCCTCCATGTCCTAGTCTGACACTCTTAACTACCTCGTCTCACTAGCAAAAGTTTTCTAAAGTTATAAAATACCTCTTGTTTTCGCTGTGGGTTAAACCACAGAGCCTAGGGCTTGCCGATCAGAAGGTCGGTGGTTCCCACGATGGGGTGAGCTCCCTTTGCTCGGTCCCAGCTCCTGCCAACCTAGCAGTTCGAAAGCACGAAGTACAAGTAGATAAATAGGTACCACTCCGGCGGGAATGTAAACAGCATTTCCGTGCGCTGCTCTGGTTCTCCAGAAGAGGCTTACTTATGCTGGCCACATGACCTGGAAGCTCCCTCTGCCAATAACGCAAGATGAGTGCTGCAGCCCCAGAGTCGTCCGCTACTGGACCTAACGGTCAGGGGTCCCTTTAGCTTTTACAACAAATCTGTGCCAATGAAAGATTCTCTGTGCTTCATGCCTCATGTCAATTTTATTTTATTATTCAATTTCCCCACAAGTGCTATTTGCCATACATCATTGTACCGATTTGTCGGAGAAACACCCTTTTAAGTATTTTGCTATTACAAGCCTGACCACTAGTAGAGAAGCACTTGCTAGAGTCTAGACCAGGCATCCCCAAACTGCGGCCCTCCAGATGTTTTGGCCTACAACTGCCACGATCCCTAGCTAAGAGGACCAGTGATCAGGGATGGTGGGAATTGTAGTCCAAAACATCTGGAGGGCTGAAGTTTGGGGATGCCTGGTCCAGACATTACAGCTGTAAGTGAATATCACTTGTCATGAAAAGATTGGGAAGCACCACCTCTGGAAATTTAGAGGCATTTTGTCCAGTAATGGCTTTTATTTTGGACAAATACTACCTCCCAGAACCAAGCCAATTTCCCACGCACCCACTGCATGTGTTATTCCACAGCCTCTCCAACAGTTTAGTGAGTAGGAGGTGCTAATATGAAATATCCGTAGAGGCGGCAGGTGCCATTTTTGCACTATTTCAAGTGCTGCCTCTTTCGTCAAGACAGATTTAAAAGGAAAGCTGGCTGTTGCCTTCCAACACCTGCCTGAAACCATCTGCTGTACCCATTTGGTTACATGTTGTGGAAATGTTTTCACCCCAAGGAAGGCATTCCTTCTGGGCAACTTTGTAGGAGGGCAGAGCCAGTGGAGGGCAGAGCCAGAGGGAAAAAGTGGACAGGGCAATGGATTCAAACTTTCACTTTGCACAGCAGGCTAGTTTCTACATTCACCCCTCTCTACCTGCCACCCAGACAAGCAAGAGGCATGGTAAGAGTTTGATGACACATTGCAGCCAGGCAGAGACCCTCAAGGAAGGGGGCAAGCAGGGGCAGTAAAGGGGTTGGTCTGGGAGAGGGGGGTGGCTGAGTTGTTATGGCTCCCCTAGGCCCAGATAGCAAGGCTTGGTAGGTTGTACCTCTAGGTCTGAGGTTAGGCAGACCACTCTTCTCTGACATGGTTTAAGTCCCTTCCCTCTGTCTCATCTCCTGGTCTGTGGTATGGCTCTCTGCCCCTTCTTTTCTCTCCTCCCTGCAGAAATACGACTATGACAGCAGCACTGTAAGGAAGAAGTTCTTCCGGGAGGCCCTGCTCCAGATCACCATTCCCTTCCTGCTGAAGAAGCTGGCCCCCACTTGCAAAGGGGTAAGCACAAGCCCCCAACAGGAAGAGGGACAAGCATACACATGCACATACAAGGGCAAGCAAAGCCTCACTTCTAGAAGGAGTGTGCTAGCATCATGGCCGGGAGGAAGAACCTCTGGCATGTGGGCCTCATTCGGCCTACCATGTCTCCTCAATTGGCCCACGAGATAATTTGGGCCACGCCATGCCTTCCTGTTCTGCACTTGACATCCTAGATGATGCCAGGGTGTGGCAGACAATGATCTTGCTTAGCTTAAAGGGCAGTTTGCCATCATAGCTGATCAGAGCATCTGCAAAGCTCTCCACAATACCTGACAATCTGCTGATAACCAATTCTTACTAGTAAAAAAAGGGGGGGGAATAAGCATGTATTCAAAACATTTGAAAATAATAAAATCAGCAATAAGCTACAGCCATATTAAAATAAACAGCAGCTTCCACATGTCATGAATAAGTTTGCCCAAAGGAAAGTACATTCAGCAGGCTCTGAAAAGACTACAGTGGAACCTCGGTTTATGAACACCTCGGTTTACGAATTTTCGGTTTACGAACGCTGCGGACCCATCTGGAACGGATTAATTCACTTTCCATTACTTTCAATGGGAAAGTTCGCTTCAGTTTATGAACACTTCAGTTTATGAACAGACTTCCAGAACCAGTTACACCCATGCTTCGGGTTAAGTATGCTTCAGGTTGAGTACTCCGCGGACCCGTCTGGAACGGATTAATCCACTTTCCATTAATTTCAATGGGAAAGTTCGCTTCAGTTTATGAACGCTTCAGTTTATGAACAGACTTCCGGAACCAATTGTGTTCATAAACCGAGGTACCACTATACTGTGAAGGAGCCTACCAGATGTTAAAAGGCAGGGAGTTCCAAAGTGTGGGTGCTGCTGCACTAAAAGATCAATTTTTTACAAGTGCAGGATATTAGCGTCACACAGACTACAGGCTGAGGCAGAGTGGGTGCTTATGGGATAATGTGATCCTGCAAGTAAGTGCTAGTGGAGCAGCCTCCACCAGGCAGCAACTCTCACCATCCCTAACTGGGGCTGGTGGGATTGGAGTTCAGCAACATCTGGAGAAGCCACTGGTTTCCTTTTGCTGGTTGTTGTGTAAATGTTTTGCACAAATTTTTAAAACAACAACAACAGGAAACCAACTCTTGTCTATAAGGTTCTTCAGGTTGCACTTTGCTTGGGCAATTTTGTCCGGCAGAAAAACTTTCGTAATTTTTTTAAGCAAATATACTACAGAAAGAAGGAAAGAAGGAAAGAAGGAAAGAAGGAAGGAAGGAAGGAAGGAAGGAAGGAAGGAAGGAAGGAAGGAAGGAAGGAAGGAAGGAAAGAAAGAAAGAAAGAAAGAAAGAAAGAAAGAAAGAAAGAAAGAAAGAAAGAAAGAAAGAAAGAAAATTAATTAAAATAATGGTTCGGGCTACTGTTATTAGAGAGTCTCTTTCCCAGTCAATTCTGTTCTTCACTTCGTTTTGTTGAGTGTGGGTCTTCCTCCCCCACCCATTCCTTGTTTTTCCCTTTTTCTGTTGTTCATTCCCGATACTTTTCTTTCTTTCTCCCATGGCAGGACCTCTCAAGATTCCAGGAACTGATTTTTGAGGATTTTGCCCGTTTCATCCTGGTGGAGAACACCTACGAAGAGGTGGTATTGCAATCTGTCATGAAAGACATCATGATGGGTAAGGTCGAGGAGCGAATGCCCTCCTCATGGGGGATGTTACTATTCTATTGAAGTGGTCGCTGACTGTTTTTGGGCCATTTGGAGTTGTGGGAGGGGACCATGGGTGCCAGTCAGAGAATAGCCACCATGGGGAGGGTCTGGCTTCACACCAAATGATGCAGGTACTCCCCCATCACCCACCACATCACTGGGAGGAAAGATTTCTATCCGAGACACCACTGTGCTACAATTCCTAGTGTGGTTTAACAGTATATTGTTATTCCCAGGGAACCCCTAGGAACTGTAGATCTACGGTATGAGGGGAATAGGGGGCCTCTTAACAATTCTCAGCACCATCAACAAACTACAGCCCTCATAATTCTTTGGAGGGAAGATATGACTGCTTAAAGTGGTATCATTGCACAATGCCTGGTGTGAATGTAGCCTTATGCATTGTCCTATTACATGCTCCTTTCTTTTCTTTTTTTAAATATATTTATTAAGAATTTTCTGAAACAACAAGGCATACACACCCACACAACAGAGAGAAAAAAGAAAAAGAAAAAAACAATATAAAAACAAAAGCAAAATACAAAAAAATACCACAATACAAAAATTACAAAAAGAAAACAAAAATTCTAACTTATAAAACTTATCTCCAATCTAATGATTTCCTCGTTCCCTCCCCTTCTGCGATTCTTTACATCACTTCTGTAGTAAAGTCTAAATCTTATATAAATTCTACTTATTACTTAATATTCCCTTATTTTCTATCTTTTACATCTTATCCTTTTATATTCTATGTAAATCTTACTTCTCAATAAAATTAAAAATAAAATCCTTATTTCTAACTGTACTTATCCCTTGCCGTTATATTATCTACAACCTTTAATTTTTCTCCCTCACTTCCCTTATTTCTAATCTACTATACACTTATTCTTTAAATAAATTTTGAATTTCTTCCAATCTTCTTCCGTTGCTTCTTCACTCCGGTCCCGGAGTCTCCCGGTCAACTCAGACAGTTCCATATATTCTATCAACTTCTTCTGCCAATCATCCACTGTTGGTAATTCTTCCTTCTTCCAATTCTTTGCAAGTAGAATTCTTGCAGCTGTTGTGGCATATAAAAAGAAAGTAACATCCTTCCTAGGTATTTCATATCCCGTTATCCCAAGTAAGAAGGCCTCTGGTTTTTTAGCAAAGGTGTTTTTCAACACTTTTTTCAATTCATTATAAATCTTTTCCCAGAAGTCTCTCACTTGGGGGCACGTCCACCACATGTGGAAGAAAGTTCCTTCTTGCCTTTTACATTTCCAACATTTATTATCTTGTTTATGATAAATCTTTGCAAGCTTTACCGGGGTCAGATACCATCTATACGTCATTTTCATCCAATTTTCTTTTAAAACTGAACACGTGGTAAATCTCATATTATACTTCCATAACCTTTCCCAATCTTCCACCATAATATTATGTCCTACATCATTTGCCCATTTAATCATTACACATTTTGTTTGCTCATCTTTTCTATGCCATTCCAGTAATAAATTATACATTTTTGATAAATTCTTACTTTTTGAATCTAACAATTCCGTTTCCAATTTAGACTTTTTCATTTGAAAACCAACTTTTTTATCCATTTTATACATTTCATTGATTTGATGGTATTGTAACCAATCATTTACCTTACTCTTACATGCTCCTTTCCACCTTTCAGCTGTCAAGGAGGCAGCAGTGCAGCGGAAGCACAACCTGTACCGCGATAGCATCGTGATGCACAACAGTGACCCCAACCTCCACTTGCTTGGTGAGGAGACACCCATCAACTGGGAGGAGGAGTTCGGCAAGCAGTCGGACTCAGACCCACCAGATGAGAAGCAGCGCCGGGCCAAGCAAGTCGTTTCAGTCATCCACGTTGACGAAGAGGCCCTGCCCTACGAGGTCACTTCCCTGGAGGGGTCCCCAGGTGCAGCTGAGCTGGAGCTCGAGGGGGCGGACCGCAGTCCTTCTCCTCCTGTGCAGGGGTCCCCTGACAGCGTGAAGGACCTTCGTACGATGCTGGTGAAGGAGTTCTGCGTCAATGCTCCACTTGAGAAGGCTGAGGCCCAGCTGGGCAATGGCACCATTTCCCAGAGGAGCGAAGTAGACCCCAAACACAGGGAGGGGAAGGAGGAGGAGGCCACCACCGGGGAGACAGGCAAGCACACGCTAAAACATTCCGCTGAGTGCCAGGGGGAGGCGCAGGAGGATACGGACTCCATGCCCACTTCTCCTGCCCAATCGCCTTCCCTGGCTGCCGACGGAGGGTCCTGTGTGGGCTGCCTTGAGTCTAGCGATAAGGAGACAGGGGAGGAGACGGGGGTACAAGTGGTGGTGAGCCCAGTTTGTGAGACGAGCATGGAATCCTCTGTGGAGAACAGCCATGGGGCTACAGAAGGCAGCGAAGGGGTGCAGACTCAGTTCTAGGACAGCCGCCCCACCTCTTATGCAAGAGGGTTCCTCTCTTGGCTGTGTCAATGCCAAAGGCAGACTGGAATTGGGGGACCCTGTGGGGGGCGGTGTGGGGGGGAGGAAGGCAGGGTGAGGGGAGAGCAAAGCACCTAAAGTTGATTCTTTGGCCTCCTTAATTTGCATGTGCTCAGTCCATCCAGAGAAGTATTGGGGGGGCACAGGGAATGGGATGGAGGAGCCCCAGAAATAGTATCAGTTCTTCTAGTTCTTGGGACTATGCTGACCTTTCTGAGCTTCTGTAAACCTAGAATTAGGTTGGCTTCCTCACTTTCCTTTCCTTTCCTTTGCACCTTTCGTTCACAATTGGCTCGTCAGGGGTCTCCTTCCCCCATTCCAATTCTACTGAAAAGACACTTTACCTTGGATGCCAATGAATGTTTGGGGTACAGGAACAGAGTGACAGCTGCTTCCCTTCTCCTTGCCCTCCACTATAAAGAAAATGCTTTTCTGCATTTCTTCCAACCCACCTTCATTCTCTTGGAACTTGGTTGTCTTTTAATCCAGTCTCGTTGCCCCACTGATCATTATATATTTTTTTAAGGGTAGTTATCTTCTTTTAACTGTTTCACAAGTAAGAAAATCTCATCACCTGTGCATCTCCAGCTCTTTTCCCCAGGGCTGACAGCCATGTCCTAGTATAGTTCTGCAACCTCCATCACTTGGAGAGATTTGAGGATCTGGGTAGGAATATTAGCTGCAGGGCCTAGTAGGTAGAGCCAGCGAGTCCCTTTTCGCTAGAGAATGACGATGCAGATGAAGGTTAGAGAAACCGGATGTTAAGGCCGAACGAGGGAAGTGTGTAGCAGAAAGCAGTGAACATATGTGGATGAGGGCAAAGCTGCAGAGTAAGTTTTCTTCCCTGCCCAGGGAGGGGGTCAAGTAACATACATATTGTAGGTCTACCACCAATGCAAGAAACTGGGTAGATGTGTTAGTGGTGATGGCTTGTATCCAATACTCATCCTACTCGGAGTAGGCCTCTCTCTGCGCCCAATTTATAGGCAAGGAAAATGATAAGGGAACTTGCCCGCTTTGTTTTAGAACACTTTCTTCATTGGTGGTGCTGGGTGGTTGGGGAATGCAGACTGGATGCCATAGCAATGGGTTGCCCCATTGAAAGTGTGCATACGTGCGTGCACTATTGGATTTACAAAAAATATCCACTTTTCTTTTTACCCCTGGTAGGTAAAAAGAATGTGGTTATTGCCTCCTGGAGCTTCTAGGGATTGTGCCGAAACTTAGTCCTTGCTTGGAGGCAGACCCACTGAAATTAATAGACGGAAAAGGGTGGGGTATAAAGCCTGGTACAGATGAAACTGAGAGGAGATATGATAGACATCTTCAAATGCCTAAAGGGCTGCCACATGGAGGATGGAGCAAGCTTGTTTTCTCCAGATCCAGAGGACCCAAACCAACATCAGGAAGAACTTTCTGTTGGAAAGAGCTGTGTGACAGTAGGAGTGTCTCCTTCCACATGATGGTGGACTCTCCTTCCTTGGAGGTTTTAAAGCAGAGGTTGGATGGTCATTGGTCATGGATGCACTAGCTGAGATTCCTGCATTGCAGGGGGTTGGACTAGATGACCCTTGGGGTGCCTTCCAACTCTACAGTTCTACAATTCTGTGAAATCAATGTATAATATTAATAATATGGTGAACTTGGGCACATGTCAGTGAGTCTGCTCTGAGTAGGGTAGCTTTGGATGCACCGCTGGGTGTTCCTGTTACCTGAGAGTTAACTCACTCATTTCTCAGCATCTCAGGCTCTAGTTTATGAGGCAAATCAAATTTGAGGAGCTTCAGTCATCCCAGAAAGTGTAGGGCGGTCAATCCTTAGCCATGGAACAGCACTACCTCAGGACGGCTGTTCTAGATAATATCCAGGTGTTGTATATTTGAGAGGCAAGGTTTTTTTTTCCACCAGTCCACTCTTCTTTCCCTCTTCCTCTGTGCCTCCAAATAATTGTTTATCTTTAAGGCTATTTTGAGGGACGCGGGTAGCGCTGTGGGTTAAACCACTGAGCCTAGGGCTTGCTGATCAGAAGGTCGGCGGTTTGAATCCTCGCGACGGTGTGAGCTCCCGTTGCTCGGTCCCTGCTCCTGCCAACCTGTCAGTTTGAAAGCACGTCAAAGTGCTAGTAGATAAATAGGTACCACTACAGCGGGAATGTAAATGGCATTTCCATGTGCTGCTCTGGTTCGCCAGAAGCGGCTTTGTCATGCTGGCCACATGACCTGGAAGCTGTACACTGGCTCCCTCGACCAATAACGTGAGATGAGCGCCGCAACCCCAGAGTCGGTCATGACTGGACCTAATGGTCAGGGGTCCCTTTACCCTTTTAAGGCTACGTGTTTGGAACCACAGGTTGGAAAGTTGATGTGTATAGTTGCCCTAATGGGAAGGAGCTGATCTCTAGAAACCTAAGTGGACACAATGCTTCTCTGTCTTGGACCTCTGCATGTTGTTGTGCTACAGCTGCCATCATCCCTGAATGTTGGCTAAGCCTACTGGAGATGATGGGAGTTGTGGTCCAACAGCATCTGGGAAATCCAAAGTTCTAACACTGAATGGGCCCACTGAATGGCAGAACCTGTGGCCCTCCCACCATCCAACTGGTTGATGGGAACTGCAATCAACACCTGGAGGCCTTCCGGTTCCTCATCCCTGTCACGTTTCCTCTTCCCCAATGGCCAAGCTATTGCTTTTGGCTATCAAACATGCTTTTATAGGCGCAGGAGGGCAGGGAAGCAAATGGACATGGGTACATTTGTATGTGTTTTAGTTAAGGGGGTGACAGAATGACATTTTAGAATGAAAACAGTGAAGGCCAATGGGGCAGCTGGCTTCCATTAAAGTTAGAGGGAGTGGGTAGGGTGCAAGCCCACCAAAGGCTGTGCAGAACTATTGTACACTTTTCCAAAGGGCTATGGGAAGGCTGTGAATGACCATGATCCAAGCCTTGCATGTAAACGCACATCTGCACGCACGCACACACACACACACCTTTCTGCAGTTGTGGCACCATGCCAGTTTCAAAGTGCTTGTTCATTATTGCCTTAATGTCTCTCTAAGAATGTTTTTCTCTTTTTTTGGAGGGGGGGATGGAGACCTATTTAGCTATTCATCTTCACTTTCTCTCTCTGCTCTTCTTAAAACAAAAAGTGCCTTAATCTTGGGAACTAAAGCCTGCCTTCTTTTTACCTTTTTTTCCTTCCAGTATACTTTATTGCAAAACTTATACCAAATGTTTAAGAGGGGGGGAAATGTGGCTTATATATTATTAATAAAATCTAGATTTATTTAAGATCAGTACAGCCTGCCTCCTCCTTCCCATTTCTTGGGCTCTTGACAAAAAATACGCTTGGAAACAATTTTGTGTGCTTGACAGATAAGACACAACCTCTTGTCAGATAGGCCTCCAATTGATTTTACTGTGTCTGCATTCACACTGCATTTTATTCCCATTTCCCTGACATTTCTGAAGCTGTTCATTCCTCCCCCCCCCGATTGTATTTGAGCTTTCACACAACACAAAGGTACTTTCAGAAAAGCAATGGAACATAGCACGAAAGATCCATTTGCAGCCCTCTTAACCCAAAAAATCATGGGAGAAATTTTGGGGTGGTATCCTGGCCTGCGGTTCTTTCCTGCTGTTTTCATGGGGGGAATTCATGGGGGAACAGATGGTGGGGAAGTAGCAACATTTGTTGTTGGCAGACCACCTCTGTGTTACAAAGATATCTGCAAACATGACATGAACTATGGCAACATCAACCCTGCTGTGTGGGAATCCCTTGCAGAGGACGGCAGTGTCTGGTGACAAGATGGTCAGGTTGTGCATCCACAGCAGTGACCAGAGGAGGAATGACCGCTGGGAGAAGCACAGAGAGAAGAAATGTCACGGCAGCACAGCCGGACACCTTCCTCTGCCCCAACTGCAACAAAACTTGTCTCTACAGCCACGGCAGGCGCTGCAACTGTTCCAACAGCTTGGCTTCACCTCCAAAGGTCACTCCTCCGTTGTCTCCCGAGACAGACGGATGCCAACACCACCACTACCACACTCACTGCTGGGAATGAAATTTAGCACACGGTGCTGGTGTTTTGGCAAAAAAAAACACTGTTCCATAATGCAACGGGTACTGCAGTGTGAAAAGAACATTAGAAAATGGACAGAAGTGCTGGCATTACAATCAAGAAAACTGAGGCAATATCCCTCACATCTAAATGTACTTGTGGCCCTCCTGCATTCTTCCTCACTCGAGTCTGGTTCCAAGGATGCAGGGGTGGTGGTGGTGGGGGGTATCTATGGACCACCATGTGTTGTTGAACTCCCATAATCTTTATTTATCAATACACACACACTGCTATTCATAAAATCCAGGTGGTTTACAACAATCATCCCTGTCCATTGGCTTTGCTGCCTGGGCCTTATGAGTCCCAACAGTAGCTGTCTGGGATACAGGATCCTCCTCCCCTGTAAGAGAGACTCAGCCCAAACTCTACTACTGATTTCGTCCTGATTGCAATGGAAGCATTTTTAATCCCCCCTTAGGATGGGCAGGTGAACCTTGAAACAGCCGACCTGTTTGCTTGGCATTCATCCTGCTCCGTGTGCTAGGTGGTGTGCCATCACCACCCGTTTGTTGAGCATTCATTCTGTTTGGTTTGTGGAGGCGCTAGAATGCAGCAAATGTGATTACCTTGCTTTACGATGCCTTTCCCATTCTTTCCTTAGCTCAGAAAGTTCATTTTTGGTTGGGCTGGGGCAGGGCGGGGAAGACAAGTGGGCTTGCTATACAAGAGCATCAGATCACCTTTGATGGCTCGCCCTCAGTTTGCCAGTTTGTGATTGAATCCCAGCCAAAAGTAGCAACAGTCTGGAATGATCCACAGAGGTATGTACTGAACGTGCTTAAGCAGTTTTGGGGGGAAGAAAATGTAGTTTTCACATGCAGGAACAACCTGAGCCCCCCCCCTCCCCACCTAATTTGAAGACCATAAAGCAACTTCTGAAATCTGATGTGTTAAGTAAAATATTTTATTTGACATTCATATTTCATAGCACATTCATTTTTAATTTAGGGGGTGCCTCCAAGTTAAAGCAAAATGCCGCACAAACGTTTTTCCTTAGTTCAGCAGCTGGAGCCATAATGGCTCCCTCTAGTTGTGTTGGACAACAGCGCCCACAATCTCTGATCACTGATCATGTTGACGGGGGTCATGTTGACAATATCCAGAAGGCACCACATAGGCTATCCTTGCTAAACACCCTGTGTACATTTTCCTCCCAACACAGTATTCCAGGTGTGGTCTGACCAAAGCAGAATAAAGTACTGTTACTATGGCCTGACTATGTATAAGGCAGCTAGCTCCCTGTCCCCCAAGCATTGACCAGACCCAGTCCCGCAATGCATTAGTGAGGCTAACATTTGATTCCCCCCTCTTTACAGCCTCACCATGTGGTGCTGAGTCCCTTATGTTAATTATGCAGAGTCTTCCCTTTTGTGCCCTGAATCCAATACCCCCACCCCAGAAAATAAAAGAATGTAAGAGCTCTATTGGTCAAAACCAAAGGCTTTACATATAGTCTGGACAAAATAAGAGCAGCTGGGTCAGACCAATGGCCCAAATACTCTGGTATCCTGTTCTGACCGTGGCCAACCAGACACTTCCATTGGAAGCCCTTAAGCAGAACCCGAACACCAGAGCCCTCTCCCCTCCTGTGGTTTCCAGCAACTGGGATTCAGAAGCAAATTGCCTGTGGCTGTGGCAGTGGGCAACCAGTTGGCTATGGGAATCCCATGGCTCTCTCCCATTAACAATCCTCAGCAACTGGGATTCAGAGGGGTGTTGGAGGGGTAGGACCTAGTCATCAGAAGTGGCAGCCACCTGAAACATTATCCTCTTGTGAATTTGCCCAGCTGCCCTTTATTGCTGCCCACTTTGGTGGCTGTAGCAGTAATGCATACCATAGCTTGCTGACTTATGTGCTGTGTGAAGAAGCACTTCCCTCCTGAATGCTAGAGTCTCCCACCCTTCTGAGTTATTGGATGGCCCCAGTTCTAGGTTTATGAGAAGTGGGGGGAACACTTTTTCTAATCCCCTTTCCTCCCATTATGTATAATTTTACATATCTCCACCATTGCCCCCCTACACTAAAAAGCCCCCAAGAGAATGCAACCGAATAGCAGGGCATGTGCTTTGAATGAAGTTGGCATGGCTTCCATCCCCTCAGAGGACAGAGCATAGCAGTGTTTTATAATAATAATAGTAATTTATTATTTATACCCCGCCCATCTGGCTGAGTCTCCCCAGCAACTCTGGGCAGCTGGTTGGTAAAGTTGCCCCGCCCACCTCACTTTCAAGAGTTGCTGCCAGTCAGAGTGGACAGTGCAAGGCCCAGCTGACGAGTGGTTACATATCCTGAGGGTAGAAAGCAAAACATCTCAGTTCTAGCTATTGAGCATTTGTTCCAAGGCACGTAGTAAAGGCACTTACAAATAAATTCCAGTGAAAGAACAAAAAGGTAGAAGGTTTAAAAATGCCCTGCCTGTGGAGGTCAGAGGATGGGAGAAATATTGGGGAGCAGGGGAAAGTATCTTGGAACTACAACAGGGTGACTCCTGTTTACCCAGTTCAGTATCCAAGCACCACAGATCCTTTCCCAATGTAGGAGTCTCCAGTTAATCAGCACTCTTAAACCATCTTCCTGTGCTGATGCCAGCGCTGCTATCTGGGACTGAGCAGCGGGTATGCTATGTAGTAGCCAATGGCAGAGCCTGCAATCACTCCCAGGAAGATCCACACGTTGTAAGACATCACAGCCAGCATCACCAGGTAACCGAGGACTACTTGGACCACATGGAGCAGGGTCTGGACGACATGCCACGAAAACCAACTTTTCCAAAAGGAAAGAGAAACAAATGTCAGGGTTTATCTACACTTCACTTTCCTTGTGGGTGGCGCTGTGGGTTAAACCACAGAGCCTAGGGCTTGCCGATCAGAAGGTCGGCGGTTCGAATCCCCGCGACGGGGTGAGCTCCCGTTACTCGGTCCCTGCTCCTGCCAATCTAGCAGTTTGAAAGCACATCAAAGTGCAAGTAGATCAATAGGTACCGCAACAGCGGAAAGGTAAATGGCGTTTCCTTGCGCTGCTCTGGTTTGCCAGAAGCGGCTTAGTCATGCTGGCCACATGACCTGGAAGCTGTATGCCAGCTCCCTCGGCCAATAATGTGAGATGAGCGTCGCAACCCCAGAGTCAGTCACGACTGGACCTAATGGTCAGGGGTCCCTTTACCTTTACTTCAACTTTCCTCCATGATTTCCAGGCACAGTCTGCACTTTGAAGTTCTGTGTCTGAATGCACTTTCTCCGCCCCCACCCCTCCAGAGCTTTCCCCATGAAAACCCACCCTTTAAAGCGGAATCAGAGCAAACCTCAATACAGGTTTTCTGCAGATTGCTGTTAGCTTCCCCACCCCACCCCACCCCATTTTTTTTACTTCTTTGGGGTGCTGCTTAGCTGTTCCAGGCCCGTGTTAATAGATGCCCTTTCTGGCTCTCTCAAGGTCTCCTGGCTGATGCTGGAGGCAATGGATGGCATTGTGTACTGCAGCACTTTCGCCTTGCCAACCTTTATGAATTCGTACAACACTGCAAGCAGCATGATCACCAGTACTGAGAGCACCATCCCTGTTGGGTAAAAAACAACAGATTTACGGTTGGAGATGGGGTGGGTGGGTGTAAAAATTTATTTGTAAACAACCATTCCCAAACATCTGTGTAACTACAGACTGCATAATTCAACTGCAGGATTCCATTTCCTGCAAACCTTATCTTTTTGGGGGAGGTTGGGTGTTTTTTTTAAGGGTGCAAACTTCTAGCCCATATGTGTGTTAAGCTTATTTCTGGAAAGGGAAAATCAAGGAGTATTCATTTTATATGCACTTTTAGCACTCCGTGGCACAGCTGAAATATTAAAATGTGATAAAGATAATAGTTTACTGATAATACAACTATTAAGAAGTAAGCATGGTAATGATATCCAAAATAGTCACATCAGCACCCGCTCATATTAAAAGATCATTCATTATTACAAATACCCTGTTTATCCAAACAACAAGAGCAGGAGGCTCAATAAGACTTCCAGAGTGAGAGGAAATGGAGGAGATTCAGGCGGCAACCCTACACCCACTTTTCTAGGAGTAAGACCCACAAAACTCAGTGGGACTTAATCACAGGTGTAGACATGTGGAGGATTACAGTGTCAAATTTCCAAGATGCAAGTGGAGCGTTGCTTTTGCTAACCATCTTTCAAACGTTTTCACATACCTGTTTTTAATCAACAATTTTAAGGTTCTAGTTTCTATTTCTGTAAACAATTCAAATAATAATAATAATAAAGCTGGCTTTGACTGCCAAACCCCAATGGTCTCTGTTATGAGACTTTTCCCTATCACTGCTTTCCAGTATATTAATTCCCACAAACTACCAGACCACTGCTATGGGTTGTTGGTGTTTTCACTGCTCATCTGTAGGGAGCTAGATTTGATCTCAAGAAACCTACTAGAGCCTCAACAATTAATATCCTTGTCCAAGAGGCATGTGCTCTGTGTGTGTGTGTGTGTGTGTGTGTGTTCATGTAAATTACCTAATTCACTCATATGCCTGTCTCTATCCTCCCTTAACGCTGTGTCTGTATGCTTTTTAGCTGTTTTTTAACTGTCGTGCGTAAAAACAGGGAGGGGGGTCCTTAAACTTTTATTTGGGAAGGTGGGGTGAAGGTTGAGTCTCTTCCAGACCTATTCTACCTTTCACATACCGGTATATCCAACCTTCCCTGGTTTAGCATCCAGATAACCTTCCACAAAGTCCAGCATGGTCAGTAGTCAGAAATTGTGGGATTTGTAGTTCAGCATCATTTGGAAAGCAGCAGCTTCCCACCCCTGGCATGGAGGAAGTTCTCCTTAACCACCTTCTCTGCCCCTGAAGGGAGCTGTAGTTCTCACGGGCTCCCCATTCTTTTGCCACACCATGCATGACAGAGACTAGACTGGAAAGTAAGCTATCTTATACCATGTCACACCAATGGTCCATGTAGTTAGGTAATGTCTCTCCCAGCTCTACCTGGAGATGCTGGGGATTGAACCCATAACCACCTACACGCAAAGCAGATGCTCTGCCACTGAGCTACAGCTGAGATATTATAGACAATTGGTCTTCTGTGGGCTTTTCCACACTTACCTTTCCACTGCTCTTTCCATGCACAGCAGAGTATTAAAACTCCGTGTCCAAGTGCCCCCCTTTTTTGCTCCAGAGCTTTCCCTCCAAAAACCCACTCTTTATAAACAAACAGCAATCTGTGGGAAAGCAGAATTGCCCTTTGCTCCAATTGAGCACTAAAGAGTAGGTTTTTTGCAGGGAAAGCTCTAGGGCAAAGAAAGAGTGCTCACACACAAGAATTTTAAAGTGCAAGCCTGCACCTGGAAAGAGGGAGGTAAAAACTAAGTATGGGTAAATCCTGTGTTAGTTTGACTTCTGCCTTTTGGCCCTCAAAACTATTATGAAGCCAAGCATTCTGAGGAGTCAGTTGCCCAGGGAAGCCTTATGCATGGCACAGAGCAAGCTTTGTCATCTTTGATTCTGAGGCTAAGGTTTCATATAATCTTCCCTCATCCTCAAGACCTTTCTTGTTTGCCTCAGCAGCTCATATTTACTTAAGAGATAAGGCTGTTTTCTTACCTGCTGGGGTGTGTGTTTTCCAGAAGTCAAAAAGAAGGACCACTTTGTCCGAGAAATAGAAAAACATCTGTAGAAGATGGATGGGAAGGAGGAAGAATTAATGAAGAGGAAACATTGGCAAGGTTTCTGGGACTAGCTATGGACCAAGGGTGGGTGAATCTGCCAATCTCAATCTCCTCCCAATTCAATCCACTAATTTCTCCTCTACCTGCAGAATTAAAGGTCAATGTCAATTTCTCACTTATCTGGTCTTACTTTCAGTTCTCCACATTTCCACGTCAGTATGCAATTCTTTTTTTAAGTGCTCATGATAATTCACCAACATGTTAGTGCAAACTTCTCCTGATACACTTTTTTGGGGCATATTATTTTCACACACACACATTTATGCACAATTTACCCTAGTATATGTAAAGTAGCCCCACTAGCTTCTGGTTGATAGGCCTGTTTAATAAGCCAGAGCTCCAAATCTAATTACCTAAATCCAGTACGCGACTGTACCTAGAATCATAGAATCCTAGAGTTGGAAGAGACCACAAGGGCCATCCAGTCCAACCCCCTGCCAAGCAGGAAACACCATCAAAGCATTCTTTACATATGCCTGTCAAGCCTCTGCTTAAAGACCTCCAAAGAAGGAGACTCCACCACACTCCTTGGTAGCAAATTCCACTGCCGAACAGCTCTTACTGTCAGGAAGTTCTTCCTAATGTTTAGGTGGAATCTTCTTTCCTATAGTTTGAATCCATTGCTCCATGTCCGCTTCTCTGGAGCAGCAGAAAACAACCTTTCTCCCTCCTCTATATGACATCCTTTTATATATTTGAACATGGCTATCATATCACCCCTTAACCTTCTCTTCTCCAGGCTAAACATACGCAGCTCCATAAGCCGTTCCTCATAAGGCATCGTTTCCAGGCCTTTGACCATTTTCGTTGCCCTCTTCTGGACACGTTCCAGCTTGTCAGTATCCTCCTTGAACTGTGGTGCCCAGAACTGGACACAGTATTCCAGGTGAGGTCTGACCAGAGCAGAATACAGTGGTACTATTACTTCCCTAGATCTAGATGTTATACTCCTATTGATGCAGCCCAGAATTGCATTGGCTTTTTTTAGCTGCAGACCCTAATGGTCAAGGGTACCTTTACCTTTACCTTTTTAAATCCAGGGCAGGCTTATGCAAGATCTTGAATAGCCTCCACAAATCTGGTGTCCTGCCAATGGTTTTGAAATACACATCCCATCAGCCCCAGCAAGCACGACTGTTCATTGCTGGAACTGATGGAGGTGTAGTCGAACAGATCTGGAAGGAAACATGTTGACGCAAATTGATCCATTGGGACTGGTAGGGCAGAAAGCAAGGAGCCCAACAGCAGGTAGCGCTAGGGCCAGTGAGAGGTGGTGCCAACTAATTCTAGTGCTTCCCCATCCTCCTCCTTGCTGAAGTCCTACAAAGGCAACACCAGGACTAAAAGTGCATTCAGACGTGAGGAACAGTGTGTTAGTTCTCCTGTCCCATTTTCTGACCTTCCTTTCAAACTGCAGTAGTACCTGTGGTGTTACCGGGGGGGGGGGTGGATGTTGACTGATATACCAGCATGCCATGTTAAATTCAATTCACACCAGCAGGCACAGTGTGGCACAACATCTAACATAATTGGACAGCATTGCCACACCCGAACTTTCCCCCTGTGAAAATGGCAGGAATGAACTGCATGCTAGGTTGCTGCCCCAATTTTTTTTACTTCCCCCTACAGCACATGCATAAACCGCCATCTTGACCGCTGGACCCGCTCTCGGTGTCACCTGCTCCATTTGCCGGAGCCTGTCTTCGCATGCAAGGGAAGCCCCTCACTCACTGAGGGTTTGAGACCCATCAGCTACCCTCGCCTAGTTTAGCTGAGAGTATTGACTTCCGGTCTGCCGTGCTGGTATGGAGGCGCAGAGACCTTGAGCTCCGAGGTCTCTGGCATCACGGAGGGGGGGAATCATAAAATGGACCACCTTCGACTGCCTACTTTCATGGGACTCTCTCGTGGAAGGAGGGGGTGTGTGGAGGCAGGATTGGAAGAAGGTGGATATTGGTTATGTATGTTCTGTTTTATATCCTTTTTTTCTCTTTAATGCAAAAAATTCAATAAAAATTATTATTATTATATATATATAATAGTTTAGCCGAGAGTATTTGTACAGTACCTGGTTTATTGAGAGTATTTGTACCCTGCTGTTCAGCCAGAAAGGCTCCCAGAGCAGCTTACACACAATCAAAACAAGGCAGTTCTTACCCACAAGGCTTACACCCACAAGGGAAAAGGGAAGGGAAGGAAGAGGAAAAACAAAACTCAGGCACAAGTTTCTAAATCGTTGTTCCTATATTGAACAGGAGTGGGAGGAGGTGCCTGGTGGAGCTCTGACAAAGTTGATGAAATGAGCCCTGCTTCCCATCGCTCCTGGTCTGGTGGAATGGCAGCTGAGGTGAGAGGAGGCCTGATGGACATGGCCTGTCATAGCAGAGCTGGTGTCTGCTTCCCAGCTCTCCCATGGCTCTGTAGTCATTCACTATTTTACTCTACTGAGGTGTGGCTGGTACAGATAGGAGCTAGAGCTAAAGACGTTTTAGGGTTAGGAGCTTGGTGGAATAATTAACAATAACAACAACAACAACAATTTATTATTTGTACCCCGCCCATCTGGCTGGGTCTCCCCAGCCACTCTGGGCAGCTTCCAACAAAGATTAAAAATACATTAAAATGTCACGCATTTAAAACTTCCCCAAACAGGGCTGCCTTCAGATATCTTCTAAATGTCAGGTAGTTGTTTATCTCTTTTGACATCTGGTGGGAGGGCATTACACAGGGCAGGTGCGACTCCCGAGAAAGCCCTCTGCCTGGTTCCTTGTAACTTGGCTTCTCGCAACGAGGGAACCGCCAGAAGGCCCTCGGCACTGGACCTCAGTGTCCGGGCAGAACCATGGGGGTGGAGATGCTCCTTCAGGTATACTGAGGCGAGGCCATTTAGGGCTTTAAATGTCAGCACCAACACTTTGAACTGTGCTCAGAAACGTACTGGGAGCCAATGTAGGCTCTGAATCCAGAAGTTCCTAGTTTGATCCCTGGAACCTCCAGATGACCAGTCAGTCACAGACCTTGTGTGTGTGTGTGTGTGTGTGTGTGTGTGTGTGTGTGTGTGTGTGTAATTTACCACAGGTGTCAGGGTGACTCAACCAGTAACACAGGCTATATTTTACAACTTGTACCACTGGTTTGATTCTGTACAAGGAAGTTCTTTATCATGTGCCATTTTCACCATCCCAACCTATGATTATCTGTCATCTTATTCCAACTAATTGTTGGGCCTCTGTTTTGCTTATTAAAGCGGAAGCTCTATTATGGTATGGTCAAAAACAGGGTAAGCGTCTTTGCAAATCCCTCATTCACAGGGTAAGTGAACTCTGAGCAGCACCAATTTCTTGGTGCCAAATTCCACACCTGTGTCGGATCTTCGAACAGAAATTGTTCAGTTCAAGTTGAATCTCTCTTGAAACATGCAAAACTGAGAATGTGAAAGGAGAACCAAAACTGTATTATGGAAAAGCTGATTTCTTAAGAGGCAGAGGGTCAGTTGCAAAAGCCTATGGAGTGGATGGAGCATTTCGGCCCCATCCCTGCCCAAGTTCTGGAGAGCCACTGCCAGCCAGAGAAGAAAATAGGTTAGATCAGTGTTCTTCAACCTTAGGTCCTCAGATGTCTCTGGATTCCAGCTCCCATAACCCTTGACCACTGAGCTTGCTGGCTGGCTGGGGGTGTCATGGGAGATGGGGTCCAAAAACATTTATAATAATATTAATAATAATAATAATAATAATTTATTATTTCTACCCGCCCATCTGGGTGGCTTTAGAGGGCCACAGGCTCCCCACCCTTGCATAATTTATTATTATCAATAACTATGATTGTGTTTCTATCACATTCTTCCTCCCATAAGAGTCCAGGGCAGTTCACATCATTAAAGAAGTATATTCACAATAATTAAAGCATAAAAGGATGTCATATAGAGGAGGGAGAAAAGTTGTTTTCTGCTGCTCCAGAGAAGTAGACACGGAGCAATGGATTCAAACTACAAGAAAGAAAATTCCACCTAAACATTAGGAAGAACTTCCTGACAGTAAGAGCTGTTCAGCAGTGGAATTTGCTGCCAAGGAGTGTGGTGGAGTCTCCTTCTTTGGAGGTCTTTAAGTGGAGGCTTGACGGCCATATGTCAGGAATGTTTTGATGGTGTTTCCTGCTTGGCAGGGGGTTGGACTGGATGGCCCTTGTGGTCTCTTCCAACTATGATTCTATTCAAAACTACATCTCTTAAAAGCCACTTTAAGGCAGTTTCTCGTAATTTTTCAACTAAATTAAAATAAACCTAATCTTCTTTGCATGCAGAAGGTCCCAGGCTCAAACCCTGTCTTCTCCAGGTAGCACTCGAAAAACTCCTGTCTGAAACCCAGGGGAGTTGCTGCTTGCCAGTGTCAACAATACTGAGGTTTTAAACGCTCAACCTAAAGCAATAAGCTGAACATACACTGTCTGACAAAGAAACTCCAATGGGAAGTGAGAAGAAATTCACACAAGACTGGGCATGTCTAGGTGGCACATCACAATTATTGGATTGCTGTTAATGAGAGAGGAGATGGAGGCGGAAACAGAACCAGGATTGAGTCTTTCATTGCAAAAGAGCTTGGGAAGAAAGCCGTGGTTTCTAATCAGTGGGATAATCGGGTAAACACTTCTAGCAGATCACATGAAGGGAGAACAGAGAACTGGAGAATTTCCTATGTTTCACTAATTCCTGAGGAACATAGGAAGCTGCCAGACCACTGCTCTACCTAGTTCAGCAGTGTTTACCAACCCTGGGTCTCCAGCTGTTTTTGGACTACAATTCCCATCATACCTGACCACTGGTCTTGCTAGCTAAGGATGACGGGTGTTGTAGACCAACAACAGCTTGGGACCCAAGGTTGAGAAACACTAGACTACACTGACCGGCAGTGATTCTCCAGGCTTTCAAGGCTGGAAGTCTCTCCCAGCCCTGCCTGGAGACACTCGGAATTGAACCAAGGGTCATTCCGCATGAGAATCAGATCTACATTCTCTTATGGTCAGTGAGGGGTATGGCCTCAGCTGAGGCTGAGGCCTAGAACGAGTCCCAAATGTCCGTTAAAGAACACTGGAGGGAGACACTTGGCCCTTGGGGCTGTTTTCTCCCTTCCCTGGCATATTTACAAGGATACCCAAAGTCTTGTTTACCACTCTGGTGAACTGGTAAAAGCTGAATTTGGATAGCAGCTACTGAGACTCTGCTATAAAAAAAGGCAGCTCCGAGTTTTAAATTGGTGTGGCGCTTCTTTACTACAGATAGAGGCCCTAAACCACGAATCCTCTGTAGTGTTCTTTTTCCAAGTGCCTCTGTCCATCTCATGAGGAAATATTTGCCATAATTTTGGAAACCTTAAGAGTTCACCTGTCCCCCACCACCTCCACGTGTACATGGTTGACATCAAATGGCATAAGGATTCAACACTTGCAACCCGAATGTCAGAAATAGAAGGAATGATTTGCAACAGTAAGATATGAACCATTAGAACGGCATTGCTTTCAAGTACAACAGGAGAGTTAGACAGGTGTTTAACTGAGCAATCCTATTGCACTCTTATTTGAGAGCTACTTTAGGGATGGGCAAATATGCAAGTTTCTTATTTTTCCAATGTCAGGTTCACTTCTTCACGTTTTTACATCACTCTACCATTTTTTATTTTTTATTCAGTTTTAAAAAGGCCTCTTTAAAATACAACAGAATTTGAGTGCAAATGTCCCCATATAGAGAGAGAGCCAAATATACATATTTTTGCAAACCGAGTAGGCCCCCAACACAGATATTAATATAGGCACGTACACTCTGTCTTGGTATATGCAGTTTCGTACCTGTTACAAGGCTAGGGAAAGGCCTTACAAAATTCGTAGAAGTTCAAATTTTGACAGTGGCGCTGTTTCAGTTTGTGACGTGTATTGTTTTGGAAAGCACAAATTAAACCATCTATGGCTTTTAAACTGTGTGTGAGAGGGTAATTGTTTTTGTTTGTTACTACCGGTATGTTGCGTATTTTGGTGCTTTTATATTGTAAAATGCCCTGTGATTCTCAGATGAAGGTGGTATGGAAATTTAATTATTATTATTAATAATAATAATACAGTGATGCCTTGCAAGACGAATTTATTTCATTCCGCGAAAAATTTGTCTTGCGAATCACAGTTTCCCATAGGAATGCATTGAAATTTCTTTTCCTTTTTTTGCCCATAGGAACGCATTAATTAAATTTCAATGCATTCCTATCGGAAACTGCGATTCGAAAGATTAATTTTTCGCAAAACGAATTCGTCTTGCGAGTCACCATCAGATTGCAAGACGCATTCGTCTTGCGAAAAATTCGTCTTGCAGGGCATTCGTCTTGGGAGGTACCACTGTAAATTAGTCAGGCTTGTGAACGGAATCAGATTTCTCCATCCATCCCTACAATGAATGCAGTGGGACTTCTGAGAAAATAGGAATAGGACTCTTTCACATTGAAATCAAGGGGGCTTAAAAGGACTTTGCCTTGACTGGCTTGTTCTCATAGTGTTTACGCTGGGGACTACAATAAATATCAGAGTCCTCTTCCATAGGAAGTTGCATCAGCCTGTTGCAGCAAATGCAAAAGAATGTGACTGGCCTATTGAGACCTACTTCCAAGTATGCATACACAGGATCGCTCTACTGAGGTGGGACAGTTTGGCACATCCTCAAGTAGGGCTTCCTGAGTAAACTGGCAGGTAGTCAGGATGCGGAAGCTGTACTGTCTAACCCACTTTCCTGGAACCAAAGAACAGCTTCCGATTATGCTGGGAAAGCCCACTGAGGAAGCATGACTCATATCACCCGACTGCCTTTTTCATGCACACACACGTTGCATTATTTTAACTAGTAAAACACTTCTTTAAAAGCCATTAGTAGGGGGACGGGATTGCAACAAGAAAATTCAGAGCCTTGTCAAATTACAGCAGAGTCACCTCCAAACCCAGTAGTGGCTGGCGCCCTCTGAGAGACAACTTTTCCTCAATTGGTGGCCTTCGGAATGACTAGGAAATACCTGGATGCAGTGGTGATTGGTGCCCATTGAGACAGATGGTGCCATAGTCAATGAGAGGCAGAGGCAACTCATTCTAGTTTTGCTCCCCCCCTCCCTGTTGAGTTCTACAAGGGCAACACTGAAACCAAGGAGCAAGCTGACTGGCAGTTCCACCCCCTGGACTGGCTGTAAGTACGGTAGGAAGGCAGGGAGTAGGAAGGCTGGCTGTGGTTGGTAGAACAGGGCTCCATTTGTCCCAATGGACCAGCCCCCATTCTCCAGCTCTCTCTTGTCCTCCACTTGCCTTTTGGGAAGACAATAGGATTGGGTTGAGACTCAGGCTGCAAATCCACACACAGCAGTCCAAGGGCCATTTCACATTGCTAAAGGCTCTTCTGTTTCTGCAGCCCATTTACCTGGTGGTAGTCCAGTTTAGGCTGGTCCAGTTGGGCACTGCCCCATCAACCCCAACTGCTCCTGCCTGTCTGCCCTTTTACTTGCAACCAGTCCAGGGGGTGGCCCTGCCTGCCAGCTTCCTCGTCCTTAGTCTCAAGTGTTGCCCTTGAAGCCAGAAAGGAGAAGGATGGCAGGGGACTAGACCATAATTAGTTGGTTCTGGCTCCACTGGTCTGAATGAGCTCCAGCAGTTGCCTGTCTTGTGCTGACCTCTGAAGCAGGAAACCCATCTATCTGGACAGGAGGTTATGGGGGTGGGGGAGGAATGAAAGTCTGTGTGGGGGCATTTTACATCCCTAGCCATACCAATTAGCTCTCAGGTACAATTTAGCAAGGACCTTTCAAACCCTAGCTTGGAGCCAGGGTACTTGAGGGATCACCTCCTCCTGTACTCTCCCAACGATCAGGAGGAGATAAGTGTCAGACCTAGGATAGAGGCATTGCTGGTGGTAACAAAGGTGGCACTGTAAGGGAGGATTTGGGGGCAGGTGCCTGCAGCCCCACTCAGCAACACAAGTAGGAAGGTTCTCAAAGCATCAGGACTCTCTCATTACATTCTGAAGTAACAGGTAGGTAGCCATGTTGGTCTGAGTCGAAGCAAAATAAAAAAATTCCTTCAGTAGCACCTTAAAGACCAACTAAGTTTTTATTTTGGTATGAGCTTTTGTGTGCATGCACACTTCTTCAGATACACTTGAAACAGAAGGGTCTGACTCTTCTGCTTCAAGTGTATCTGAAGAAGTGTGCATGCACACGAAAGCTCATACCAAAATAAAAACTTAGTTGGTCTTTAAGGTGCTACTGAAGGAATTTTTATTATTATTCTGAAGTAAGTGAAACAACACATGTCTCCATCTAAAGAGGGTCACCCTTGCAAAACCATGAAGTCCAGAGTCCGAAATTGCCTAACTATACCACTTCCAGACAGTTAGGGGGAGATTCTATAGCATAGCAGCAAATTCTGGGTGTACAATTCAGGGTGATTAGGCATGCCTGTGCAACAAACCTATTCCAGCCCACCCCACCATAATCATTTTCATAGCCTTCTATATACTATGACGTTAGATTCTTCTGAGCTGCCTGCATGGTGCATAGCCACTGGGAGAGCTGGACCAAAATTTTCTTTATATATCTAAATTTTATATTCATGCACTCTGGACCCAAGATATATCTCCCCAACCCCACTCAAGGATTTAGTGCCGGTAAGGCAAGGGCATAGCCGCAGCTCAGTGGTACAGCATCTGCTTAGAGAAGGTCCCAGATTCAGTCCCTGCCATCTCCAGGTAGGAATGGGAACAGTCCTTTTCTGAAATGAAGAGCAGCTGCCAGTCAGTGTGTGTAAACAATTGTTGTTGTTCTGGCTGTGTAAACATTAGGTGAGCTTGATGAGCAATGGTTTGACTCTGCGTGAGGCAGCTTCTGATGAAACTCGCCAAACGGTAAGAGATGTATGTACATCAAGTCATCCCAAAATCTCTCCACTCCACCCCCCCATTAGGGACAAAATAAAGCTCATTGTTTTACTGTACAAGGAACCAAACAAAACAACAGTCTGTTCCTGGTAAACAGGCAACAGATGGAGACGCTGACTCGCCCAGGGTGCAAATTAAGATCGCAATCGAAATTTCATTACGACGCTCTTAAGAGAGCTAAATAAAGGCTACTTTCTGTGCACAGTTACGTTGTACAGTAGTAAAGTAGTTGATTGTCCGGCATTTGTTTATAAAAATTGGATCAGCATCGATCTCAGCACGAACGAACACGAGCGAGGCGGGGAGAATTTGTCACTTCACTGTCCACAAACTTTAGTTTTTTTTAAAAAACAAACTCTGCATTTTAATAAGTAAATTAAATAGACACCCTCTACAGTTTTGAAACAGACTTGCCTGCATCATCTTGCTGCAGTATTTTCTTCACCTCTTCGTTTTTTCCTCCGGCAGAAGCAGCAGGCGAGTTGCCGTCTGTGTGCAATTAAGTTCGTTCCACTTGATCAGGTTCCTCCTAAATTCAATCCCTCAGTAAAAGATAATGTATTTAGTGAGGAGTCACGTGGGCGAGGGCGCGGAGCATCCTGGGAATTGCAGTCTTATGATTCTGGTTTATTTCCTCTCCCGTCTTCCTCCCCAGTCCCACCCCAGAATAAATGTTATCTTTCGATTTAGATAAGCGACACATTGCAAACCCTTGATTGACTGCATGCATCGCTTTGTGCTTACTCTAGAGTAAGTGGAGAGTAGGAGTTAAGCTCTCACCCATATTTAAGCAGCTCTTCAGGGCGATTCCAAAAAAGATTGCAATAATACTGCGAATCATAAATGTAAATCTAGGTCAGGTAGTCCTAAGGCTCTTTGCAACGATACCGTTTACCTCGGTTCATAGTTGTAGTTCCCTATTTTTAGAGAAGGGAGAGAGGGAGGGAGAGATTGTACACTTTCAAACTACACCTCCCAGAATGCTTTGCTCGGCAAGCCCGGATGCAACAGCTGTAACAGCTGGTGGGGACGCTGAGGGAAGCACTTCTATTCCTGCAATCGAAGAGGGCCTCCCTGCGATTATCTTATTCGGCTAGGCACAATATTAGTTCTATATTTATTTTATCTTACCATTTATAAGCCGCCTTTTAGGCCACCTACCCTCACAAGGCTCCATACATGCACCCCTCGAATAACAAATATTTCAGTATCATCCTATTTATTATACCATCTTAAGCGTAATCAAAACCAAATACCAGAAACAAAACCACCATACTAAGCAACCTGTCGTTCTATTTACAACCAGTAATCTTTTAAATCTTTATAGCCAATTAAAAGAAAAAAACTACAGGATCTCACCAACTTCTTCTTTTTTATTGAAAAAAGATGAGTCTTAAGCACATAAGACAAGCATGTTGGATCAGGTCAGTGACCCATGTCCAGCATCTTGTTCTCACAGTGGCCGAACAGATGAAAAGGACTCCAATTTCACTCTCTCTCTCTCTCTCTCTCTCTCTCTCTCTCTCACACACACACACACACACACACACACACAGAGTGCATTATCTTGATGTCTGTCCTCTCTGGTTCTCACCATATATGTAAGCTTAACCACACATACCTTGTCCCAGATTTTAGTTATCCATTCTCTCAAGAATGGTGTTCTTACCTCCTCCCCAATAAAATTCTGGCACAGGGGTGCCAACTTGAATAAAATATTGTGGGGGCCCAGGTAAGCCCCTCCCTGCATAATCAATCACACACACCGTCAGTCACACACATGATCAGTACACACACACTGTCTGAATGGGTGTCTGAATGCCCATCAACTTTGTGGGGGCCTGGTGCCCACAAGTAGTTTATTGTGGGTGCCGAAGCCCTCATGACCCCTAGGAGTTGGCTCCTAGGTTCTGACATTAGTTAATAGATGATTAATTCCCTGTCCTCTGTGAGTACAATTTTCTTTAACATATCCAAATAGGAGAATTAAAGGGTTCCCATCACTATACTTTCCAGAATTTTCTGGCATGAACTCCAAATATCTCAGCATTTGCAGCTTTACACCTCCAGCAGGTACCACTGGCAGTTGGGTAAATTAGGCTCAGACATTGTGGTGTTAGGTTCCTGCCATTGGTTAATTCGACAGCCTCCTCATCCCATTTAGATTCATTCCTCAGCAAGAGGGGAGAGATGCAACAGCCCCCTTGCGGCTTTGAGGCTCAGTCTTTGCAGCAGACTGCAGCTGAGGCCACCTGATGCTGCATTTAGAAAAGGGAGGTGGAAGAAAACACAGGAGGGTTCTGCATTTGTCCTTGCCAGCCAGAAGCAGGTTGTTGGGGAGCAATGATTTTAAAACTATTTTAAAAGCAGATTTTCCAGCAGCACGAACTCTGCATCAGACTCCACACACCAAAAAAGGAAAAGCCAAACAAATGCAAAGTGTGCCCTGTTCCTTCCTTACACCCTGAATCCGTGGTGGAGTTCTCCATAGGGAGCTTGTAGCTCTTATCCACTATACATCAGGGATTCATCCATCTATGAAGCGTTACCTGACCGAAGGGGAAGAAGAGGAGATTCCAGCCAGAAAGAAGAACGTGATTTAATATGGTCTGGGGAGTTTAAGAATGGAAACTGAGCACATTCTCCCTTTACATAATTTGTGTGTACACTCTGTCTCTGCAGTAGCGTGTAGTTTGTAGTTAAAGTGCTTAATACCGGTAAATGCCTACACCTAATATGTTTGATTTTTGCCCACCCCAATTTTTCAAACCTCACATCAGCTTTCCAACTTCGTGATGGCCTCACTCCAGTCCACATTTTGTACCCAACTGCACACCAAACAAACAAACGATTCACACTTTTTTCTGTGTATAAAAGAATAAAATTGTAGAGTTGGAAGGAACCACGAAGATCAAGGATAATCTATTCCAACCCCCTGCAATGCAGGAATCTTTTGCCCAACTGGGGCTTGAACAACCATGAGATAAAGTCTCATAATCTACCAACCCAGTTATCCTGAGTTATCCTTCGGGGCCTCAGCTTTCACCATGATTGCTTTCACCATGATACATTTTCTTCCACTCTGGGCAGATCCACACCATGCATTTAAAGCACACTCAACACACATCCTTGTGTGAAGCCACTACCCTGATAAAATGCCAATTGCTTGATTCCTCATCAGATTTTACACAGCTTTAAATATTGAATATATATTGTTACCTGAATGGTGAGAGACTCTGGGAAACTCCTTAGAATGAAGGTCAACGGTCAACAGAGACTGTGGTGTCTTTAGGATACAGTATATGGGTTTTTTATACATACAGTATATAAAACCTGAACCCAGACCCTCCAAAGTGTCCCTATTTTCCAGGGGCGTCCCTGATTTAGAGAAGCAGTCCTGGTTTCTGATTTGACCCCAGAATGTTTCACTTTTCCTTAGGATGTCCCTATTTTCATTGGAGAAATTTTGGATGGCATGGAGTTATCCGACCCCCAAGCCATCTGAAGGCAATCTTGTATAGGGGAGTCCATTGGTCTTGCAGTCCATCGGACTGTCAAGAGTCTCCTCCAGCACTATAATTCAAAAGCATCAATTCTTCGGCGATCAACCTTCTTTATGGTCCAGCTCTCACTTCCAAACATCACTACTGGGAAAACGATAGCTTTAACTATACAGACCTTTGTCAGCAAGGTGATGTCTCTGCTTTTTAAGATGCTGTCTAGGTTTGTCATCGTTTCCAGAAAAGCCCCAAAGACATGTAAAAGGGGGCTTAACAGGCTAGGCTAAAACTGTTAACAAAGAGACTAGTTTGACCACTTCCTATAGACTTCCATCTTACATACATCAAGTCACAGGATTGGTGGTACCCAAATATAATCCAAACCAACTCCCCAATCCTATTATTATTTGTTTCTGTTGATTTATTGGTTTATTAATAGTATATAGAAGATATTCTGTATTTTAATATTTGATGTTTTATTATGTTTTTATATATGCTGTAAGCCGGCCAGTGTGTTTGGGGGAACCCAGCCAGATGGGTGGGATATAAATATAAATATAAAACAACAACAACAACAACAACAACAACAACAACAACAACAACAGATTTATGTAGTGTACATTAATAGCTAATTACTTCCAGGCAATAGTTATGGGATAGCCATTGGACTTCCTTCCCACATGCTCCTTTCTCTTAGGTAAATAAAAGCTTGAAAATCATATATTGGAAGCACTTTCTCTATGAAGAAAGACTGTTTAGATCAGGCATAGGCAAACTCCGGCCCTCCAGATGTTTGGGACTACAATTCCCACTATCCCTGACCACTGGTCCTGTTAGCTAGGGGTGATGGGAATTGTAGTCCCAAACATCTGGAGGGCCGGAGTTTGCCTATGCCTGGTTTAGATTGAGAAAAAAGGAAGATGGGAGTTAGTTTATAAGACTTCTCCCTCTACTCACAATAACTGGAAACCATGGCCACCCAAATGAAAGAGATTGGCAGGCAATTCAAGACAGACAAGGGACAGAAATTATTTATCAGACAAAGTGAAACAAAACAAAGTACTGTACCCTGCTATCATTTGTTTATCAAATTAACTGCTGCAGAATCTGGGAATGACCACTAGATGGCTTCCAAATGGGATTTTGAGAAATTAATGGTGGGTTTTTTATTGGTTTTTCCAATCATCAGGTGGTGTTTGTTTTAATGGAGAACAAAGATCCCTCTATTTATGAGCAAACTTAAGAAACACCAGTACTGTAAGTACAAAAAAAACAGGGCCAGCTCTAGGTTTAAGGGACACCATGGAAAACTAGTTACAGGTAGGTAGCCGTGTTGGTCTGTCGCAGTCAAAATAAAAATAAAAAATCCTTCCAGTAGCACCTTAGAGACCAACAAAGTTTGTCGTAGGTATGAGCTTTAGTGTGCATGCACACTTCTTTAGATGCACTGAAACAGAAATCACCATACCCTTATGTATAGTCGGTGTGTGTGTGATGGGAATGGGTGATGGGCTGATAGGAATGGTGAACCTGTTAATGACTGTTAATGACTGCAATTGGTCTTGCAGGAAAAAGCAAGGGCTGAGGTGCTAAAGAAAGCTTGATCATGTATAATGAGATAAGAATCCTATGTCTCTGTTCATACCAGGTCTCTCCATGGTTTTAAGCTTGGTAATGAGTTGCAATTCAGCACCTTCTCTTTCCAGTCTGTTTCTGAAAATTTTCTGCAATAAAACAGCTGCTTTGAGATCTTGTATAGAATGTCCTGGGTGATTGAAGTGTTCTCCTACTGGTTTCTCTGTCTTATGGTTCCTGATGTCAGATTTATGTCCATTTATCCTTTGGTGTAGGGTTTGGACTGTTTGTCCAATATAGAGAGCTGAAGGGCACTGTTGGCATTTGATGGCATACACAATGTTAGAAGATGATGTTGGCATACTGTGGGGCCATGCGGGTGCCCATTGCTGTGCCGCTGATCTAGAGGAACAGGTCATCACCAAATTTGAAGTGGTTGTGGGTAAGGACAAAATGGCAGAGTTTGGTAGCAAAGTCCGCTGTGATTTTATCTGAAATGGTGTTCCTTATGGCTTGTAAACCATCGTTGTGTGGGAACCATCTTCTAACATTGTGTATGCCATCAAATGCCAAGAGTGCCCTTCAGCTCTCTATATTGGACAAACAGGCCAAACCCTACGCCAAAGGATAGTAAAGGTAAAGGGACCCCTGACCATTAGGTCCAGTCGTGACCGACTCTGGGGTTGCGCGCTCATCTCGCATTATTGGCCGAGGGAGCCGGCATATAGCTTCCAGGTCATGTGGCCAGCATGACAAAGCCGCTTCTGGCAAACCAGAGCAGCACATGGAAACGTCGTTTACCTTCCCGCTGTAGCGGTTCCTATTTATCTACTTGCATTATGATGTGCTTTCGAACTGCTAGGTTGGCAGGAGCTGGGACCAAGCAACAGGAGCTCACCCCGTCACAGGGATTCGAACCGCTGACCTTCTGATCAGCAAGCCCTAGGCTCAGTGATTTAACCCACAGCGCCACCTGGGTCCCTACGCCAAAGGATAAATGGACATAAATTTGACATCAGGAATCACAAGATAGAGAAACCAGTAGGAGAACACTTCAATCTCCCAAGATCTCAAAGTACTGTAGCTGTTTTATTAAGAAAAAATTTCAGAAACAGACTGGAAAGAGAAGTTGCTGAATTGCAACTCATTAGCAAGCTTAAAACAATGGAGAGACCTGGTATGAACAGAGACATAGGATTCTTATCTCATTATACATGATCAAGCTTTCTTTAGCACCTCAGCCCTTGCTTTTTCCTGCAAGACCAATTGCAGTCATTAACAGTCGTTAACAGTCATCAACAGGTTTACCACTCCTATCAGCCCATCACCCATTCCCATCACCCCCCCCCCACACCCTCTGACTATACATAAGGGTCTGGTGACTTCTGTTTCAGTGTATCTGAAGAAGTGTGCATGCATGGAAAACTGTGCCTCTGACATAAGTAGGTGATGGGGTTGCTAGGTGGTAGGGGGTAAGCTTGCCAACAGCAGTGTAAAATAAGGTGGGCAGGGCAGGTGTAAGCTCCTTGGCTTTTTTGTCCTGATGTTGGGAATTGATGCTGGGCAGTTAAGACCCAATCTTGAAGCCGCTGCCCAACTAGAGATAGCCAAGCACTGGAAGTACTCCATATAGTTCTCATTGGGATGGTGGTCCAAATTCTGGTCTCTTGCCGTAATGGCTTATGCAAATACAAATAGTATTGAGGAGCAGAGGCAGGAGGGACTGCTAGGCAGGTACACAAAACCCCTTTCTGCATTATGTCGCTAGTCAGAGAGGTGTAATAATACAACTGCCACTTCTGCAGAATTTTGTTGGATTTACAACCAAGATACCTCCCTGAACAAGCAGCTCCTGGTGGATATTACTAAGTGGTTTATTTCGTGTGCTTGTGGATTTCCCTTTTCAACATGTAGTAAACTGCTGCTGTGCACTGCATTTTTTATGTTTATATTAAGATTCCTTTGCAAAGTTATGTACTGTATAGTATGATGCTATGATGTCATGGCAGTGGCAGACTTTGGGCTCTCTTTCAGCAGTGCCCTGTACGATGCTAAAATTCAATGATACCCCACTCCCCCACCTCTCATGCTCCATTCTACAGCATTGTTTTGGTGCCACCTGAAGCTCTAAAACCACCTCTGGTCACGCAGAGGTATATTTTTAAAAGGGGGCAGCTATCAGATAATTTCTAATATTAGATACTGTTAGGATTTTTATATATCCTCTGCTGCACAAGCAAGGAGCACATGTGTGACTGTTGTTTTTCACACACTGAGTCTGAGATACTTCATGAGAGAGGAAGTTTATATTATGTCTCTTCCTGATCATGTGATGTTATTCTGTACACTTTCGCTTCTGGTTCTCAGTGGAGAAGGAGGCAAGATGTGCGTGCTGTCTTCTACAGAGGGGGGGGGGGGTCACATATCATTGGCCTCTGGTCTGTCCAGGCATCAACAGCCAGGGAAGGCCATTTGGAAGTGTCCGGATGGCTGGGGCTGTTTCCAGTCGCCCCACGCACGCATTGCCAACATGCGGCAACCTTCGGATGATTCCAACAAGTACAACTTAGGAACACATCCAAGGTTTCTTGTGTGTGTGTGTGTGCGGTTGGAGGGAAATTGTGCTGTTGGAAAGTTTGACAATGTGCAATTTGAAAAAATGGGTGGGGGTGGAATTGGGCAAGTTAGGTGTAGCTGTTTATTAAGCACTTAACTGAGAGCCAATGTCAGGGACAGCATGCACACAAATTATAGAAGGGTAGAATGTGCTTGGTTTTCATACATAAAAGATATTGCCCAAACCAAATTAAAACACTGTATTCTTTTGGGCTGGAAACTTCTCTTCTTCCCCTTCATCTTTGGGCAGGTCATGCTTCACAACACATCCTCATAAATACATTTAAAGTACTCCTGGTTTTGCACCTGTTACTGAACTAAGGCAGACTGATAACGAACCATTGCTCCATAACAAATACAGGCTCTTGTGGAGAAACCACCAAAGATACAGGGTGTGAGGAAGGAGCGAGCAAAGCACACTTTTTATCATTTGGCTTTTCTTTCTTTTTTTAGTGGGGTGTGTCTGATGCAGAAGTTGTGAAGTTGTAAACAACAACAACAACAAACCTGAACTGGCTAACAAATAGTCACACACAATTTGGGGGAGGGAGACTCAATACTATAACAAATATATTTGAAGTGTATGAGTTCAAAACTCTGTGCAGTCCCACATTCTGAAATTGAAATTAATTTTCTTCTTCTTCCTTTAAGCAGGAAGCCTTAACAGCAGCAATGTCTGCAGACGGGAAGCTTCCTGTGTTGCCAATTAATTCAATCCTGTTTTCAGAGTCACAAAGAGTTGAATCTTTTAAGTGAAGAACAATTCTGTGGTAGTGTGAAGTTTTTATGCAAAAAAAGGTCCCAGGTTCAATGCCTGACAACTCCATGCAGAGCGAGGAAAGTTGCCTGGCATCTAAAACCTTTGTGAGCTGCTCCCATTCAGTTTAGAGCAGGCACGGGCAAACTCGGCCCTCCAGATGTTTTGGGACTGCAACTCCCATCATTCCTGACTACTGGTCCTGTTAGCTAGGGATGGTGGGAGTTGTAGTCCCAAAACATCTGCAGGGCCGAGTTTGCCTATGCCTGGTTTAGAGCAGTGGTGGGTAGGAGATATATTGGGATCTACCACTAGATTTCTGGGTGATTTTTAGTACATTTACAAAGATTTCTTATTCCTTACGGCAGCAATATAGAGGGTCTCCCCTGGAGTTGCTGTAACCAAGAAAATTGGGTAGAGGAAACAATAGTAGATTTGTACATGCTAAAGATTGTAAATTCCATTGCTGGGGTAGAAAAGTCTTCATCTGCCAATGGAAGGACAACAAGAAGGGAGCCCAGGGGCATAGCCAGGGAGGTGCGGTGGGCAGCTGCCCCCCTAAATCAAGTGGCATCAAAAGCTGCCAAGAGGTCCAGCAGAACCAACAGGTTCCTTTCCATCCTAAATAGGTTAGCCAAACCTGCCATTTTAGGTCCTGTAACAGTGCTAATAAACCAAAACAAACCACCACAAACTGGCTAATAAATATAAAAGGGAATTTTGTTGTTGTTTAGTTGTTTAGTTGTGTCCGACTCTTCGTGACCCCATGGACCATAGCACGCCAGGCACTCCTGTCTTGCACTGCCTCCCGCAGTTTGGTCAAACTCATGTTCGTAGCTTCAAGGACACTGTCCAACCATCTCGTCCTCTGTCGTCCCCTTCTCCTTGTGCCCTCAATCTTTCCCAACATCAGGGTCTTCCCCAAGGATTCTTCTCTTCTCATGAGGTGGCCAAAGCTCCAATAATAACTGGACTAAAGATAGACTAAAGACCATTCAAACAAACAAAAACATGTTACAATGCCATGTGCAGATCAATACTAGTTCTGCCAAAGACATGGAATGAATTATATGCACAGTGAACGTTTTAAAGTCTGCATAAATGAACCATTCAACAAGTGGGTAATGTCCAAGCACTGAACAGCAACCTGCTGGCAATAGAAAAATAAAGAATGTTCACGATAGTTTGTAAAAACTGAACTGAATAGAAAATTCTTCAGTTGGTCTTAGGTTGCCACCACCCTGGTGAAGTTAACACAGGTGGATGAAAGGAAGAGCTGGATGGAATGTTCTTCAGTAGGTCTAAATAACCACCACCATGATGAAATAAACGCAGGTGGGCAAAATGAAGGAAGACCTGTCGTCCGGATATGCAACAGGTTTTGCCACAAAGTTCATCAGTTCAAAAGGCCAGTCAGACAAAACAGTTTACACAAAATAAGAAAGTATTCACAGGCACAGCTAACACATTGCCTGTAACAGTGTTGCCAAAGTAGACATTATAATCATCATCAATATTGAGATTGTCTGTAATCTGCTCTTCAGCCTAAAAAGGCTTCCAGAGTGGTTTACATACAATCAATTAAACAAGACTGTCCTTGCCTGCAGGCTTACCATCTAAACAAAATGAAAATACATGACACATAAGGGGAAAGAGAAAAGGACAGAAGGGGTGGGGGTGGGGGTGGGGACAGGCACCAGTTCTTGAAGAGTTGGCATGGAAGTTGGCATCTGGGTCTGAAGCAGGGTCTCATCTTAGTGTCTATATCCCTGTGTCTCTTGACATGTGGGTCTGGTGAATAGCTACCGGTATCTGTTTCATTGGGACTGGGGGTGGTGGTGGTAGCGGAAGCTTCCTATATTTTTAATTATTTATTTATAACCTGCTTAGTGTATTTGAAAAAAATAAAATCTCTAAGCAGCAGTGCAATATCAGTAAGAAAAAAAAGTGTTGCTGTTTTTAAAGCAGCATAAAACCTGCAAATCCAGCTACACGAAAGCAAATTTATAACAAGGACTCTGTGGCAGTGGTTTAGGGGGGATGCCACCGAATATTTGCATTCTGCAAACAAGTAGGCTACATGTGTAAACGCATGTAAGGGAAGTTCATTCATACAGCAGGAGAGGCTGTAATTCTTTCTTTTAGCCACCCCCATCCCTTTATTTGCAGATGTTGGCTCCGCCCCTCACCAGAGTTGGCCGATGAGCAGAGCCGCAGGCGGTTCGTGTGCGTATGTGTGTGTGTGTAAGGGGGGGGGAGAGAGAGAGATGCTGAGCAGGCGGCGCGCTGATTGGCCGGCGGGGGCATGACGCCATCCACGGCACCACCAGCCTCTCTCTGCATCAGCATCAGCAGCCCGCATCACAATCCGACCACGCCCTGCCTGGACCTGCCTCCTCCTCCGCCGCCGCCTCCCTCCGCATCCTTGCCCAGACTGCCCTCCCTCCTTCCTTTTGCAGTCAGCTGAGAAGCCAAACCGGAGTGCAGTTTTGTGCGGGGTTTTGAGCCGAGCAGCAGCAGGAAAAGGAGAAAAGGGGAAACCAGACGCGGGGATTCCTCCCCACACAAACACCTCAAGAAGAAGAAGAAGCAGCGCCAGAGAGGGGCACCATGGCACCCGCTGGGCTTAAGGCTGTGGTGGGAGAAAGTAAGATTAAACTCTTTCATTTAATGGGCATTGAGAGGGGGGCTTTCTATTCCCCCCCCCGCGCTCCGTAGTCCCGATTGTAAAAATAAATAAGGGAGGTAGCTGCTGAAATCTGGAGAGTTGGTGGTAGTAGTGAAGGAAATAGAGTATTAAGAGGGATGGAAGGGGGATATTTGGAGTGCCACTGCAGACCTTATGTTTTTTTTTGTTGGGTGGGGGTGCCCTCGATGGTCGAGGACACTACGGGTAAAGAGATCCCTTCTACCACCACCCTTTTTATACAATTAGTATCTATTCATATTATTGCTAGTCTTGGCCAAAAAAAGAGAAGCGTTCATAACTGGAATGGAAAAGGCAGAGGGGGACGCTGTTATTCTGCAGTATGTACAGTGGAAGATGGGGGGGGGGGACAGCACCGGTTTGACTATCCGCCTCATCCTTGCCCCGTTGTAAAAGGGGGGGGGCTTTTTACCAGTAGATGTATCCTTAACAGATCGGTGTAAGACTGGTGTCTCCTGTGTCCTTAACGGATTTATCTTTTACTGGAAATTATATCAGTTTTATTGCCTGCAATACACAACATGGAGAATGTGTGTGTGTGTGTGTGTGTGTGTGTGTGTGTGTGTGTGTGTGTAACTGTCAACTGAGAAATCCTCTTGTACTTGCAGGTTCATTTGGGGTGGATTCCCCCCCCTCCCCCAAATCCAGTCCTTTATTCTCTCTATCCAACCCCCCTCCCCCATGCACAGTGGAAGATCTAGCGCATATCCTGCAGTGTCAGTGCAAAACAGCCTGGTTGTTATCTCCCCCCCCCCATATCTCATGTATTTTCCTCTCTGCCATCCCCCCTTCAATAAAGCAAGTGCACCATAATTATTGTGTGTGTGGGGGGGGGATACTCGGCGAAGAATCCAACGAAACTGAGAAGTCCTTAGAATGACAGCATATAATGAAAGCTTTTCCCTGCATGGGAGGCTTTTTCCTGAAAATGAGAATTTGGTTTATATGTGCTCGCACTGATTCAAGGGAGGGGGGCCTTTGCGCACGGAACTGAAATGCTATTTTTGGTCCTTTTGACTTTAGGAGTTGTGCATTCTAAAGTATATCCAGGGAATGGTGTGGAAGGGGGATTTGCTTTATTGCTCATGCTGCAAAATTTTGCATTGTGGGTTTTTTTTTTCTTAATGTGCCTGCCACATACTAAAATGTCTCGATTATATAGGTCAAGTGACATATTGCCAAAGTCCTCTTCCATTTGTACAATGCAAGTAAATGATTTCAGCCCTTTGTAGGTACGCAGATAAATAGTGAAGACGATAAGGTGGTGGTTACTTTTAATGGGGGTATGTTGCTATGGCTCCTTTAAATCCTCCGTCTGTCTTAAGCAATTAAGGTTAAGCCATGTTTTCAAAGGCAGTGTTGTCCAAATTACATCAGTCGTTTAAAAAAGAAAAGCAACGTAATGCTAAATTATTATTATTTTTGCTTTCTCATAGAAAATGAAAGGAGCAGAATCATAGCTGGGAAACAGCCCAAAAAGGTGGCAGCTGGGGGGGGGCAGCAGCGGGTTTTTTTTTTAGTATTTAGGAAGGAAGGCATCTTCCTCCATGTTATGACACTGGTTCAGCACTGCAGTCAGATGAGGCTGGAGATGGTGCGTGGTGGCATGACTTGGCGAGGTGGAGGCTGGGGGAAAGAAATAATCCTCTTAGATTTATGGCCTGCTTTATGTTGCACTAAATCACCTGCCTAGAGACCACTGATCAGCATCTCTGCCTGACTGTTGCGTGTTCTCAATTCTTAAAAAAATGCATTGAGACTCAGGTACTGCTAAAGGGGCAGCCTAGGGGGAATGTTTCCCCCCGCTGCTTTAGCCCAAATGCCACCCTTTTCTGCAAGGCAGGGCAGATCCCCCCCTTATGCTTCAAAATTTAATTTTTTTTCAGAGGGGGCAGCATGAAAAAAAATGAGAAGAGATTTGTTTGTGTTCTGTCCCCACTTGCTGGAAACATTCCTAGGTAGGAACTACACAAAAATAAAATCAAAGCGTAATGATTGAAGCAACGAGGGAAATGCTGACCAATCTCAGTGTTTGCTTTTGGTGACCTCTAGCCCATGCACTGTGAATCCCCCCCCCTTAGGTATATTATACCGTAACACAGTTCTGTTACAGCAGCAATTAATCATTACAATCGTCAACCAATGAAGATGCAAATGTGAATTTGTTGGTGGTGATACGCTGTGAAAATTGGACAGAATTCAGGGCCCTGTTCTGGCGTTCCCCTTACAAGCCATGCTTTAGGTCTCTCAAAAGTGTGTGCGGGAGATGCTTAACAGCTGACTATCTGATTTATATTGATAGGAACCTGGCTGCCTATTGAGATGATCACCAGAGGCCTTGCTTCAGAACATTCGCCTTTTATAAGGGTGTCACTGAGCAGGGATTAAAACTCTTGTCTCCCAGCTCATAGCCAGCACTCTAACCACTATATGCCACACTAGCAGTCCTCATAATGTTTACCCTCCAGCACATATTCAGTAGCATACCTACAGTGTCTGAACATCAATATCATTTTAAAGTTATCATGTTTTTATCCTGTTGATAAAGCCAAGGTCAATGAATACCCTATAAACCCAATTGACCATGTCTTGTGACTGTGAGTTGCATGAGTTTTAATGAAGCAGAGGTGCAGAGATACTTAAAAAGCTGTTGGGTGGTTCTGTTGTATCTAAAGGAAGGGTGAGGAACCCATGGAGCTCCAGATGTTTCTGGACTATAGCTTCCATTACCATTGACCATACTATCTAGGGCTAATAGGAACTGGAGACCCAACGACATTGGGTGGGGATTGGGCGGGCACAGGTGCCCTACCACTGATTCTTAAGGCAGAGATATAGGCCTGCCTTACATGTCATGGGCTGTATCCAAATAAGTTCTACTCAGAATAGACCCAGATACCGTAAATTAATGGATTCATGGGAGTCAGCTCCATTATTTTCAGTGGGTCTCCTCTGAGTAGGGCTAGCATTGGATACAAACCAATGCTGTTGTTTTCTGATATATCTGCAATACCAGGGTTGGCTACAGTGCCTTGTCTAGTGTATGTCAATGACAGACATTATTATGATTGTCCATCACTGCAAGCTGCCTTACTGCATTTCCATCTCCACCATTCCCATTCAAAAAAATTCCTGCATGGTTCACAGAGCTTAGCTCTCTCAATTCCTCCTCCCGCATTTGTATTTCTGTCTTGGCAAATCCTGATTTCAGTGAGAGTTCTAATTTTGATTTTCTTTCCTTTTTAAAGTAGAACTTGTGATTTGTTCTTAATTAGACTTTCCTTGGAGTGGGACCCATTGAAATCAATGAACCTAAGTTAGTTCTGCCCATCAGTTTCCATGGGTTTTACAGGTGCTGTACAATACTCATTCCTCACTTGTAATAAAAATTTATTCTGGTATGGCAGCACCTACACTTTGGAACTCCTTGCCTGATGACACCAGGCAAAGGCAGCCACCTTCACAGCTCTCTTTTGGCTCCTGCTGAAAACACTTTTGTTCAGGCAAGTCTCTCCAGATACATAAGATGTTAATTACTTTTAACCCCTCTTAAAATGTTTTGGGTACTTGTTTTTGCAGATCACTTAATTTTTTTTTATTTGAGGTTTTTGTTACAATCAAGTGGTATATAAATTGTTGTTGTTGTTTAGTCGTTTAGTCGTGTCCGACTCTTCATGACCCTATGGACCAGAGCACGCCAGGTACTCCTGTCTTCCACTGACTCCCGCAGTTTGGTCAAACTCATGTTGGTAGCTTCGAGAACACTGTCCAACCATCTTGTCCTCTGCCGTCCCCTTTTCCTAGTGCCCTCCATCTTTCCCAACATCAGGGTCTTTTCCAGGGAGTCTTCTCTTCTCATGAGGTGGCCAAAGCATTGGAGCCTCAGCTTCACAATCTGTCCTTCCAGTGAGCACTCAGGGCTGATTTCCTTCAGAATGGATAGGTTTGATCTTCTTGCAGTCCATGGGACTCTCAAGAGTCTCCTCCAGCACCATAATTTAAAATATAAATATTATTAGTTAAATAAACATTAGGTATGACCCCATGAAATTCATACAATTTGATAAGACCTGATCAAACCCACCCAAGTGAGTGGGATAAATCCTTGCTCATTTCACAAAGGGTCATCTTCCTTTACCACATGGGTGTGGAATCCCAGGCTACATTTCTCATGGATTCTGCTCCATACCCTGCACTGAATCTGAATTGGACCCCTTTGTGGCTGCTGTTTAAAAAGAGGAGGAGGGGGGGGCAACAGTTCAATAGATGACAACATGTTTTGTGTCTAGGTGTGCCCTTTGAATACAACCAGAAAGTGACTGTCAGACTGATGTAGCTTCTGGGTCGAAGTTCCCTAGATGACTCTCAGTACTTTTAAGGTTTGGTGGGTGGGGGAGCTGTGAGCAACTCCCAACATCACTTGACCATTGGTCAGGCTGTCTGTGGCTGAAGCTATCATCCAGCAAAGCCTGGAGGGCCACAGCTCTCCTTACCCCATGCTACTTGAGGGGTGGTTTCTTTCAGCAGTGTGAGTTTGATGACAGTGAACACACACTCTCCCAGTGTTCGAAACTCCCATTGTTCTAGGCACATTTTGCGACAGGGAATTTCATTAAGACAAGCAGTTTCTGAGCTCTGGGCACAGTACTGTGCCTAAGATTTCAGATTACAACTGCAGAGTGGAAGGAAAAGAGGACCTTTTTTCTGCTTCCCCACTTCCAGCTGCTCTCTGAAGACTGGAGAAGAGACCCTCTTGAGAATATTTGGGGAGTGTTAAGAAACCAGAGGCCTTTTTATTGGGAATAGTCGGAAAGGAAATATCCAAGAAAGATGTTACTTTCTTTTTGTATGCCACAACGGCAGCAAGAATGTTGTTAGCAAAGAATTGGAAGACACAAGAAATACCTACGGTGGAAGAATGGCAGATGAAAATGATGGACCATATGGAATTAGCTGAACTGACCAGGAGGCTCTGCGACCAGGGAGAGAAGTCGGTGGAAGAAGATTGGAAGAATTTTAAAGATTATTTGAAGAAATATTGCAATATCAGTCAGTTTGAAATAGATTTGGAAAAATATATAATGTTGTAGTTTTTAGAGATTATTTTTAGGATTAAGATATTATGAAAGAATGATAGATAATGGTTAGATTTAAAATATGTATAGATAGATGGATATAAAGTATGTTTAAAAAGTAAAGAAACAGAAATTGCTAAAGAGGAAATACAGTGAAATGTGGCATGGGGGGTACGAGGAAGTCACCCCAAAATGATAAGAAAGGATGAAAAAATGTTGAAAGATTTTTTTCTTTTTGTTTTTTTCCTCTCTCTCTTTTTTTGCTATGTTGTTTGTTTGTAGTGGTATGTTTTGTATTTTATGTTTTTCTCTTTTTGTTGTTAAATATTTGTTATCATAAAAACAATAAAAATTTGTTGGGGGGGAAAGAGAATATTTGGGGAGTGGGCAGGGGAAAGACTAGACCATGTGAAAAATGAACATAATATTTTGGCTGCAGTTCATTCATTTTCACCTTTGTATTCTTGTTATAAATACGTGCACCTAGACATTCCGTTGTTGCACCCATAACCTAGATTTAAGGTGCTATGTAGCTCCTGGCTTTCATATCTCAGTTTCTGACACTGTTCTCTCCTGTGTACATCCTGTTGCGAAGCAAAATATTGTTGGCAGAACTGTTGTGGCTTTATGAGTGCTGTGCAGGGATGCTTTGACCTCTGCCTGTGTTTATCTGAGGGGCCTCCATAGCGAGACATTGGCCAGATCGTGCAACATGCCTTCACAGCCCCTTTAGTCATGACTTCCTGATGCTTTGCATCCTCGGGGATGAAGTTATTTCCTGCCTTTCAGTTTCCTCTCTGTGCTCATTCCTTGTTTCCATCTGAATTGTCTTGTGATGGTGTAGGTACCTCTGAATGCAGCCAACTTTCTGACCCTCAGGAGGCTCCCTGTCCTGTCCTTGCTGCACATCCTTGAGTTCTTTATTTTTCTGGCTGGGATGTGCCTTGTGGTGATGCCTCTCTCTTGCCAGGATGGAGAATAGAGAATGATGTGTGACTATTGGTAGAAACTTGCCCACCGTACAAAGGTGTTGCTTGCATTTTCTGCTCTGCCCACTTCTGCCTCTGGCTCTGACCCAACACTAGGAATGTGGCCCCTGGAAAGTTGTATTGAAGTGTATACGGCCCTCAGACTGAAAAAGGTTCCTTGCCCCAGTGTACCTTCTTTGAAAAGGTACCTGCTACACCAAAGGCAGTCACATCCACACAATGCATTAAAAGCACATTTAAGGCACATTTATTTATTTATTGTTGGAAAAAACTCCAAGGAGTTTAAGGTGGCACCCATGGTTGTTAACCTCCACGACAACCCAGTGAGGTAGGTTAGACTGAGTGGCAGTAACTGGCCCAAGGTCACCCACTGAGCTTTAAGACCGAGTGGGGATTTGAACCCTAGCCCCCCAGGTCCCAATCTGCACCACACTGGCTTTCATGGCTGCCCATCAACTACCAATCTAGGAAACTACAGATTGGGGGAAGAATGTGGCCTGGGAAGAGCCCCAGGGGCCAGATAGGGACACCAAATTCCCCCACCCCTGTTGTAATGTTGAACTGAAATCCTGCCTTCCTCTGCTTTTCACCCACTGGTTCTAGCCCTGGCCCCTGAAGCAACAGTAACCAACCCTGCGCCAACTTTTCTTCAACAACCCTTCTGATCATACCATGCCTTCCCTGAATCTGGAGACCCAGCATGGTATAGTAGTTAAAGTGTCCTGCTAGGACCTGGGAGACCAGAGTTCAAATTCCAACTAATCCATGAAGCTCGCTGGGTGAACTTGGGCCAGTTACTCACTCTCAGGCTAACTTCCCTCCCAGGGTTGTGCATATGAAATGAGGAGGGAGATAACTGTGTAGGGCACCTTGAGCTTTTTGAGGGAAGGGTGGGATATAAATGCAGTGAATAAATATGAATAAATAATTTTCTCTTCACCAGGCTAACAATATTATGCTCTGTTCCTGAAAGGACATGGTTTCCAGACCCTTAGCATTCTGGGCCTCATCTACACTGTACATTTAAATCAGTATCATACAACTTTAATCAGCTGTGTCTTCCTCCACAAAATCCTGCAGACTGTCGTTTGTTCAGGGAACTGAGAGTTTTTAGATTTCCTGACACCTCCCTTGCAAAAGGGGACATTAAAGTTTTGCTTGACCTGACATTTACAGCATGTTATATGTTAAAAGAGAATTATATGAAAAATAATATATAGGTGGTATCTGCTACCAAGTAAGTTAGCAAAGATGTATAAATCAGAATCATATACCTGCTGGAAATGTAAGGGGATAAAAGGTACAGTACCTTATTCCACATGTGGTGGACATGTAAAGCTGTGAAAGGCTACTGGGACATGATTTATAATGAAATGAAAACTATGTTGAAAAGGGCTTTTATTATTAAAAAAAAACCAGAAGCCTTTCTCTTAGGAATATTAGGTTTGAATATACCTAAAGATCAGGAAAATCTCTTTATGTATGCATCAACGATAGCCCGAATAGTATATGCTCAGAAATTTAAGGAAGGTACAATGCTGACTGAATTGGCTAGTTTAACTGGCAAATTATGAAAACAGGAAGGGATAATTTTTTAAGAATGATTGGAAAATGTTTGTTGAGTATTTGGAAGATTATTGTAAACATCTAAAAACATTAGCGGAATAGAAGAAATCTAGCAGTGAAAATATAAACAAAGGAAAAAATTGGATGAGTTAAAATAGGGTTTTGCAGCAATGAGGGAGAACTGTAATGAACCATGGGGCGGGAGGCGGGGGAAGGAAGTCAATCTTTAATGCTTTAATGTATGGATTGTTCGATGTACTGTATGTTGATTTACAATACTGAAAATGATAAAGTATTTAAAAAACAAACAAGTTTTGCTTACCTGTTGCACTGAACACAGGTACATGCTGTCTCTCCACATGTGCAAGTGTTTGTGTGAAAGTGTGTACATTTGTACCCCTCAGCTGTTCAACACAGGCTGTAAGCTTGTTGAAAATGAGATGTAAATAATTTTACCGGTGTACTGCCCAACAGTTAGGGCTGTTCACATCCAGCAAGGATACAATGAATGACATTCAGCAACGATACAGCTGTACACTTGAACAATCATTCACTGGTATCATTCAAGAGAATACAGTTCTGTGTATACCAGTATACCACAGTTGAATGTACACACATCAAGTGTTCACTCTTTCACACAGATGCTGTTACATTTGTACTTGTACCTGTGGTCAGTGTAGCATACGAATGGACCAGTTGTGTACATATATTGCACGTTCATTGACTGTTACCTGGGAGAATATCTGTACAGTAAATATGCTTTCATATTTGCCAGACAGCTGTAACCTAGGGCTGCATCTCTTTGTTGATTTAGGAATGGAGATGAATTGTTTAAAAATGTTTTGGCTAATTTAAAAAGGCACTCACCCTGATTAATTGGGTTAATTATTTTTAATCTCAGTCCTCAGGGGGTGGGTAGAAACATGGGTGGCTGGTGCCATTTTGGAAGAGGCTTATTTCCTCCTCTTACACAGAACCAGTTTTTTATTTATTAAAATATTTATATTCTGATTTTCATAGAAGTTTACATTTATACATAAAATCACCCAATAAATATAAAAATATTATGATGAGAAATCAGCTAACTAATTATGGAAATACATTCTTAATTGCCTGCTTAAGCCTAATGGAATAGAAAAGTTTTCAACAGGCATTGAAAATTTGAAACAGACGGTGTCTGCTGAATGTTTTGGAGGTGGAGGGAGGGGGTGATTAACAAAATAAATCTTCCTGGCAAACTGGGAATATCCCCTCAGTCACACAATTTAGTACATACCACACCTTTCCTCAGCAGAGTTGCTTTTTCTTTGAGAAAAATAAGTCGCTCACATATATGTAAACTAAGCTTTATCAATAAAGAAAATAACTTAATGAGAAAAACTCAATACAATAACATGAGACAAGTCTGAGGCAAGAAACAAGAAGAGGCAGTTGGTCCCTCATAACTGACACTCTAGCATTCCCGGTTGGACAGTGTTCTTGAAGCTACCAACATGAGTCTGACCAAACTGGGAGGCAGTGGAAGACAGGAGTGCCTGGCGTGCTCTGGTCCATGGGGTCACAAAGAGTCGGACACGACTAAATGACTAAACAACAACAGCAACTGACACTCTTAACTGAACACACCCTGAAGGGAGGGGCTGATTCTGGAGCAAAGCACACAAGTCCCGCCCACCAGATACCAGGCACTCTACTATTCAGATTAGGCCCCAATGTTTTTCTTACAAACCACTTCTCATTGTGCCCACTTTGAATTAATCAATTTTAATTTAGCATGTAAATTCTCAAAACCTTATTTAAACATTCAACAATTTCTGTATAATCTTGTTTGATCTCGGTATACAAAATTGTATCATCTACCTTGCTTTATACCTTTGTACATTTCCATTCTTATCTAACTTTTTCTTAAACACCTATTTGCACCATATAGCCTTTTTACCCTTTGGCAATTTAGTAAGTCTGCAAGTGTTGTTTTTATTCAGTGCTTAAAATTCTTCCTTGGCTGCTTCTATCTACTTGTCAGCTTCTTCTGCAGGAGGTTGGTCAATTTCTTACCATGTGTCAGGTTCACCATTAGGCACTGCTGTTAGGATGCATGATAGTCGCTCTGCTGGCACACTTTTGTTAACTCATGATGTGTGTCTGATTAACGGTTCTAGTTGTTCATCCATATCAACACACACAGCTTCTTCTCCTGACTGTCCTGCTGGTAGATTTTCTGTACTTGGACTAGTTTTCTTTGATCAGTTTTACTTCTTCTTCTTCATTTTGTCCTCAAAGCAAACCTGCAAGGGAAGTTAGTCTAAGAGGTAGTAGTGACTGTGGCCAAGGTCACCCAGTGGGATTTGTGGCTGAGTGGGGTATTTGAACCCTGGTCTCCCAGCTACTTAGGGACCCAGGTGGCGCTGTGGTTAAACCACTGAGCCTAGGGCTTGCTGATCAGAAGGTCGGCGGTTCGAATCCCTGTGACAGGGTGAGCTCCTGTTGCTTGGTCCCAGCTCCTGCCAACCTAGCAGTTCGAAAGCACGTCAAAATGCAAGTAGATAAATAGGAACCGCTACAGCGGGAAGGTAAACGGCGTTTCCATGTGCTGCTCTCGTTTGCCAGAAGTGGCTTTGTCATGCTGGCCACATGACCTGGAAGCTATACGCCGGCTCCCTCGGCCAATAATGCGAGATGAGCGCGCAACCCCAGAGTCGGTCACGACTGGACCTAATGGTCAGGGGTCCCTTTACCTTTACTCCCAGCTACTTAGTCTGACACTCTAACCATTAATACAGCACTGTCTCTCTGTCAAGGTAGTTATGGGCATCTGCTTACAAATCTCCCTAACTAGATTGTGGCTTTTTAAAAGAGTAAAATAAAATGTTGCCCATAGACATTTATGTTACGCAGAGTTTATTGTCGACAGCCCTGATGCTGAGGGATTTGTACCAGCACCAAGGTGAATCGGCAGTAGCGGAAGCTGCTACAGGTTTGTTGATTCCTTTAGTAGGTCACCAGCCTGGCACAGTTCTTCTTTCTTTTTGTTGATTCTAGGAATAAGAAGACTGCCAGCTTCCTAAGATGGCATGGGCATGATAGTATGATTTGTATTTATTAATAGCTTGCTTTTCCTCCAAGGATCTCTCAAAGTGTAGAATGCGTTGCCCGCTAACAATCCCATGGCATTTGGTAGGTTCGTTTTGCTGTGTTCTACCGTACATGGCAACTTGGGATGCGGGTGGCGCTGTGGGTTAAACCACAGAGCCTAGGGCTTGCCAATCAGAAGGTTGGCGGTTCGAATCCCCGCAATGGGGTGAGCTCCCGTTGCTCGCTCCCAGCTCCTGCCAACCTAGCAGTTTGAAAGCAGGTCAAAGTGCAAGTATATAAATAGGTACCGCTCCGGTGGGAAGGTAAACGGCATTTCCGTGTGCTGCTCTGGTTCGCCAGAAGCAGCTTTGTCATGCTGGCCACATGACCTGGAAGCTGTACGCCGGCTCCCTCGGCCAATAATGCAAGATGAGCGCCACAACCCCAGAGTCGGTCACGACTGGACCTAATGGTCAGGGGTCCCCTTTACCTTTACCTTTACATGGCAACTCAAGACTGGAAGACAGGAGTGCCTGGTGTGCTCTGGTCCATGGGGTCACGAAGAGTCCGACACGACTAAACGACAAAACAACAACAACATGGAAACTACTCAGGGGGTGCTATTTCCCCACCCCTCAGAAAGCTAGCACCTCATGGAGAACACTTTTAGCCTAGTTCACACCCTGAAGTGCTTGCTTTCCAGCTGCAAAGAGGATTATTGTTGTAGGCTTTCCCCCCTAATGCGGCAAGTGAATGCGGCCTGAAGTGGAACATAGGAATAGAGGAAGCTGGCAGGTGCATCTAGCTCAGTACTGTCTGCACTGATTGATGATGACTTTCCTGTGTTTCAGGCAAGGGTCCCTTTGAGCCATGGGAGCTTTTGCATGCATAGCAGATGCCCTGCCATTGAGCTATGGCCCTTCCCTTAAAACAGGGAAAATATGAAGCTGCCTTATACTGACTAGGCCATTGGTCCTGCTAGCTTAACATTGTTTACACTGGCTGACAGTGGCCTCTTCGGGTTTCAGGTATGGAGTATCTCCCAGCTTTAACTGAAGATGCTGGAACATTCTGCCATAGCTGCCAAGTTATCCCTTATTTTAAGGGATTTTCCCTTATGCTGAATAGGCTTCCTCGCAAGAAAAGGGAAAACTTGGCAGCTATGACATTCTACATGCAGAGCCATGAAGCTATGACCCTGGTACAGCTCTAGAAGGATCCTTCAGTTCTGCTTGTTTGTTTGTTTATTTAGATCTGCTGGAAAGCAGCCCTGAGAGAGGGCTGGACAGCATGCTTGCATGTATGTTACCATCATACTGCTCAAGCTATACATCTGTAAATAAATGGATCAAAAATATTTAAGGCTTTTGTGCAATGATCTTCAGAGGAAAATATAGTCTCTTTGGCTGCCCAGAATACGTACTATCTCTCTAATAGCAAAATGGGCTAGTTGGTACTGATAGGACTGTAGCCAAAATTGGGCTACTGAGAATCAAGTGGGTGTTATTCACATACTGTGTGGAACCTCAAGCTTTGCAGACATGCAAAAAACCTAGGAAAATACCCTCCGCCGACCCACTGCAGTAAGGACTGCGTGTGTTTGGTGGCCACCGGATGCCGAGGGCCTGTTTAGGGTGGGGAAACAGAAAATGGGGGGGGGGGAAGGAGGTCGGGAATGGAATATATTGGAAAAGATATATCTGGCTATCACCCTGAACAGGAGTATCCTGCACTGCAACATTTTGTTACAGCTCTCACTAGTTACTTATTGGCAATAGAGACATGGGGCTCTTCCAGACTTCATTTTGTGCCATGTTTCTAGGCACTGGTCTGGGCTTTAAAGCGTGGACCGATGTTTGGAAAGCCCAGTGCAAAAGGAAGTCTGGATGAGCCTATAGTGCAGGCACCCCCAAACTTCGGCCCTCCAGATGTTCTGGACTACAATTCCCATCATCCTTGACCACTGGTCCTGTTAGCTAGGGATCATGGGAGTTGTAGGCCAAAACATCTGGAGGGCCGCAGTTTGGGGATGCCTGCTATAGTGCCTTTAAAAAATACTACTAAAATGTATTCCAGTATCGCATAAAGCAAAGGGTGTCCTTTATCTGAGGAACAAGTCCCGCTGTCAGGTCAAGCACACATTTTTTTCCAGCATGCTATTTTAGCAATGTCATGGTGACGGTGTCCATTCTTATCCTTCCTTCTGGGTGTTGTCCTTTATTGATCTGGTTTGCTTTCAGGTTACTCACCTCTCTCCTCTCTTTCCTTTCTCTCCTTCCTAGCAAACTCATGTTGTTATTCGTCCATGTTTTGAGACAGTGTTATTATCCAACCCACACACCTTTTTGCATTTTTTTCAAAAAACCAAAACAAAGAACCAACCGGTACTGTATAGGGAAACTAGACGGTCCCAGTCTTGTGTGGAGTGTTTTAGAGGAAGCGCCCCCCACACACCCAGTTTCCAGAGAAATTCCCCCACCCCTGTGTGTCCCCTTGAAACCTCCTTTCCCTCTTTTCCTTCTTATTAGATTTCCTGAGCTGAAAGCAGAGGGAGAGAGTGTGTATGTGTGACCTGAGCAATGCTGCAATGCAGCTCTGAGGATCAAGAGCATGGCATAAGAAATGGCTGAGAGGGCCATATTGTGCTTTGCTGCAGAAGGATGGGGAGGTTTGCCACTTCACACATCTCCAAAATAACACATCCATCACCCAAATTAATAATACTGTAATAATAATTGCAGAAAACTTTAAATTTAAGAGAGAGAGAGAGAGAGAGAGAACTTTTAATTTCTATGTATATGTGCAAGTTCAGAAATGGTGGCTATAATTCAAATGGAAAAGACTCTGTGCCTGCTCAAGTGCTCTGGTGCCCAAGTGCTCATAGTTCTTCCAGTGTTCTTTTTTACAATCTCTAAGCAGACTTGTACCGGGCAGCCCTTGAAATAGAGCTCTCACCTCTATTTTCACATGGTTAAACAATGAAATATACACCCGCAAGAAATAGCAGTGGCCACTGATTCAGAGGGCTTCAAAAGAGCATTAGACAAATGGAGGATCAGACTATTAGAGATGATGGATATGTGCCTCCTGTACTGTTGCCTCTGAAGACCAGTTCTGGGAAATCACAAGTAGGGAATTGTTATTGCAAACTGGTTCAGCTTCTAGGCTTCCCACTGGGGTGCCTGGTTGGCAACTGTGAGAGCAGGATGCTGAACTTGGTGGGCCTTTGGCCTGATCCAGCAGGACTCCTTCTATGTTCTTAAGATGACACTTTTGAAAAAAAAAACCAAAGGCACCTTCTTGTGGCTTTGAGTCTCGAAGCTTGATCTCACTTCGTACGGTCTGCCCTGTGCTGCCTACGGGGAGCCAATAGTGTCATTCCTTGGAGGTATTGATCACTGCCAGGAGATTTGGTGAGTGGGAATTGGCGGTTACCTCACTGCAAGAAGTGAACTAAGGGAACTAGGCAGAGGGCCTTATCAGCAGTGGTGCCCTCCCTGTGGAATGCCCTCCCATCAGATGTCAAGGAGATAAATAACTACACAACTTTTAGAAGACATCTGAGGGCAGCTCTATATTAGGAAGTTTTTAATGTTTGACATTTCATTATGTTTTTATATTTTGCTGGAAGCCGCCCAGAGTGGCTGGAGAAACCCAGCCAGATGGGTGGGGTGTATACATATGTTGTTGTTATTAGCAGCAATGAATATTCTCTACCTATATACCCACTGTAGCAGAGGGTGTATGCCGCTTAAGACCAGTTGCTAAGAATAACAAGTGGGGAGAGCTCTTATTCTGGGTCCTACTTGTGGATTTCCCTTTGGGGCATCTGGTTGGCCACTTTGAGAACAGGATGTTGGACTAAATGGGCCACTGGCCTGCTCTAGCAGGGCCTTTCTTAAAGTAGATCACAAGGCAGCAGCTCTCCAAGGTACCGGACACAGCTTTCACATCACCTACTGCCTTTCAACTTTAGATGCCAGCAATTGAACTCGAAACTTTTTGTGCAGAGGGAACTGGTGCTGTATCACTGAGCTGTGGCCTCTTCCCTCTCCAGGAAGATTACTGGGAGAGCTGTAGTATTCTTACTTCTGTACATCTTGAAACACAACAGGAGCTTCTGAAGCAGAAATAAACCTGTGCGTATGGTGGTGGTGTTGTTGTTTTTTAAAAAAATTGCTCTTGCCTTGCTTAATTAGAGGTTAAAAATATACACATAGCACAAATGAGGTGGTAGAGTCAAAGAGTGGTAGAAAGGACTGTACCATGCCCAGCTGAAGCTGGAAGTGTGTTCTATTCATAAGGAGATTTAAAAACAAAAATGAAGGAGTCGTTCAGAAATTGTATGCCTCCCCCCCCCCACTATAAGCTCGAAGTGGTGTGATCTCCTCTTCCTCCTGCTGCTGTTGCCTGTGCAGCCCATGCCTAGAAAAGGGGAAGCTGGCAATAGGCTGCGGTTTGGTGCAGATCATAGGGTGGGGTGGGGATACTCTGTGCAAGCTACAGGGTTTGGTTTCTTCTTTTTGCTGAGGCAGATTATGTAAGCAGAAGGTTTGCAATGTCTTGTTACTCTGGAAACTTCCCCTATGCTTTCTGCAGAAAGGGGTGTGTGCAGCTGTGTGTGTGTGGATGTGTGTGTGTGGATGTGTGTGTGTGGATGTGTGTGTGTGGATTTCCCCCTTTTGTCTCATAAAGTATTTGTTGAAAGAAAAATACCTTCACTTTTTAAAAAAGTGAGATAAAAAAAGATGTGTTTACTCCTGCACATTTGCTGTGCACTTTTCTTGGTAGGGATTGGCATAGCTGCCAAGTTCTCCCTTTTTTTAAGGGAAATTCCCTTATGCTGAATAGGCTTCCTCGCGAGAAAAGGGAAAACTTGGCAGCTATGGATTGGTCTGCCAATTTTATTTTCCCTCTGTTTCTCAAGTTCAGTTTTCCACATTTCTGCAACACTTTGTAGTTTTTTGAAATGGTATATGTTCATGAAAGTTAGTCAACATTTTAGTGCAAATTTCTAACTTTCACATTTTTGCAAGCAGTTTTTTTTAAAGCAGTGTTCCAGAAGAATCCACATGGATGACCAATCACTCTCTGCCTGAGTCTTTCCAGAAGACTATGTGGATGACTAACACCTGTTTGCTTACCACTCAAATCATCCTCACAAGGACAATATATATATTTCAGGAGGAAGGGGGAGGGCTATATTAGAGAAGGGAAGTAGCTCAGGGGCGGAGCTCCTGCTTTGCATGGACAATGTCTCAGCTTCAATCCCTGGCATCTCCAGGTAGGTCTGGGAGTGTGTGCTGCCTGAAACCCTGGAGAGCTGCTGCCAGTCGATGTAGACAATACTGAGCTATACATAGACAAATGGTCTGGATTGGTATAAGGTGGCTTCCTGTGTCCCTAGGAGCCAACAGTCCAGATCTCAGCCCATGCAGAGGGTGAAAGTGGTGGGTGATTTGTGTATACAGGGGTCTGGTGTGATGTCACTTCCGCTTAGTGTAAACCATCCATAAAAGGGTTGCCAAATGCGATTTAGCATGGGGATTACAAGGCATCACCTCAAGCTGCTTGTTTCTTGTTTCTAAATAAGGTTCTGATGTCTCTCTCTCTCTATGTGTCAGATTATCAGCTCCTTGCACAGAAGGCAAGCGAATCGAGGGATTGATGCCTCTCTTTGTGTGTGCTCAAAACAAAATAAAAAAAATCCTTCCAGTAGCACCTTAGAGACCAACTAAGTTTGTCATTGGTATGAGCTTTCGTGTGCACTTCTTCAGATACACTGAAACAGAAGTCACCAGACCCTTATATATAATGAGAGGGTGGGGAGGGGTATTACTCAGAAGGGTGGTGGGAATGGGTGATTGGCTGATAGGTGTGGTAAATCTGTTGACGACTGTTAATGACTGCAATTGGTCTTACAGGAAAAAGCAAGGGGTAAGATGGCTAAAAATAGCTTTATCATGTGTAATGAGATAAGAATCCAATGTCTCTATTCAGACCAGGTCTCTCCATGGTTTTAAGTTTGGTAATAAGTTGCAGTTCAGCAACTTCTCTTTCCAGTCTGTTTCTGAATATATATTTTTTGTAATAAGACAGCTACTTTGAGATCTTGTATAGAATGTCCTGGGAGATTGAAGTGTTCTCCTTCTGGTTTCTCTGTCTTGTGATTCCTGATGTCAGATTTATGTCCATTTATCCTTTGGCGTAGGGTTTGGCCCAGGGTTCCCCAAACTAAGGCTCGGGGGCCGGATGCGGCACGCGAGGCTCTTTTATGTGGCCCCCGGCACCCGCCGCCACCCACTGCTGCAGAAAGTTGACATCTGATGGGAGGGCATTCCACAGGGAGGGCACCACTGCTGTTAAGGCCCTCTGCCTGGTTCCCTTAGTTCACTTCTTGAGCTAGATGAACCAATGGCCTGATTGACTCATTAGAAGGCAGCAGTTTCCTCTGTTCCTAATCATGGAAGGGGAAGCTCAACCCTCAATTGTGCATTTGTTGGGAAGAGTGTCTTAGAATCCAGCTACAGGGAGGGGTGGTACTTTGGAGGAGGGAATCCTCTTACTCCTCCCTATCTCTTTCACTTTTGCCTCCTTGCTGTTGTTACCTTTCTTCTGATTACAAAAATAAAATTTGAAGGGCAGGGAGAAGGCAGAGTGCCAGTTGAACATAGGAAGAGCCCTAATGGATCTGCTCAGTGACCAATCTAGCTCAACACAGTGGCCAACAAGTGCAGTAGTACTCTTCCCACTTGAGATTTCCAGACGAGTATTCCCTCCATCAAAGAAGGCAGAACATAAGAGCCTGGCTGCTGCATCAGGCCAGTGGTCCACCTAGTTCAGTATCCTATTCTCATAGAGGCCAGCCAGATGCCTCCAAGAAGCCCACAGGCACCAGCACCATTCCTGCTTATGATTCCTAGCAACTGGTATCCAGAGGCATACTGCCTCCTGAAGTGGAGGTAGAACATGGCTGTCATGGCTAAAAGCTATTGATGCTTGTGCTGTAAAAATAGAAAATAAATAACAGAGTAAACCTTGCTCAGCAAGGCATTCTAAGGTGGTAGAAAAGGAGACGGGCAGATCTCAGCCATAGGACCTTGGGACTGTGTGTAGCATAACACTTCTATTTTCTGATCTTGTTTTCTTCCTTCCTTCCTTCCTTTCAGAAATTATGGCTGATGTGATCAAAAAGGTGAAGAAGAAGGGAGAATGGAAGGTGAGAGGCTTGATCTTGACAGATTGTGAGTGTGTGCTTATGTGTGTGTGTACACAGTTATAACCAATTCTAGCTAGCCATCTGCTGCCTTGTCCCACTTTTCCAGAGAAGGATTAGTTCACTGTGACGTCTTGGGAGGCTCGGGGTGTGCATGTTTTGTAGCATTTGTCACAGAATCCCATGATATGATTCAGGATTTTGCATCCAGAGAAACCTCTTCAATTTTATTTATTTGTTTATTGAGATTTCCTACCTGTCCTTCACCATAGGGTCTGTGAGTTGGTTACAAGTACCTTTTAAAATATAAATTAAATCTTCATTATATCTTCCATTATTGAGACTTTTGTGTGTGTGTGCCATTGCTTCATATATGCTTTTATTGCATTGTAAAACATTTTGAGATGCCTCAGGAGAAGCAATTCATAAATGAAAGAAAGAATAATAATACAGCATACAGATAAAAGCAGTTTAACTATAAAACAACTGAAACCATTCCAAGTGGAACAGAAGAATACAACTTCAGCAGCAGAGGTGGGTCCCACAAAACAAATACCACAGTAAAGACCATGGTAATGAGGTGCATTTTAACATACTGTACAGGGAAGGCTGTATAGGGAAGATGCCAGGTGCATCTCTGTGGCGAGGGACTTTCACAATTTAGGGGCTGCTGCCCAGAAGTGTCTCCCTCCTGGGCTACCATTCTCTGCACCTCTGAGGGTGGCAGACCTCTGCACCTCTGAGGGTGGCAGACCTACCTAGAGAGCCGCACACACATCTTAACACCTGAGAAGGTCAGGAGTGATGGAGATGGTCTTTCAGATCTTTGGGGCCTAAGTCATTTAGGGATTTAAATGTTAATGTGAACACCTTGACTTGAGCCTGGAAATGAACTGTCAATCAGTGCAGCTGTTTTAAAACTGGGCTCATGTGAGTTCCACTGGAACCCTCGACTCAGCAGTTACTGCTGTTCCATATGAAGCATCCTGTGCCATAGTAGGTGATGTGTTGTGGGATCAGTTTCAGCCAATGCGGACTGCTGATGTGGACAAGGTGCTTGCAGCTATACACCTGACTACATGCCCTCTTGACCCCTCTCCCTCCTGGACTACTAAATCTAATAGAACAGGTTTGATTGGTTGGGTCCAGAGTATGGTACATACTTCCTTGCACGAGGGAGTGGTGACTGCTGACTTGAAAGAAGTGGTGGTGTGGTCTCTCCTAAGCAACTTTGGAACCGTTGGACTGGAATCCACGAACCACAAATTCTCCCTTCTTGGGAAGGTGGTGGAGAGAGTTGCAGTGGAGCAGCTGCAAGCATTCTTGGATGACACTGGCTATTTGGATCCATTCCAGTCTGGGTTGAGTTGTCCTTGGTCACTGTAATGGATGACTTTTACAGACAATGAGATAAAAGGAGTGTGACCTTGCTCCTGCTTCTCGATTGCTCGTTGCTGTTGACTATGGCATCCTCTGAACCAGCTCCATGGAATGGGAATTGGGGGCACTGTGTTACAACAGTTTTGGTCCTACCTGTGGGTCTGAGTCCAGAGAGTAACACCGGGATAATGTTTTTCCGTGGTTATGCTATGGGGTGACTAATACCTGAAGTGACTAGGAGCAGTCCTTAAGTAATTTGGAAGCAAGATGCCATCAGTATGGTTATCACACACCTTCTGTTCCTTCTAAACCTCTGAATGAGAGGGTATGGGGCCCTGGACTGCATTGGTGGGATGGATGAAGTAAAGGAAATTGGGTTAAATCCTCACAAGGTGGAGGCACTGTGGATGAATGCTTACCAAGTATGAGTCAGTTGTCTGCCTTGAATAGGGTTGTACTCCTCCTGAAGGAGCGGGTATGCAGTTTGGGGGGTTCTTCTACATCCAGATTTGTCACTGCAAGCCCAGATAGCCTCAGTGACTAGAGGTGGCTTTCACCAGCTGCAGCTGGTGCAACAGCTGCAACTGTTCCTCTGAACCTGGAGAGCTTGACCACCGTAGTTCAGTCACTGGTGACTTCAAGGTTGGATTACTGCAATGCAGAATCTACAACTAGTTCAAAATGCTGCAGTGTGATTGCTTACAGGAGTGAGACCCTGCTAGCATATAACACCTCTGCTTGGGACCAGTTTATCTGCAGGATCACCTTACTCAACACATATGCCTGCTCAACCACCTTGATCTGAGGAACTGTCACTCTTACAGACACCACATGATACTCGTTACACATGTGTAAGAAAACAGTCTTTTAGTATGACAGTACCTACACGTTGGAGCTCCCTGTCTGTTGACATGAGTCAGGTCCCTTCACTGTATCTCTTTTAGTGCCTGCTTAGAACATTTTCATTCAGGCAAGCCAATGCAGACATGTGGAAGCTACATGTGCCTTGTTTGTTTGTTTGAACTACAGTTAGCTACAGTTAACTGTTGTAAGCTGAAGACTAGCCTCTTTATCTGAACCTTGGGCACATGAGATACATATTTTTGGATCCACCATATTATCTTGACTGCAATTCACTTTAAACTGATTTTGATATTGTGTTTTAAAATTGCTGTTACCCCGCTCTAGGGCCTTATGTGAAGGGCAGGTAAGTGATGATGATGATGATGATGATGATGATGATGATGATGATAATGGGGAAGAAGAAGCTCATATGCAGGACAGATTTAGTTCAACCCCAAGCCAAGTCGGCGGAAATTTTTGCATGACTTCTTTATCCTTCTCTCTCAGGTTCTGGTGGTGGATCAGTTGAGTATGCGAATGCTTTCTTCCTGCTGCAAAATGACTGATATCATGACTGAGGGCATAACAAGTGAGTACATTGTTCAGGACTCCCCTCTTCCCTTTCTCCAGCCACCTCCGCCTCGTCTGCTTAGAACCAAACCTGGATACCACCTAGTTTGCCTGGCTTATGGGTTGCCAGGATGATGATTTCAATTTATATACTGCCCCTTATCAAACGCTCTCAGGGCGGTGTAGAAACATATTACAAAACACCAATGGCAAAAAGCATACTGACAGACAGCCCGTGGGCCCACTTGGATTTCTGAGCGAGTGCCATGGGTGCCAATCTCCTCTCAGAGACAGTTATCATACATCTTCTTTTGGACTTAAGCTGTGTTTCCATGAAGTTTCATCGTATGTGAAGCCCTGTTCTCTTGAAACTGAGGTGTTTTCAGTATTCCTAAATGTTTAGCTTTGGAGCATACAATGGTTAAAAAGCTCCTCATTTATACTGAGGCCTATTGGACTGCTAGTTGAAACTTATACCAATACTAACGAAATGATAATGTATTTCACTTCATTAGCGGGCAGCAGGTTAGTGTGGGGGGCCAGGGGCACATGACATTCATAGCTCTGGCCAATCCCCCATCTCAACTTCTGCTGCCTGAGGCAGCTGCCTCACTCTTCCACATCTTAGGCCCTGAATATATCACTGCTTGTCTTCTTGGGAGGTGGCTTCATTTAGTAAGTCAGGAGCACAACAGCCACCCAAGTCCATTTTCTTTTGAGTATTGGCTGTGTTGCTGCTGCTGTTGTTGTTGTTGTTAGTATTCCAAGGGGGAAGCTAACTTCTCACATGGACTGATTGAATTGTAGGCTATTGATCTCTGAGAATGGAGCAATAACTAGTTGCAGGACTTGGTAACCACCTTGAATCTGCCATATTTTCCTCCCTGATTAAAATCTCTGTTGCGTTGCCTTTTGCAGTTGTGGAAGACATCAACAAGCGCCGGGAGCCACTGCCCAGCCTGGAGGCTGTGTACCTCATCACCCCATCAGAGAAAGTAAGTGTCTTCCCTGAGTGGAGATGCTTATAAACCTGAGCATGAGATGGGATCATTAGGGGCTGTTTTGTTTAGAGAAAAGGCAAGTAACAGGGAGCATGATAGAAGTGTATAAAATGCTGCATGGTGTGGAGAAAGTGGAGAGAGGAAAGTTTCTCTCTCTCTCTCTCTCTCTCTCTCTCTCACACACACACACACACACACACACACACACACAACTCTTAAAACTCAAGGACATCCAGTGAAGCTGAATGTTGGAGGAATCATGTGTTTCATTACACTGTGCATAGTTAAACTGTGGAACTCACTCCCACAGGAGGTAGTGATGGTCATGCACTTGAATGGCTTTAAAAGAGGATTAGACAAATTCATAGAGGGCAAGGCTATCAATGGCTACTGAATGTGGTGGCTTATGTTCTTCTTCCATTGTCAGAAGCAGAATGCCTCTGAATCCTAGTTCCTTGGACATTGCTGAGCTCAGGTCCTGCTTGCCAGCTTCCCATTGGGGCATCTGATTTGCTGCTATGAGAAGAAGATGTTGAGCTAGATGGGTCATTTGCCTGATCCAGTATGGCTTTTCCCATGAGTAAGCATGCCTCTGAAATGGGTAGTGGGATTGGCTATTCTGGAATGCCCACCCTGCACAAATACTGCAATATTTTTTGGTGTGCCTGGTCAAGACTTTCTTTGTTTAGACAGACTTCTAGTCAGAAATGTTTTCTGCCCTAATTTATTCTCTATACTGTATTATGCTGTTTGTTTAAATATATTGCATGCCATGTGAATTGTCCTCACAGTTTTGTACTCTACCCTGGACTCTTTGGGTGATGGCCATTCAAGGAATGACTTAAATAGAGCTGGTGCAGTGTTGGGGTGAGAGTGTTGAACTAGAACCTGGGAGGCCAGGGTTCGGATCACAACCCAGCCATATGAAGCCCACTGGGTATCATTGGGCCCAACTGGGCACTATCTCTCAGCCTAGCCTACCTTATAGGGTTATTGCAAGAATAAAATGGAGAGGAGCAAGAATAAGGTATGCCACCTTGAACTCCTTCAAGAAAAGGTGGGATATGAATGTACTAATATTTCAAATGAAACTAGTAGGGTTGTATTTTGGGACAAAACTGTATTGGCGAGTTCTCCTGTCCAAAGACAGAACTTCCCAACCTCATTTTAAGCAAGCCAAGCCTTGTTATAATAAGGATCAGGGAGTCAAGGGAATGCCTTTACAAAGCAGGCTCACCTAGCAAACTAACTTGGGGGAAATTGTTTTCATACAAACCAAGGTCTGAACTTTGAGCAGAACTAGCAAACATCTAAAACTGATTGTTTTTAATTCTTCTTCTTTCTCCTAGTCTGTTGAGTCTCTCATTGGTGATTTCAAGGAACCTCCGAATGCCAAGTATCGAGCTGCTCACGTCTTCTTTACTGACTGTAAGCATACTGGGAATTTCTCCCTGCCCCTCCTTGTTATAACTGGAAGTTTCAAGAACTGCACTGTATGGTGCTATAAACCAAACATGGGGAACTTCTTTCACCCCCTGCTGTCTATGTAGGATTGCCATACATCTGGGAAATCCCAGACATGTCCTCTTTTGGAGGACCAACAGGACCATCTGGGGGTATTTTTACATTTTAAAGGAAATGTCCAGGCTTTTTATTTTATTTTTGCATGGGTGGTGCGGCTGTGGGCAGCTTATCTGCAGGTGGCTCTGCACACTGCGGCTGCTGCTAGCCCAAGCCAGAGAAAGAGGCATGTGGACATGGTGGTGGCGGCCCCACGCCCCCGTGTGCCTCTTTCGCTGGCTCAGGTTGACAGTGGCTCAAGATGTCCTCTTTTTTGCTCTTCAAGATGTGGCAACCCTAGCCTATGCAACCATCTGGGGGCCACAAGGCATGGTAGGCAAAGCTGGATGCAAAAGTGGGTAGACCAGAGGTCACCATACTTTTTCAGCAGGGGGCCGGTCCACTGTCCCTCAGACCTTGTTGGGGGCCGGGCTATATTTTGAAGAAAAAAAAATATGAACGAATTCCTATGCCCCACAAATAACCCAGAGATGCATTTTAAATAAAAGGACACATTCTACTCATGTAAAAACATGCTGATTCCTGGGCCATCCGCAGGCTGGATTGAGAAGGCGATTGGGCCGCATCCAGCCCCCGGGCCTTAGTTTGGGAACCCCTGGGGTAGACCAAGTAATGCTAATATAACATTTGTTTGAATAGGCTTGTTTCTACACACACAAACCTTTCCCTCAGGCAAGCACAAAGAAAGATCTGAGTTCAAGAACCTATTACAATCCAGTAAAATCACTCAGGGAAGGTTCAAAGTATGGCGGGGGAGGGTGTGTGGCCTGTGGGAAGTCCTGAGGGCCAGAAAGAGAGGGCTGGACAGCTGCCTCTGGCTTCCCAGGCTGAAGATTTCTACTTAAAGCAGGTTCTGAAGGCGGTGCTGATTGGTGGATACACACCATGTCCTGCAAGGACCTGCTGGTCTGTAACTTCTGCAGAAAGGGGAGGAATTCCTCAAGTTGCAGCATCTGAAATGACATTGGCAAAAATCCTAGCAAGGGATGCTGCAGAAGATGACATTGTAAAATGTAAATGTTCCTTATGTGGGAAAAAGAAGATTGAAAAGCAAAAGAAAGCAGTGGCTTCAGTGATGAACGAATGGGAATGTGACATAGAAAGGAGGGATTCAGAGGCAGCAATGGATTGTGTGTCACCTATGGTTTTGAGAAAATGGCCCTGTGGCCCATTTGTATGTTGTGGGTTGGCCTGATTGGGCTCCTCACTTCATACCCCCGCTGAGGCATCCAAATGGTTTTTGAGTTGGCTGTTTGACTATAGTGGCTACTTTTACTCCATTCTTCCAGCTTGCCCCGATTCCTTGTTTAATGAGCTGGTCAAGTCCCGTGCTGCGAAAGTCATCAAGACTCTGACAGAGATCAACATTGCTTTCCTGCCCTACGAGTCTCAAGTGAGTCCACAGAGTGGGGGGGGGCAAGTGGGGTGTGTGGGAGCCCAACTCGCTTTTGCATGGAAAAGGTCAGCCTGTTTGTCCAGCTCACCAGTGTCACCCTCTGGCTGACAGTGGCTCTCCAGCTTCCCAGTCATGAATCTTTCCCATCATTTGCTACCTGATTGTTTGAACTTGAAGTGTCGGGGAACTGAACCTGGGTTCCCTTTCTATTTGATATTCTCGGCTCATTTCGTCCAAAAATGCTTTGACCCTGTGCAACAACTGAGAAAGGACTCTGCATTTCTAGCGGGGGCATGCAATAACCACAGTTTTCAGTCTGAGCACAGATTTAGTGTGTCAGGGGGAAAACACCCACTTCATTTCAAGGTTCAATTTGGGTCTGCATTTCAATTTGAAAAGAAAAAAAAAGTCATTTCTTTCATTTCTTTCTTACATGTACCGGTATATACCACATTTTCCTCCAAGTTGCTCAAATCAGTGTACAATTGTAGACTGCGGAGAACTAACTTTTGGATTTGAGAAATTAGAAAGTTAAGAAATTTATTTCCTTATTGCATTTATGCACCAGTTTTGCCTCTAAGGAGCTCAAAGTGGCTTACACGCTTCCAACCCCATTCTATTTTATCATCACAACAACCTTCTGAGGTAGGTTAGGTTGAGAATGATGACTGCTCCAGGGTCACCCAGTGGGACTTCATGGCTGAATTGGGATTTGACCTCTGGTCTCCCAGGTCTTACCTTCATGCCTCCCCCATTCATCATTATTGGGAAATAATAATTTTAAAAGCAGATGTAACTTTTATTTTACTTTTGACATAACTGGACAAAATTTGCAGATGATGCAACAGAATCATGTGTGGTGTAGTGGTTAGAGTGTTGGACTAGGGCTTCGTAGACCAAGGTTCAAATCCCCAACGTGGCCCATGAAGTTCACTGGGTTATCCTGGGCTGGTCACTGTCTCTCAACCTACCTATCCCATCTGTTGTTGTGAGATAAAATGGGGCCAGGGGAACTATGTACCTCACCGTGAGTCCTTGCGGTGGGGAAAGGTGGGATTATAAAATGTAAGAGACAACAACAACAACAACAACATTAACAGAAGATTCCCCCACTCCCCCTCAGTGAGCAGGTCTGGCTACCAATTAAAGGACTGGGCCAATTAAGACTCACATCTCCCTAGGGGGGCCCATTGATAAGAGCCCCACCCCAGTCAGCAGTGATGACAGTTCTCTTGTGTGTGCTTCATTCAACAGCCCCTGAAACCTGACGCTACAGCCTCATCTGTCTTCTTATATGCTTTTTAAGTTGCCTACAGAGGAAAGAGAGGATTACAGGCTTACATAAGGGCTTGAAGTGGGAATTGCAATTCATGCAACAGCTTTCTAGGCGAGGGAGTGGCCTCCTTCCTTCCTGCCCTCCTGTGCTTGTCTTCCTTGATTTATTTATTCTTTCTCCAGGCCTGCCTCTCTCTGTTGCGGCCTTAGCCTTCCTGCTTGCACACCCACACGCATGCACAAACACAGATGTTCCCTGCATTCTACTATTTCTCTTCTACCATTGGCTGGTTCTCTCCAGTGGGAGAAGCAAGGAGCCTTCCTTGGCCATCTGCTTCGCAATTGGCCCTTCCTGTGCCATACCAAGGGGTGGGTGGGTGACGTGAATAGGAACAGATGGCAGGCAGGTGTACAGAGCTATAAATACTAAACAGGTCACTTTTGTCTGGACAAACATGCCCTTGGAAAATAAGCACAGAGGTGACTTCACTTCCTAGTGGAACTACTGATGACGAACAGAAGAGAACCATGCATGCTGCCTGGATCTCCTTGGTGGGGGGGAAAAGAGAGAGAGATAAAAACGCAATAATAAATATAGCCCAAACTTCATCGGGCACAGATATGAGGGAGATATAGTGAGAGCTCAGAGAGCCTAGAGATTTGCAAAAGTATAAAAATGAAATCTTAAGTGGGGAATTTAAGATGGAGGATATGCCAGAAAACTGCTCAGTAAAGACTGAGGAGAAGAGGATGGAATGGGGCAGCTGGAACTTGGGCAATCCATGCTGCCAGGTACTATAGTGGCACCAGTGTAGACAACATTTTACAGACATTAGCAAAAAGGCAAATCCCTACTCTGACAGCCTTAACAACCTGCTTTTCTATGCTTGAGTGAGCAATGATAGTGGGAAACAAGCATGGGAAGGGATGAGTGCAAGCAGATCTAGGCATGCAAAGATAAGTTTTGTTTTAGCCCTCCTGGATCAAATCTAAGTCCATCTAAGTCCTGCAACTTCCTTCCTACCATCAGCACCCTGATGCCTTTGGAGCACCCCAGAGCAAGAATGCAATAGACCTACCCTCTATTGTTGCCCCATAGGAACCAGCAATTGAGTAGTAGGCTGGCTCTCAAGCTACAGGCTGCATTTAGTTACCATGACTCATACTATTGATAGACCTCCTGCATGGATTTGCTTCATTCTTCTTTAGAGCCATCCAAGCCATGGTGGTCGCCATCACATGCTATGATGGGGAGTTCCATAAATTGATTGTGTGATGAACTCCCTACTTGGTCTGTTCTGTGTTGGCCTACTAGCCAACATATCCTCTGAACTCAGGGAGGCAACTGAACAAACAGTGTTGAGAGGAAAGATTTACTCCCTTCCCTGCAGCAAACTCTGTCCCTTTTTTCACCCAGTGGTGATGTTGCATCCCACTAAACCAAGTAGCAACCTGGGAGCAGTATGTGGCCCTCAGTTCCATTTTGTGTGCTTTGGAACATTTCCCTGGTGCTGCTCTATTCTTCCGACCCATCCAAGAGTGGCTTCCTTTTTTCAAGTTTTCTTTTTAAACGTCCCACCCTTTTTGTGTTTAGTTTCAGAACAGTTGGAAAGGGTAGTGTTTAAGTGGTGAAGGTTGGAGAATATTGTGCTAGCCCACAGTTGAGCATGATGTTTGATTGTGGCCATTGTTACAGCTGTTTGTGATGGAGCAGACGAAAATCTCAAAGGGTGCTTTGCCATGATATATTTGGTTTCCCTTTTTCTGCAAAGGTATTTGTTGGAGATATTTGCTCCCCCTTAATCCCCAACATCTGCTGCACCATCATGCCCTGCTTTTGAACTCTCCCTGAGACATGTGTCAGATCTCCTCCAGGAGGTAGAATATTAATCTGAATGGACCATTCTCATGACTGCGCATGGCAGCAGCCAAGATACAAAAACAGCAACAAAAAAGCTACAGACATACCTCGGGTTAAGTACGCCTTGGTTTGAGTATTTTCAGTTTAAGTACTCCGCGGACCCATCTGGAACGCATTATTCCACTTTCCATTACTTTCAGTGAGAAAGTTTGCTTCAGGTTAAGTACACTTCAGGTTAAGCGCAGAGTTCCGGAACCAATTACACTCATACTTTGGGTTAAGTACGCTTCAGGTTGAGTACTCCGCAGACCCGTCTGGAACGGATTCATCCACTTTCCATTACTTTCAGTGGGAAAGTTCACTTCAGGTTAAGTACGCTTCAGGTTAAGTACAGACTTCCGGAACCAATTGTGTTTGTAAACCGAGGTACCACTGTAGTTGCAGAGGGGGTTTAATTTGAGCAAGATTTCTTCCCTTTTAGGGTCTGTTTTCAGCCCCAGGACTTGCTGCTGTGTTTAACTACTTTATGTTCAGTTCAGCTAATAGGGTCTACAGACCATAAAAATCCCAATATAATAAAGGGTTATCAAGACAAGCACACAGCTGAGAAAAAACCCCCACAATATACATGGACACAAAGTGTGCATTTTAAAATACGAACACGATAAAACCCATGTACAATCAGAAATGGTTTTTTAAAGACAATTTCGGCATGGGGCGCATCTTCTCTTTAACAATTGTGTCCTGGTTTTAATGGCTATAGCATGGGACTATATTTTCTGTAATCTTAGGGTTGGAGTTCCCTGTGGCTACTGAAACATAAATTTCATCAAAGTTCCACTGGTTTTATCTGTGGTGTAAATGTCCCCTGGCACTGATGGAATTGGGATGATGCTATTACTGGAATAAGCCTCATTGTATGCTACCCCTTGTTTAAAGACCAGAATCTGTGCTTATGATGCATATTTTCGGGGGATTACACAGAAGCACTTCCTGAGGACTTGATAAGGTTTATGCTTGTGGGAGCATGTATAATTACAGCACAGCACTTCAAAATATTTTGGGTCTGACTGTCCAGAAGTTTTGCATCTAATCTTGGGACTTCGCAGTAATGAAGAAACTAACATGTCACCCTAATGCCCCATCTGCACCTTACATTTACAGCAGAACTATACCATTTTGAAGAGGCAGGGTTCCCCCTCCCCCCAAGAATCCTGGGAAGTATAGTTTATTAAGGGTGCTGAGAGTTGTTAGGCGGCTCCTATTCCTCGCGCAGAGCTACAATTCCCTATCATATCTCTCTCTCTCTCTCTCTCTCTCTCTCTCTCTCTCTCTCTCTCTCTCTCTCTCTCTCATCTACCTACCTACCTACCCTTAATCCAAAATTTAAGGGTTCACAGTTCACAACATAAAAATACAAAATGAGAACACAAAACACATAATAAAACAAAAAACAAGTAACCCCCACCCACAAACACATTTTAAAAGCCATAGAATGTGCAACCAGCCAAATGAATGTTTTTGCCTGGTGCCTGAAGATGTGTAATGAAGGGAGCAGACGAAAGTGGTTTAACAGTCACCCCTTCTTATCAGGGAACTCTACTAGGCTCAGTTCCCAGCATCTCCTAAGTAGGGCTGGGAATGTCCAACTCTGAAATGCTGGAGAGCTACTGCCAGTCAGTGCATGCAAACCTGAGCTAGAGGGACTTGGGATAAGTCAGCTTCCTATCTTCCCACCTTGGAGAGGTTTGCTGGCTGCCATGTATGATATCCATTTACAGTTTAGCTCATTTTGTCATCCTGCTGTTCTTTTGATGCCCTCTGCAGGTTTACTCCTTGGACTCTGCTGACTCTTTCCAGAGCTTCTACAGCCCTCACAAGGCCCAGATGAAAAACCCGATCTTGGAGCGCCTGGCAGAGCAGATTGCCACCCTTTGCGCCACCCTGAAGGAATACCCTGCTGTCCGATACAGAGGGTGAGTCTGGGTTCTGGACAGGGGTCTCCTAAAGGAAGCACCTTGTGTTCTGCCAACCCCAAACTTTCTTCCCTTTACTTACCTAGTAGTAAATAGCAACAATGAATAGGCTGCTTTATTTACTTTCTCTCTTCCTCCTCCCCTCCATCCTGATGTGTCCTGAATATATTTATAGTTGGTAGCTTTAAGCCAGGGTTTCACGTACAAGTTATAGCTAAAACAAATCCTTAGAAATAACTTCCCCAAACTGACTTATATTGCTCAGGTTAATGAATCACACTTGCAAATCAGCTCACTTTTCTTTCTTTTTGAAAGGTTTGCTTGAATTCTCCATGCTAGCTGGAAAGGTTGGGGGCTGGGAGTTTTATTGATTTATTTTATAAAAAGTATTATATGTATGCTGCCGTCTCTTAAAATGTCAGGGTGGTGTACAACAACACAATGAAAACATAAAGCACCATTAAAAAAAAGGTCTGGGAAGCCACAGGTTCCTTGTGCCTGCTTTGGGAAAAGGAAAACAAGATGAATCCTAGTCCCACCCAGCAAAGCAGTTCACACCTTCTTTAAAATGGGAGCTGAACTGAAGTATTTGTGGGTTTTTTCGGGTCCAGCAGCGTGAACGACTCTGGGGTTGCAGCACCCATCTTGCTTTACAGGCCGAGGGAGCGTCCGCAGACAGATTTTCTGGGTCATGTGGCCAGCATGACTGAGCCCCTTCTGGCGAAGCTAGAACAGTGCACGGAAACGCCATTTACCTTCCCGTCAGAGTGGTACCTATTTATCTACTTGCACTTTGACGTGCTTTCGAACTGCTAGGTTGGCAGGAGCAGGGACTGAGCAACGAGAGCTCACCCCGTCGCGGGGCCTCAAGCCACCGACTTTCCGATTGGCACGTCCAAGGAGCACAGTGGTTTAAACCACAGTGCCACCCATGTCTCCTGTAGATATATATATATTTATTGCATTGTTTTTCTGCTTTTTTGCAGGGATTACAAAGACAATGCCATGTTGGCCCAGCTGATCCAGGACAAACTTGATGCTTACAAGGCTGATGACCCTACCATGGGTGAGGTGAGTACTTCAGTGTGGAACAACCAACAAGGTCAGGTCATATAAACTGGGCACCTTTCCTCATAAGGGGCACATCTCTAGCCAGGTTCCTGACATTTCTGGGGTGGGAAACTAGATTCAGCCAGCAGGAGGACCTGCCTCACAGAACCCCAGGGGACACTTTGTTGGGTGGGGGCACCAACCTGCCATTCACCTAATGTCATCATGACATCAGGTGGCAGCTTCAGAGGGGCTTGCTGTCCTTGAACTGGGAAGGTCAGGGATTGGGTGTGACACATGATGGCTTTGAGGGCGGGGCTTGTCCATGCTCCCCCTGTCCCCACCCACACTTTGAGCCTTTCTGTTGTGTTTCTCCCCTCCTAAGGGTCCAGACAAAGCCCGCTCCCAGCTCGTCATCCTGGACCGCGGCTTTGACCCCAGCTCTCCAGTGCTACATGAACTGACATTCCAAGCCATGAGCTATGATCTGCTGCCCATTGAGAATGACGTCTACAAGTAAGGGTCCTGCAGACACCCTGGTGGTTGCAAAAGCCCCAAGGACAGTGTTCCACTAAACCTTTGAGCGAGTGGAATGACTTCCACCTTACCCCCCCCTCTTCCCCATGCACGCCCTAGGCCTCCAAAAATCTGCTCTGAAAGTTTGGGTGAACCCCATAACAAATTTAGGGGGTACATGGGGAGAGGAGGGGGGGAAGCATCGCTGCACAAGTGAAAATTACTTGTGAATGAATTTTAAGATAGATTTTTTCAAAAAGTACTACTGTACTTACCTTCTCTCCCCATAGTTAAACTGCAGAACTCACTCCCACAGGAGGCAATGATGGCTTTTAAAAAGGATTAGAGAAATCAATGGAGGAGAGTGCTGTTGATGACTACGGTACTAGCTATGATGGCTATGCTCTGCCTTCCCAGTTTGAGGCAGCAATGCTTCTGAATACCAGTTGCTGGAAACTGCAGGTGGGGAGAATGCCCTTGTGCTTGAATCCTGCTTGTGGGTTCCTCCAGGCCTCTGGTTGGCCACCGTGAGAGCTTTCCCCAAATAAACCTGAGAGCTGTAGTTTGTTAAGGGTGCTGCTGGGAGTTGTTAGGAGGCTATTCTTATGTTCTTACATTCTCTTTCTCCCTCACTAGATATGAGACAAGTGGCATTGGGGAGGCCCGTGTCAAGGAGGTTCTGCTGGATGAAGATGATGACCTCTGGGTCACCTTGCGCCATAAACACATTGCTGAGGTCTCCCAGTAAGAGCGCATCTCCTCCTCCCTCTTGGTGGCGTTGAGTTAACTCTGCATATTGCAAAACAGTGTGCTGCCTTTTGTTCCTGTTGCCTGAGGTTATTTGGGGAGGGAGCAGTCTTCCAGCTAGAAATATTGTGCAAAAGGAGAGATTATATATGGTTTTTTTGGTGGGGGGGGGAAATCATAATGCAGAGCAGCACTGCAGAATCCTAAATCCAATTAAGAAGGTTTAATTTATTAATTGAAGCTTGATACCACTTTTTTATTTTTTAAACAGCAAAGCACACACCCAACTGCATAGTATACAGACTGTCCTTTTTTCCTCCCCACCCCCTCATTAGTAAGAAGCTAACATTAATAATCGTAATTTGCACAGCACTTTTTCAAGTGTTTGTGGTCACTGTACAAACTCTGGTTTTCTCACTGTGCTTCCATACCAGTAAAAAGTTAACTTTAATTATGTTTTTCCAAGTGTTCAAAATACTTTACATGCATTGCCTAGCATAGTCTTTACAGTGACCCTATGAAATTAGTGGGTGTTATTATTTTCCATTTGCAAGCGGGGATATTGTTGTTGTTATTATTTGCAGAGGAGGGAGGACTCAGGCTGAGAGTGTGTGTACTTGGGTTGCTTAAGGCCATCTAGGGGGTTCACGGCCCACAGGAGACTTGAATCAGTAGATCAATCACTACCATAATCTGTAGCTCAGTCACTCCACTTAGGCAGTTCAGCTTCTTTAGTGAAGCCCATTGGAACTGATGGGGTCACACACACACTCGTAACCTCCCTGTGTTGAGTTGCAACCCTATAGACTTACATTTAACCTCCTGTGTTGGTCTGTGGCCTGAAGCTAAGCTTTTAGGAAGTGAACTGTGTTTCCTGTCTGGGCAACCTCCTGAGGGCAATGTGCCAGTGGTGGGTGGGGCCAGAAGCAAAAGTGCGTGGAGCAATGAATGTAAATTTTACCTTCATAGAGTAGGCAACTTTCCACATGCAATTGCACCCTGCTCTCTGTCCTCCATCCAGACAAGGGAGAGGCATTATTAGGGTTGAAGGACACATTCTAGCCCTACTAGAGATGCTTGGGCCAGTGAGGGGTGTGGCCAGGGGAGAGTTCTGAGGGCCAGATAGAGAGATCCAAAGGGCCTTATTTGACCACCAGTCCTGAGGTTCCCCACCACTGCTCTAGGAAAGGGGCATGGCTTGAGCTGGATGTAGGGAGGACTATACTGACTTGCTTGGCCTTCATTTGGTTCCAGGGAGGTCACCCGCTCTCTGAAGGACTTCTCTTCCAGTAAAAGGATGAATACAGGTGATAAGGTGAGCTTTAACAAGCAATCAAATGTTAGAATGCTTAGGATTGAACAGAGAACTAGATGCAGGGGCAGGAAAGGTTCCTTTTTATTCCTATTGATACAGATATATACTCTCCCCCCCCCTCAAATGTAGCAAATATATAAAAGACCAAGTACTACTATGAGGGATTGGTTGAAGAATCTGGGGATGTTTGCCCTGGATTAAGAAAGGATTAAGATCACATTGTCAAATATTTAAAGGGCTGCTGTACAGCTGAAGCAGAGGACTGATGATTGAGGCATTGATGGGTTCAAATTACAGAAAACGGATTAGACTATTATGAGGAACATGATTACACTGTTAGAGGTGGTGGGTTCCCCTTCATGAGGTGCTAGACTGGACCTTTTGAGGCTCCTTTGAATTCTCTGTGTTGGATCCAGATGAAGTTAGTTAAACATGGTCCCATTGATTCCAAGTTAATCATGACTTCACTTAATCTTTATTGATTTCATTAAGAACTCCAGGGAAGTGTGCACCACACGTTTAAAGGCCTCTTATACCCCTTCGGCAGTTGTGACTTCCCACAAAGAGGGAACTGTAGTTTCTTAAAAGTCCTAAGAGTTGTTAGGAGACACACTGTTCCCCACACCGAGCTACAATTTCTAGAGTTCCCTGGGAAGACGAATTGACTGTTAAACCACTCTGGGAACTGTAGCCCCCTACCAACTCTCAGTACCATTAACAAACCACAGTTGGTTACTTTTAGTGATGCCATGACTGTTAAGGGCACAGAGAGTTGTTAGGATGCCCCTATTCCCCTCACAGGGCAACAATTCCCAAAGTAGTTTATCAATCAATCCCTCTTCCCAGGGAGGTCTGGGAATTGAGGAGGGGTTCACCTAAGAACTCCCATTCCCCTTGACAAATTACAGTTCCCAGGATTCTGTGGGGGAAGCCATTGCCATTTAAAATGCTATACAGGTTTTTTTTAATGAGTAGTTTGCCATTTAAAATGCTATACAGGTTTTTAAAATGGTGTTTGTCTGGGTACAGCTCAATGGTTCTAGTAAGATTTTATCCTCCCTCCTCCAAACCCCCTCCCCCCCAACAACCTGGTTGTCTTGGTTTAACTGTTTAAGGTCTTTATTGTTTAGCTCTGGTCATCTGGTCCAAAAGCTGCCATTTGCCCTTTGGAAGCAAGGCATGTGGATGATTATTGTTCTCTGTTTAAAACTTGTAGACAACCATGAGGGATCTCTCCCAGATGCTGAAAAAGATGCCCCAGTATCAGAAGGAGCTGAGCAAGGTAAGACCTATTTGACTCTCCTTTTGTGGAGGTTTTTTTTAAAAACAGAGGTTGAGTGGCCATTTGTCGTGCATGCTTTAACTGAGATTGCTGCATTGCAGGGCATTAGAATAGATGACTATCAGGTCCCACCCAATTCTACAAGTCTATGGTTCTGTGCACTGAAGATGGACCCTTTTTTTTAACATTCCTTTTCAGTACTCCACTCACCTTCACCTGGCCGAAGATTGCATGAAACACTACCAAGGCACTGTGGACAAGCTCTGCCGAGTTGAACAGGTAAACCAACTGATTCAGAAAATTGCTGAGCAGGTTGTGCTGATGGAAAGACATTGCTGCAAACACATTCTTATGTTAGCAACACCATGTTGTTTTTGTGTGTGTGTGTGTGTGTGTTGATGCATTTTTGCATGATTTTCCAGGAATCTCAAGAAAGAGCTGACTTAGGTGCTGACTAGGTTGTTCCATTTCCCCTTTAATGGTGGAGTGTAGTCTTACAGGGGGTCACCTTTTGTTTTGTTTTTAAGTGCTCTGTGACATGCAATGGCATGTGTCATCCTCCAAAAGGGGGAGATGCACATCAAAGCTTTGACATGCACATGGACATGATATCTGGGTGGCTCTAGGCAATGTGTTTATTAAGCATGGGAAGCTGTAAGGATCGGGAAGAACTTGGATTAACTTTTCATTTGCAGGTGAGAAAGAATAAGCAGGCAGTGGGGGAATGGAAGACTGGGTGGGGAGGAGTATCCTAGTCTGTTGGAAGTTTTGGAACTCAGCTTGCACTGGAGGCTGGCGTGTCTGCAGGGGAAAGAGCAGATGGAGAGAGAAACCTCCAACTTTCTTAGCCTTCTCCTTTCTGACCTAACCTGTGCTGACCTTCCTTTAGGTCAGGCATGTCCAAAGTCTGTTTCGGGGGCCTAATCCAGCCAGCCAGTTGATTTAATCCAGCCCCTGTGGCAGTATTGTCCTGGGGTAAAATCCTTAAAAAAGCTCAGTGACTTCAATTCAATCCTAAGAAAAGCTCGACAACTTTGGGGTAAAATTGTACAAAAAAGCTCAACAACTTTGGTCGGCCCTCATGCATGTTGACTTCATCATATCTGGCCCTCTTTGGAAAAAGTTTGGGCACCCCTGCCTTAGGTGCTACACTGATACTCTTGGGATTGCTGACCTCATTTCCTACTTCATCCCACTCCATGCTTGCCTTGAGGGTCCAGCAAGATCAAGCGTGGTTCAAGGCATCTCCATCTTAGACAGAAATACTGTAGGAGCTTTCCCATCAAACATGCAATAAATGCAGTGTCTTACTTTTCCCTAAATTCAGAATCTCAGTGTGATTTATATTAAGAGTAAAGTTGTGCTCCTCCAGCATTTTCTCTCCCTGGATTTGACATGAACATCAGGACAATCTACAGGCGAAACTCGGAAAATTAGAATATCGTCGAAAAGTGCATTTATTTCAGTAACGCAACTTAAAAGGTGAAACCAATATATGAGATAGATGCATGACATGCAAAACAAGATATGTCAAGCCTTGATTTGTTGTAATTATTTGTCTTCGGTGGGTCAATTATAAATAGAATGTAATTAATGAAATAGCGATGTTTATTTATTTGTTTATTTTTGTATTATTGTAACTATTTGTGGAATTTCCAAAAGAAAGCATTTGTAAAAATAAAAGTAATAATAATAATAATAATAAGTTGCATTACTGAAATAAATGCACTTTTCGACGATATTCTAATTTTCCGAGTTTCACCTGTACATTGTAGATCCAAAGTGGGCAAAGACTGATGGATGCTGTATGTTTCTTCTTCAGGACCTGGCCATGGGAACTGATGCAGAGGGGGAGAAAATCAAGGACCCAATGAGGGCTATTGTCCCTATCCTGCTTGATGCAAATGTCAGCACTTATGACAAGATCCGTATCATTCTGCTCTACATCTTCCTCAAGAATGGTAGGTGATGTAGCGGCTTCCAAAGTGGTTTGTGTTGATCCCCACCTCACTCCAAAGGTCGATGGGGCAGTGCAGAGGCTGAATAAAGACTTTGTGGTCAAGAAGGGGTTGTTAAACTCCCGGGATGTAAAAATGAATCTCACAAGATGTAGTGCAAAAAGTTTAATTGGGAACTATGAGCCTGAGAAATAAAAGGCCTAGGCGTGTGTGGAACCATGTGTTCTCTGGTGAATGAGGAACCTCTGTATTTATTAAGATGATTCCACAATACAGTGGTACCTCGCAAGACGAATGCCTCGCACAACGAAAAACTCGCTAGATGAAAGCATCTAGTGATTCTTTGTTGCCTCGCAAGACGAAGGTTTCTATGGCTGTGTCTCACAAGACAAATTTTTTTGGGCCGCTTTTTTTTTGACGTCTGCCGTTTGTTTCCGCAAGACGAAAAATTTCCTAAGATGGCATGACCCGCGGAACGAATTATTTTTGTCTTGCGAGGTACCACTGTATACTACACAGATTTGCATACAGGTATACTTCTTTCTACTTGTTTTACTTCCTTATTTTTCTTTCGTTTTATGATTTCAAGTCATGGTGATCGATGATTAATAAATGTTGATGCTGGTATTTCTTGACTTTATTTCATTCACATTCTTAAAAATTTGGGTTGGGGTCAATGACAACTTTATAAGTCCATCCATGGGGGTCAATAAACTCAGAAGTTCAGAAAACCTGGCGAAAGGGGTGCTTGAGCAACATGTAAAATTATTTATCTTTTTTGGCCTCACTTTTTATGTTTTTCTACCCTCCCAGGCATCACTGAGGAAAATCTCAACAAGCTGATTCAGCATGCTCAGATTCCACCTGAGGACAGTGAGATCATCACCAATATGGCCCACCTTGGAGTACCCATCATCACAGATGTAAGTTTTTGCCTGGTCTTGAAGATTTTTTAGCAATGGCTCGGATATGCCTTTCCCAGTTGCTGAATGGGAAGGGCTGTAGCTCAGCATGCAAAACTGGAACACAGACTCAGTCACCAACATCCTGAGGGCCTTCTCTGTGTGCCACCTTTGAAGGAGGCCCTGAGAGTGGCAACAAAAGATCAGGCCTTCTCTGTATAGTAGCCACTGTTGGGATTTCTATGCACTGGCGAGGCTTCGCAGCTTGAGCCAGGCTAATGGTGTTATTGTGTCTGTTCCCAGGAGAAAGGAAGTTCTTATCTCCTGGTGCTCATGTGATGTTTATCACTGTACTCTGTACACTTTCTCTTTTGGCTATGCAAGATGCTGGACACAATACTGCATCTTTCTCTCTACAATAAAGTAGTTAAACACTACTTATTGATTCCTGTGTGTTGTTCTTCAAGCTGAAGGCAATCACAATTTGCTCTAGCTTCTGTTAGCTAGTCTAACAGTTAGCTTTGTTAGCTGTGTGGGGGCAGACTAACACACACACCCCCGGCTACGAGGTGCTATCAGCCACCTGTTCATTGAATGCTCAATTTTGCATTGTGGGGGGTTAGACTAGATAACCCTTGAGATCCCTTCCAACTCTACAATTCTATGATTCTATGATAATATTAATATTTGCTTCCCACTTCTGGTGGGAAGCAATACATCTACTAGATCTTTTGGGAAGTTGTTTGCCTGCCCGCTCTCTATGCATTTGGATACCTCTTTATGTTGTCATAAGCAGATTTTGCATGATGGTTCCTGAGATCAAAAAGCAGATTTTTGTCTGTGTTTGGATACAGTTGGACACCATTTTGGAACACCATTTTGCTTCTCCAAACTGCACAGGTTTTGGGGGTTTCTTGGAATTTCTGGACAACACCAAGTACAAGGCTTCAAGTAAATTTAAGAAAGCCAATATACCTAACTTAAACCTTTTCTGAATCGCAGGACATCCACTGACACTCCGTAGATTAGGGGTGGTGCCTTTTTTCTCTATGAAGGGGCATTGACGTATGGGAAAAGTAAATTCTTCTGACTTTTCCATTCCATTATTCAAAGATTTTTGTGTCTGTCAACAGCCGTGGACTAATTCAACAATTTTTCCATATTCCCAGGTGTAAGGGTGTTGTTGCGACTACTCTTGAGTAAGGACGCCCAACTCCGAACTTGTCTTTAAAGTTCTTATTGTGTATAGTATTTACAGTGCAGAGGTAGCAGAAAACATGACCTCCTAGTCACTCGCAGAATCCGGGAGTGGACGTTTCCTGTTGCGTGCCAGCATAAGAGTTTGGGCACCCCGAAATGCCTCCTCCAGACCTTACATTTAGTGGCGCGCCTTAATTTGGGCACAGGAAGGGGCTGCCTGTTCAAGATGGCGCAAAGGCTCTCCAACATCGCTGAGCCTTGCCACCTCCATACCGCTAACTTCCTCATTCCACTCACCTGATGCACTGCTGCTACTCTCACTGGGTGAAGATCTGGTCAACAGATGGGGGGAGGTTCCTTGTAGGAAGGTCCCCTGACACCAGGGATTCATGGTAAATATATTTCAGTGTGTGGAAGAGCTAGGGATATCTACTACAGTCTTTGGGACTCTTGCCAGACTGCAGTTCACAAAATTCTGTGGAAGAAAGCCATGAGAGTTAAAGGGGTATAAAAGTGATGTATGTTGGTGGTTTAAATGTATAGCTGGAATTTATTTTATGCTTCTTCCTATGATATTTTCTCCTTTTGTGGGGAAGGGTGCCAGCAGCTATCATGAAATCTTCACTTTGTCCACCAGACACGGATCTGATTGAGATAAATCCCTTATCTGGTCCTTGCAGCTTTCAGCACCACCACGAACGAGCTTAACTTGTTAGTGGCTCGTTTGCAAGGCACAGGAGTTGCCCTGAACTAAAGCATGAAAAAGAAAGCCAGTTGCATGGTATGTCTGCTTTTTTTGTCTATACTCCCTCCATGTTTGCAATTGCCTATTTCCCTCTTCTCAGTCTACCTTACGCCGCAGAAGCAAGCCTGAGCGGAAGGAGCGAATCAGCGAGCAGACCTACCAACTGTCTCGATGGACCCCAGTGGTAAAGGATATTATGGAGGTAAAGATTTAAACTAGAGGAGGGGAACCTTGAGGCCCAGGGGTCAAATATGGTTCTACAGGCCTATCTGTCTGGCCCCTGAGATTGTCTTTAGGCCACATCTCCAGTCCAGCCACACTTTCTGCTTCGCATCCTCCCTTAGAGTTGTTGTCTGGCTGGAATGTGTGCTTGAGCTGTGATTACGCCTCTTGCTTACCTGGATGGAGGGGAGGGGCAGAAACTAGCCAGCTGTACTAAAGTAAGATTTACCTTTGTTACTCTTGCCTAGAACCAGACTAGCTGCTCCTATGAAGTTTGCAGGTGGGCATGTAATGGACATGAGCAGCCTGGGTCTCCCTGGATCTGGCGGTCATAATAGGGCTGGTGCTGACAGTTGATAGGGTCAAGCACTTGATGAAGGCATCTTTGGGGGAGAGTGCCATTAGCAACAGCTTAAAAGAATGAGAGGCATCCAAGGGCTGGCCCACCGTAAGGGAAGGTGAGACAACTGCCTATGGTGGCCAAATCAACAGTCTCCAAATACGGTATACATCACTTCCTGCTGCAATCACCTTGGTAGCAGCCATGGCTGTGGCATGCTCCTTGGAGGCTGGATCTGCTGCCTCTATAGTGGCCTCTTGGCAAATAGGAGGCATTGCTGGTCTTCTTCCCCCACCCAAAAGGAAATGGTAGGGGCTGCCTTCTGGGGTCAGCACCCACTTGGCGTGATTTCCCCTCATGACAGCCTTTCATTCCCTCTTTAACCACTGGGTATGGTTGATTTGCTTGCTCCCATTGTTGCTGATGTAGATCTTCACTCACTGCTTCTTTCCTGGTGGTGGTGGGGCTGGGGATGGGTCTACTATGAAACTAATAAAGCTTAAGCTTCAGAGCTCCTACCGGTAATCCCAGGGGGGGCCCAAGAAGTGACTTTAGTCCACATTGCTTAGAATTTTTGGGTCTAGTAGACCCAAACTGAGTTGCACAACTCAAATTGATTATTTTTGTTGTTGTATATATTTCAACAGTCCCTAGGTTCGAGAGACAGTAGCACAGATGTTATAAAGGTGTGGTGATCTGTTATGGAACAAACCTCTTGAAGAAGATAACAGTGGCTACCCGGACCTCATTGCTAGTTGCAAAGGGGGCCCCATAATAGTTCAAGCTTCAGGGTCCCAAAAATGTAGATCCGCCACTGGGTGGGGCACTGTGGCACCTCAAGCACCAACATGTATTGGGCCAACCCTGAGGCATCTACAAAAAGCACCTGCAGAGTTAAAAACACCAGTAAAGCATCTTCAAATATTGGTTGGTTAGAAAGAGAAAATTCATATTGTGAAATTCATATTGTCTGTCTAAACAGTTCCATAAAATTGGACCCACAATCCTAAATGCACGGCTCCTAATGGACATGAGATGCGCATTGAAGCCATGGGGGCAAATTGCTTTGCTTAGAAGAAATGACATAGAAAAATGTGGCTATAAGCTCTTCCAAAACTGCTGGTCTTCTGCTCTTCTCTTTTTAGGATGCCATTGAGGACAAACTGGACACCAAACACTACCCTTACATCTCCACCCGGTCCTCTGCCTCCTTCAGCACTACAGCGGTCAGGTAGGAAGAAGGCTTCACACCTCGCTCCCAGGTCGGCAACAGCCACAAAGGCATTCCTTGGGTTGTACCTTCCTCCTTTTATCTCCTGTTCTAACACCCCTCCAACCTGGTTTGCGCTGCCTTGTCATGAAAGCACAGCATAAAAAGCAACCACATTATTGAAGGAATGGAAGTGTGGAAGAATTTGAATCCCATGTTGGGAATAGGGCTCGCAAATACAGGATGGGAGACACCTGGCTTGAGAGCAGTACATGTGAAAAGGATCTAGGAGTCTTGGTAGACCACAAACTTGACATGAGTCAGCAGTGTGATGCAGCAGCTAAAAAAGCCAATGCAATTCTGGGCTGCATCAATAGGAGTATAGCATCTAGATCAAGGGAAGTAATAGTACCACTGTATTCTGCTCTGGTCAGACCTCACCTGGAGTACTGTGTCCAGTTCTGGGCACCACAGTTCAAGAAGGATACTGATAAGCTGGAACGTGTCCAGAAGAGGGCAACCAAAATGGTCAAAGGCCTGGAAACGATGCCTTATGAGGAACGGCTTAGGGAGCTGGGTATGTTTAGCCTGGAGAAGAGAAGGTTAAGGGGTGATATGATAACCATGTTCAAATATATAAAAGGATGTCATATAGAGGAGGGAGAAAGGTTGTTTTCTGCTGCTCCAGAGAAGCGGACACGGAGCAACGGATTCAAACTACAAGAAAGAAAATTCCACCTAAACATTAGGAAGAACTTCCTGACAGTAAGAGCTGTTCGGCAGTGGAATTTGCTACCAAGGAGTGTGGTGGAGTCTCCTTCTTTGGAGGTCTTTAAGCAGAGGCTTGACAGCCATCTGTCAGGAATGCTTTGATGGTGTTTCCTGCTTGGCAGGGGGTTGGACTGGATGGCCCTTGTGGTCTCTTCCAACTCTATGATTCTATGAAATAAAAGCTGCCCGTGTCTTAGTGCTGTTTTACCTACTGGTGGTAAGGCCACCCATGGAATACTGTGCGCAGTTCTGGTTGCCTTGCCTCAAAAAGGATATTTGCAGAGCTGCAAAAAGCTCACAGGAGGACAAATCAACTCCCCTATGAGGAAAGGTTGCATAGTTTGGGTTTTTTTAGTTTAGAAAAAAAGAAAGTAAGAAGAGACATGATAGAGGTGTATAGAAACTATGTGTGGTGTGGAGAAAGTGGATAGGGAGAGGGGTTTCATAATACTAGATATGGGAGGGACCATGGCTGTTTAAAGTGGAATAGTAGTGATGACTCTGTGGTCTAAACCACAGAGCCTCTTGGGCTTGCCAATCAGAAAGTCGGTGGTTCGAATCCCTGTGACAGGGTGAGCTCCTGTTGCTCTGTCCCAGCTCCTGCCAACCTAGCAGTTCGAAAGCACACTAGCGCAAGTAGATAAATAGGTACCCCTGCAGTGCAAAAGTAAACAGTCCCATTGCACCAGAAGTGGTTTAGTCATGACCTAGAAAGCTGTCTGTGGAAAAATGGCAGCTCCCTTGGCCTGAAAGCGGAGATGAGCACCGCACCCCATAGTCACCTTTGGCTGGACTTAACCATCCAGGGGTCCTTTACCTCCCCCCCAACCTTGTAGCGATGCCAATGTATAGTGCAGATGGGCCTTGCAGGGGTTGTTTGTAAGGATTGCAACAGGAAAATGTGTGTGACCTGTCACTTCTGACTACAGTGGTGCCTCGCTTAACGAATGCCCTGCTTAACGAAATTTCCGCTTAACGAAAGGTTTTTTCTAGTGGAGGTTGCCTCGCTAGACGAATTCATTTTACGAAAAATTCGTCTAGCGAATCGCGGTTTCCCATAGGAATGCATTGAAATTCAATCAATGTGTTCCTATGGGCAAAAAAAAAAAAAATCAAAAAAAATTCAGTGCATTTCTATGGGATTCGCTAGACGAATTTTTCGTTATAAGAAAAGACCCGTGGAATGAATTAAATTTGTCTAGTGAGGCACCACTGTACTCACAAGCCTGTGTAGTGTGCAATCCTAGCCAGGATCATTTAGTTCATGTTAACACAATTGCATGTATTTTAAAATTGTTGAACTTCTGCATGATGTATTTTCCCCTCTTCTTGTCTGTCCTTCCTTTCTCTCCATATCCAGTGCCCGCTATGGACACTGGCACAAGAACAAGGCTCCTGGGGAGTACAGGAGTGGCCCCCGCCTCATCATTTTCATCCTGGGGGGTGTGGGCCTGAATGAGATGCGCTGCGCCTATGAGGTGACTCAAGCCAGTGGGAAGTGGGAGGTGCTAATAGGTGAGTCGTCTTGGCAGAGTCATGCTTGGCCCCACTTCCCTTTTCTTCACTCCATCATGAGCTTCTCTGTCTCATCTTTCTCTGTCTCTCTGTGTCTGTTTACCTGTCTGTCTCTTCCTCCTTCCTTATCCCTTCCCTATCCGCTCCCACCTGTGGCAAAATCCAGTCTCCAGGTGGCCTGTTCTAGAGAGTTCCCATTGAACGATGATTGGTCTAGCCAGATCTCCATTTCACATCCCTAACTCCTACAGCTCCAACTAAAGCATTGTTGTTATTACCGGTATTATTTTTTATGTAGGCAACCTTAACATTTAAAGCAGAACAGTGCCACTTTAAACAGTCATGGCTTCCCCCAGAGAATTCTGAGAAGTGTCTTCGTCATCTTCTTCTTTGGCAATCACTCGTAGCCGAGTAAGATTGTCTTCCACAAACACGGTCTTAACATTGAGTGCGTAAGTCTGAGGAGTGTACTTTGCTAAGGGCCCTGAGAGTTGTTAGGAGTCCCCTATTCTGCTCATGGAGCTACAATTCCCAGGGCAGTTTAGTATTTGGTGAACTCTGGGAACTGTAGTTCTTGGAGGAAAATAGGGGGTTTCCAAACACCTCTCAGCACCCTTAGCACAATACAGCTCCCAGGACACTTTGGGGGAAGCTACAACTGTTTGAGACGGGGCGTCACAACTGCTTTAAATGTATGGTGTGAATGTAGCCATAATTGATTCCCTGCACAGGCAACTCTGCTGTGGCAAGGAATCCCAAATTGTTTGATTGTGGGCAAGGAGCAAGTCAAGTCTGGTTCTTGCTCAAATGGAGCCTGTTTGAATTGCTTATCAAGTATCTGCCTCCAGCTCCCCCACTTCCCCCCTAGCGGCTTACCTGTGGAAGTGGGGGGGGGGGTACAGGGCTGGTGGAGGTTTTCTCCAGTTCCCTGGCAGAGCAGCTATTCCCTGCGAGGGGGACGTGAACGATAAACCCCATTGGGACCGGGGGGGGGGGGCAGAAGGCAGAGAAGCCCACGGTAAGAGCTGGAGCCCAATTACTGGTAGTGCCAATTCACTCTGCTTTTGCCCTGCCCACTTTCCTGCTAGGTTCTACAATGGCAACACTGAGACAAAAGAGGAGAAAGCCAACTGTATCTTTGAAAAATGAATTAATAAGTAACCTTGGTTACTGTATAGGCACCCTGAGTTTTTGGGACTAGGGGAACCAATTTGTCTAGGGCTGGCCCTTCCAATACAGAGGCCTTCTGGACCAGCCTTAACACCCCAGGCCTCTCATTTTTTCCATCCCAACAGGTGCCTATCCCAGGGATGGTGTGACCTGTGCCCCTCCAGGTGTTGCTGGGTGGCAGCTTTCATCATCCTGGCATATTGAATGTTGCAGCCAAGCATCTGGAGTGCTACAGGTTCTCCAATCTGAGGGAATGCCTCTTCTGAATAGAGGCTTCCTTCCTTCCGTTGCCTGCAGTAGGGAATGCTGCTTCTTAGAGCAGGGGTGTGCAATATGTGGCCCTCCAGGTGTTGCTGGATGGCAACTGCTGCATCCCTGACCATTGGGAGTGCTGGCTGGAAGGTTCACTTCCCTCATCTGAATACTCCTTTCAATTGAATGATTAGACCCTGCAGTCTCATATTATGTACAACTGGGGGCAGGTGTGGGTTTAAATAAGGCATAGGGAGCTTGTGCCCCCCCCCAAATGTTGCTGGTCTCATGCTCCCATCATTTGTGACTATTGCCTGTGCTGGATGCACCTCTGGTGACAGCCAGATTCTAGAATGTTCGGCTTCTGATAATTAGTTCTCATTGGAAACTTACAGATTCTTGCTTCACACAATTAACTCAAGGCAGTGTCAATTTACTCTTGGCAGAAAGCCAAGGTCTGCCTGGCCTGGCAACAGCTCTCTGATTGGTTAATGACCAGCACTGAACTCTGTTATCTAGGAATGCTAGCACAGTTGTTTCTTGTTGGGTGTTAGGAGTAGGAGTGCTGCGTATGGTTGAAGAGAGAGAGAGAGACAGAGAGGATTTATTTTGCTTTGCTTTGTATGCAGAAACTGCTGGTTTTATTTTCTTTTAATAAATCCTGTAAATAGTTATTCTGCGTCTAGCCGACTAGTCATTTCCATCTCAACTAGCTTCTGCGCTGTGCAGGAAAACTTTGCTACGTTTGGGCTAAAGCCACTAGAGCTATGCCTGACACTTCAAAATTCTAAGATAGAAATGTCTGGAGCACTACAGCTCTGTATCCCTTGCCCCCACCTGCTCACTGGATTTTTCCCTTCTTGGAGCTGAGCCTCCTCTATAACTCCCCCCCCTCTTTCTCTACTCTCATATCTTGGTTTTCCATGTGGCTTCACTTGTACTGTGCCTGTATATGTATGTATGTATGTATGTATGTATGTATGTATGTACATGTGACATGTCAGGTAACTGTTAAATGTAGCTTTTAATGTTGAACAATGCACACTTTGTCTGATCTAGGATTGTGATAGGTGTGTGTGTGTTTGTGTGTGTGTGTTTTAAATGTTCATCAAGATACCAGGCACCATCCCATGCTCTTCCTGGGTGTCAGGCATCGGTCTCCATGCCGCCTCTTAGTTAACTAGACCTATTCATTAACTGAGACCAACATTTCCATGATTGCCTTTTGGCCTCAAGGGCAATTAATGCACTCACAAGTGATGAAAACAAAGCACAAAACTGAAAGCAGTATGTATAAGAGCATCAGCTCTTATATCCATTGCATGAATTTAAAGTGTAAGGCTTACCCCCCCCCCAAAGAATCCTGGGAACCATAGTTTTCCCCATCACAGAACTTTCATTCCCAGAACACTTAAACTACACTTCCCAGGATTCTTTGGGGTCAGCCATGCGCTTTATATGCATGTTGTGTATGCAACCCTTGGTTTTTAGAAACAACAAACGCACAGAAGAACATAGAGCACCTGCTTTGTATGCATTAGGTCCAAGGTTCAACCCATGGCAACTTCAGGCAGGGCTGGGAAAGTTCCCTGGCTGGAACCCTAGAGAACCACTGCCAGTCAGTGTAGAAATCCCTCATCCAACAACACAATGAGGACAAGACCTAACCTAGGGGTCAGCAAACTTTTTCAGCAGGGGGCCGGTCCACTGTCCCTCAGACCTTGTGGGGGGCTGGACTATATTTTGGAGAGGAACAAATGAAAGAATTCCTATGCCCCACAAATAACCCAGAGGTGCATTTTAAATAAAAGGACACATTCTACTCCTGTAAAAACACCCTGATTCCCGGACCGTCCGTGTGCCAGACTGAGAAGGCGATTGGGCCAGATCCAGCCCACGAGCATTAGTTTGCCTACCCATGACTTAACCTAACTCCAACCTGCTGAGAAATGATCGCCACAGTAGATTATGGAATGCTTTTCACAGTTCTGGTCAGGAAATTTTGGAGCTGGGAAAGTTCCAGAAAGATGCATCCAAATTGACCAAGGGGATGGAGCAAATGAGGAAAGGCTGCAATGCATAGGGCTTTGGGTTACATGTGTGGTGCAAGCGCACTGGCAGTGTCAGCATCTTCACCAGATGTGCAGATGGTCGAATAAGCAGGTACAGTAGAGATGGGAGGAACCTGTGGTCCTCCAGACGTTGTACTACAGCTCCAGCACTCCCTTGTACAGTGGTGCCTCGCAAAACGAATTTAATTCGTTCTGTGAGTCAATTCGTTTTGCGAAAAATTTGTCTAGCAAATCCCATAGGAATGCATTGAATTTCCCCCCCTTTTTTTGCCCATAGGAACACATTAATTGAGTTTCAATGCATTCCTATGGGAAACTGCGATTCGCTAGATGAATTTTTCACAAAACGAATTTGTCTAGCAAGGCAACCTCCGCTCGAAAAATCTCTTCGTTAAGCGAATAATTCATCTTACAGGGCATTCGTCTAGCGAGGCACCGCTGTAATTGACAAGGCTTGGAGTTGGAGACCCCACAACACCTGGAGGGACACAGGTCCAGATTTCCTGAGCCTAGGGAATTGGGTGATTGACTTGCAGGCTTTAGATATGGGTTGAGGAACCTCTGGTCCACAGACTAACTTTGGCCTGCCATTTGGCCCACCAGACCTCCCCTCCTCCTTGAAACATAGGCAACTCCTGCAGAAAGTAGGAGTCGACTCGGGGAAGGTAGTGGGCTCTCCTTCATGGAAGGTTTTTAAAACAGAGGTTGGATGGGAATCTGTCAGGGATTATTTAGCTGTGACTCTTGCATTGCAGGGCATTGTACTAGATGACCCAACTCTACAGTTCTATGATTATATGAAATTCAGTCCTATAGAGAATTCTCTCATGCACTCTCATGCTGCAGAAATTATTGACCTCCCTGCACATTCGCTGATGTGCAGGCAGTTCAGACCTGCATGGTCACTATCTTCCTCCACCCCCATGAACCAACCTTGACAGAAGGGTCAGACTACCCCCTGTCAATTACCTGGCTTCATTGTGAAGTTGGATGACTGACAGCTAGGTGACCTGGCCCACTGGACCAAAAACATTTACAACCCCCCAGGTTAGATGTCTCAAAATAATTCAGCTGAGTGAGGGATGAGAAAATTCAGTTTGCATTTGAAGGCGGGGCTACTGAATTCACAGTTGCCAAAGCAATATATGAACCAGCCTTCCTTCAAACCTGGAGTACTGCAATGGACTCTACGTGGGGCTACCTTTGAAGGTGACCTGAAAACTGCAACTAATCCAGAATGTGGCAGCTAGGCTGGTGACTGGGAGTGGTCGCCAAGACCATATTACGCTGGTCCTGAAAGACCTACATTGGCTCTCAGTAAATTTCCGAGCACAATTCAAAGTGTTGGTGCTGACCTTTGAAGTCCTAAATGGCCTCAGCCCAGTATACCTGAAGGAGTGTCTCTACCACCATCGTTCAGCCCAGACACTGAGGTCCAGCTCCGAGGGCCTTCTGGCGGTTCCCTCACTGTGAGAAGTGAGGTTACAGGGAACCAGGCAGAGGACCTTCTCGGTAGCAGCGCCCGCCCTGTGGAACGCCCTCCCATCAGATGTCAAGGAAATAAACAACTATCTGACTTTTCAAAGACATCCGAAGACAGCCCTGTTTAGGGAAGTTTTTAATGTTTGATTTGTTTTTAATATTCTGCTGGGAGCCGCCCAGAGTGGCTGGGGAAACCCAGCCAGATGGGCTGGTATAAATAAATAAATAAAATAAAATAATTTATTAATATTTCTCCAAATTTCACAAGGCAATTCTCTAGCCCAAGTGCTGTCTGCAAAAATGCATGCACTACTAGGGTAAATTCTGCATGGGTTACATGGGGGGGGGGAATTGCTTAGTGAAAATGTGCATTCTAGGACACAATTGCATACAGACTTGTGCGTGTTGAGGAAGATTCACACCTAAATCTGAATTTGTATACATGAAATAAACATATTTTTATATGAAAAAATAATAATTACAAATGAAGGTGGCTAACTGAACTTAAGATTCGAACAACGAGAAATGGGGAGAAACCAAACTTGATGGATTCGCCCATTCCTAACTTCAACCCCAAACACATTTCTGCTGCGTACAACAGTTCCTGGAGGCCCAGTGGTGACTGCCAAAACCCAGTTCCATCAACTCCACTTCACTGCCTGTCGTGATGATGCTTTTCTCAGCTGTCCATCTGCCTTCCTCTCTCTGTTCGTATGTGTGTCTGTCTTTTCCTCATTTGCTTATTTCACACATGTTCACTCTGCTTCTTTGTACTGATACTTTCTGCTGATAATGAAGTAATGTTAAAGGCCTTTTAAAAGGAAAAGAAAAAAACTTTTTTCAGCATGTGCCCTTTTGAATTGTTTTTTTGTTTTTCTCTGAGTCAGCCCACACTCTGTTCTCCCGCAGGTTCTACTCACATTCTTACTCCCACCAAATTTCTCATGGATCTGAGGCATCCCGACTTCAGAGATTCCACTAGGGTATCTTTTGAGGAACAGGCTCCAACAATGGAATGAGAGCCAAAGAAAACAATAAAAAGTAAAAGCAGCTTACTATAGAAAAAGAAACTCTTCCCCCCCTCGGAAGGGCTTCTTTGATTATTACATCACTTTCTTTCTCTCTCTCTCTCTCTCCCTCCTATCTCTCTTTCTCTCTCTTCCCCCCTCCTTTCCTTCTTTGTCCATTTTTTTGGTTCTTTAAATGAGAAAATGCTTGCGATTTTTTTTCTGTCTTTAAAACAACAATTTTGAAAATGTGCCCAAAGTTGCTTCCATCAAATCCTACACCATCTCTTATTCAGAACTTGCCCATTCCTCCCACCAACGGTGATCTATTTCCAAATGAAATGGCAACACTTCCATTTAAATAATATGAATATGAATATGAATATGAAAAGGGGCTGCAGATAGACTTGGAAGTGTCCATTTGCCACTTCAGATTTAAACAGGTTTGAAACTTGTTTAAACATCAACCTTTTGCTCAGAGTCCGTTTTGGTCAATCGTAGCGTTGCACATGCCAATAATTATTTGGGTTTTACAAAGGTGCTAATAAGCTTACACCAGAGGTGGGGGAACCTGTCAACTCTAATCATCCCCGACTATTTGGCTGTGCTGGTCAGGAATTACAGTACAGGAGTTGGAGTCAAGGTCGGTAGGGCCACAGGCTCCCATCACCTGGCTTTACACACTGTTCCTACCAAAGTTCCAGTGACAGTCTCCCAGTCCCCCAGAACAGTTGATACATTCATGAAAATTTGCTGTTCCTACAGTGTATTCTCTCTGCCTGCTATCATCAGCCGAAACGCCTGCCTAACCTGCAGTTGTTCCTGTCACTGTTACAGGGTGTGTGGTGAGGGCTGGGTCAGCTGCCCCTTGGGAGCCCCTCCCCCCTTATGGGAGAATATATTGCATGGTCTAGATCAGGCATCCCCAAACTTTGGTCCTCCAGATGTTTTTGACTACAATTCCAATCTTCCCCGACCACTGGTCCTGTCATCTAGGGATCATGGGAGTTGTAGGCCAAAACATCTGGAGGGCCACAGTTTGGGGGTGCCTGGTCTAGATAGAATGAAAGAGTCCTGCTTTTGTTTCACTTTCAGCGAGAGGCCTTGTGGGGCTTTTTCTGCCTAAGCTGCCAAATTAGCTGGCCTATCCTTTGGTGCTCCTGCTTCTTGAGCTGGTGGGAAGGAAGTTGCATTTCCTGCTCTGCCTCAAAGAGGAACAGGAGGTGGAGAAAGTTGGTGACTCCAGAGAAGCAAGGGAGCGCCTCTGAAAAGCTTGCTGGTTTGTAGCTTGCAAGTTCCTGCCCCAATAGCCGTGATGGTTGTATGGCTGCTGTATGTTCAAAGGCAGGGCACCTCACTTGTTTGTCCTGACTGGCTTATTGCCTCCCAAGATCTTTGGTACAGCCTCGTCACACTTCTCCTGCTTTGGATCATTTTTTTTATTTTATTAAGTGGAGGTGCCAGCTAGTGAGTTTTGCATTGCTTAAGAGGGTGGGGTTCTTGACACTGGTGTTAAGGGAGCAGGACCTCAATGCAATCCAGATGGACAATTAGTGCTATACTGGACCTAGCTGCCATGCTTTGAGCATAGAGGTGCAAGGCTAGAGCAACACATACACATACACAAACCAAACCAAACCAAACACACACACACACACCCTCATCCTCATCTGTGCCCACAGAGTGTCCCAATTGGCAGCAGGCCTTAGAAACTTATTGTTTGTTGCTCTGTTTTTTATTTCCTAACACACACTTTGGTCAAGGGTAGCCATAATTGCATATTTACAACATTTTATACCTTGCCCTTTGAGCCCCCAAAGGCTCCCAGAGCAGCTTACAAGAATCATTATCCATTCTAAGACAATCTGGAAAATACCATGGCACGGGATAAAATAAGCAGTGGGAGAGCAGAGGAAAAAGCAAGTTCAGTCCCAGGTCCTGAAGAAGCGGCAGCTCTTACAACGCAGTTTTAGGAGCAGCATTTCCTTACCAGTCAGTGTCCATTGGCAGTTCTGGGCAACTTTGCCTTGTTAAGGGGTACACAAATCCCCCACCCACTGATGCTTCTCTACCTTACTGGGGCTACAGGAAGGAGACGTCTCTCTTTCTTCCCCCAAGGAGCCCGTGGTCATCATGGATTTCCCCCCTCTCCTTCTTTGTCTTCAGTGACATGGGCTTTCTCTTGAAGGCTCCTGCAATATTCCTTGTGTCTCACTCTCCCTGACTCCTCTCAACCCCCTTCTCCATATCTCCATATATGTATATATATGCACATTTTCAAGTATAGGCAATTCTTTCTTTCTTTCTTTCTTTCTTTCTTTCTTTCTTTCTTTCTTTCTTTCTTTCTTTCTTTCTTTCTTTCTTTCTTTCTTTCTTTCTTTCTTTCTTTCTGCTCTTCCCTCCCATCTGAGGCGGGAGAGGAAGAGGCGATCCTTTATCTGACAGCCTGCCATTTGCCACTGCATGCCAGGGCCTCATGAGCCACACAACCACTCCTGCCTCGCTTTCGCTATCTATCTCTGCGTCCTCGACGCCAATGTCCTTATGCTGCCCTCTCCAGCATACCATATGCATCATTCCTCCACCACACTTAACTCACGGGGTTACAAAGCCTCCATCTGGTATTCTATATTTTTTTTCGCTTTTGTTTCCGGTTTTCGCCTTTCCTTTCCTTTTCCTGCACTAGATGGAATCGTAGTTCCATAGGCTTAACATTTTTGCAAGCATTTCTTCCAGTGGTTAAAAATAAAAATAAAAATTGGTACGCTGTCCCCGTGGCAGGTAAGAGGTTCTGAGTGTCAGGGAGGGGGGGGACTGCATTCCTTCTCTCTTCTTTCCTATGTATATAACAGAAACTGATGTAGAAAGGGGATGGGTTGGGGCCACCTGATAAGGGGGCTTACAAATCCTCCCCCCCCCACACAGTGGCTGCTGCTCTAACTTACCACATCACCAGCATGCCACTTATGGGTGTCGGTGATTAATTTTGACCCTCTGTTCCACCCTGTTGCACCTCCTAAAAACTTTTTGATAAGCTTGCCTGATTTGTTATTGTTGGGGTGGGGGTGGGGCAGCTAGTCCTTAGCGCATGCATTTGCTCAGACGTGGGTGCAATAGCGCCACCCTCACCCCCACCCACCCAAACCCACTGCAGACTAAAGCCCCCACCCTTATAGATGACAACCCCTCCCTCTTTTCTGATGCCTTTTCCAGGATGGGAGTTCTAATATGCCTCTCTCTCCTCTTCTCCCCGCCTCCCACTCCCCCCACCCCCATTTGCAGGCTCTACTCACGTCCTCACCCCACAGAAACTGCTGGACACTCTGAAGAAACTGAATAAAACGGATGAAGAAATTAGCAGTTAAACACACACACACACACACACACACACACACACCCTTCCCTCTTTCTCTCCTCCCCCATTTCCTGCCCTTCCCTCCTTGACACCATCATAAAAAAAGCAGTGACATGACATTGGGGCACCCCATTTCCTGCCAGCTCTGGGGTGATCCTTGCCCCACTTAAATTTGTTGACTGGTTCCATTTCACCCTCTTCTTATTCTTCTTGGTTTCCCCTTCCCCTTCCATCCTACATTTGAAGCGAAGGTAAATAAGAGAAGGGTTTGGGGTGGGGAAATTGCATTGTCTCTAAGGCGGAGAGAAAAAAAGAAAGAAAAGAAAAATAATATATTCTATAATATAGATATTATCTCTATACGTATCCTCCAAAATAAACCACCAAAAACTAAACTCCCATCATTTCATCCTTGGCGATTATATGACGACGATGCTGATAATATTATTATTTTTTAATGATGATGTCCTTTTAGTTCTGGTTTTAGTTTTCTGCCCGGATGGACGAATGCTTGTGACTTATTTATGGCTATGTGATCTTGTACCTAACCTCAGATTCAAACTGTGAAAGGAATGCTCTTCTTTCCCCCACTGTGTATTGGGATTTTTGCTTGCGTTTTGGAAATAACTGTCATTTGACCTTCCCTGTCCTCCCTTGTCACCCCTGCTGCTACTGCTGCTGTTGTTGAGATTGTCCTCTCAATTTTCATATTTATTTAGTTTTATCAGTGTGTAGATGGTTGGTGCATTTCTGGGTTGTTGTTTTTTATTCCTTCACCCCTGACCTTTTCCAACTTTTTTGGAGCAATATTTTAAATGGAGTGTTTGTGGTTTGCAATTCCAGCATGTCTGGATTAATCTTCCTTATTAGATCTTTTTTGTCCCACCCAGGAATGATGATTTATCTCATCACAAGCATATTTGGAGACCAACCCCTGGTTTTTAATTGGTTTGAAACATGTTGGCAAATGTGTTTTTTTTCTTTTTCTTTAGGAAGGAGCTTTATTTTAGCACTTTGGTGAATCCTTTAACGTGGCAGAGTTCACTTGTGAATTCTGTAATATTATTTATCACATCCTTCCACCTGAGAGCCCAGTGCTGTGTCTCCAATTTTATCTTCACAACAACCCTGTGAGGAAGGTCTGAATGAGTCATGGTGAGAAACCCAACACCACTCAATAAGATTGTGGTTGACTGGGGATATGAACTCTAGCGCTTTAACCTCTAGATCACAGTATGTCTCTGATTTCATGGTTCAATGAACAGCAGGCAGGATTTTCTGGTTCTGGGATGCCTCCTCTTACTGGCTTTCAGAAGGCAGGCCCTGGTTGGGCAGGATCTACTGGGGCTCCAGACTTTTCTGGCCCATGAGAGCATAAGGCAACAGCTAGCAATGGTGTATTCATTCAATAGAGTTTGTTCTGGTTTGGGAGTCAATTTCCTTCCAGGAGTTTGCTGAGAGCAAAGTTGTCTTGAAACCACAATTCCCGCGATTCTCTGGAGGCGGCCGCAGTTCCTGTAAAATGATACGCTGTGTAGTATAGCCAGCTTGTTTCCTCTGCCCTTCTAACTCTGCCCCCTGGTACTCTTGCAAGCACATATCTAGAGTCCCTGGAATATGCGTTCCTTAGCGCAGACTCCAGAGAAGCTGATGTCAGTTTGAAAGAGAGTTCGCTGCTAGTGGGATGTAAGCTACACATCCTGCGCTTCCCACTTTTGATTCTAGCTTGGCAGATTCACACATTGCTGCTCTACCTATTGAGCAAAACCAAAAACAGTCCTGAAGGAACAACTGTGGGGCAGAGAAGCCTAATTTCTTTGCACCACTCTTTTAATCATCTTTTATCTGTCTCCAACTCTACTGTCCTGCCGACAAAGCAGAAATCTGCATTGTGCTGCATTGAGTTGACATTCCTGGACTACAACTCCCATCACCCTTGACCCTTGGCCATGCTGGCTGGGGCTGATGGGAGTTTGCATCCAACAGCACACCTGTGGCCCCTGCAGTATGCAATGTTGGCACTTCCTTGCTTTGCCTACTAAGGAAGGAGGAGACTCCAAGACTACCGTATACAACTTTCCTCTTTTCAGTGACAGATGGGCTGGGTGGTGTAGATGTACACTGCATGGTATAGATTGCATGATGCTGAATGTGTCAGCTGTTGTGAATCATTTAATGCCTCCCATTTGTGTGATTTGAGGGAGCTCAAGCGGCTTGAAAACTGTCAGGAAGGGGAAGTACATTTTTGAGAGAATGCCCCGGGTAAAGATAGAGTGACCAGGATCTTTGCTGTGAAAACAAGAGGCTGTATCCAATGTTAGTCCTACACAGAGTAGACCCATTAAACTTGGTGGCATGACCAACCTAGGTACATTCCTTTTAATGGATCTCCTCTGTGTGGGACTTGGATGCAGCCCACAGACACCATTTCTGGCAGCAAACATGGATGTCTTCCCCCCCCCCCCCGCCCCAGGTTATTTGAGTTCCCACAACACCCCCTTGTGGTCATGCTCCGACAAAGAATATAATATTGGGCTTTAAATGGGCTTAAAAGCTTGCTCAGCTCTGGGCTGGATTTTACCCAATTTCTCCCTGGCTTGTTTAGGAGCAAAAATTAAAAAATAAAATAAACACACAACGTATTTCAGGATTGAACTGAAAGCAGCAAAACGGATTTGGGAAATGAGAACATCAACCAGGCAGCCAAAGTTTAAGCGCTTCTATGTCTGTTAAGCTCATGGGAACATTACTATCCTATTTAAATGTGGGCCTTTGCAGGGGTAGCTAACATAGTGACTCAAGATAGTGTGGACTACAATGACCATCACCCCACAGTGGTTGTGGGGAGCTGATTGGAACTGTAGCCCACAATATAGTCTACAACAACATCCATCTTCCTGTGTTGTTGGGAAATGTAGTCCCCACAGTCTGAGGGGCATCATGTTGACTAAAGTTCAAGCTTAACTTCAGCTGGAGTGTCTCATTTCTCCTGCCGTCAACAATGGCATTTCTCGTCATCAAATTTTGCCCTGCACCCTTTGGATTCCTTCCCCCTTTCTATCTCTCATCATCCAGTAGTGAAACATTGCTGGCTGTGGCAAGCGCCAAAAATCCTTTCCCCAATTGTTCTGCATTTATAGATCCCTTTGCCAATCCTTCTGCTCCCCCTGCAGACTGTATGTATATGAATTAAATAATTGTGTATTGTGGTCGTCCTAACAAGCTTGAAGTAAAGTGGTTTACTGAGTCCTCCTTGTGTGTCCTTTTCTCATTTGACTCCCACAAATGGCTGTGTTCGCTTACTGTGATATTTTTTTTAAAAAAATGTATTTTCTTCCCCGCAGAGTTTTGGGCTGTCCCTCTTCCACCTGTCCCAGGGCATTAAGGTCTCTTCCTAGAATACTCCAACAGAGAGAAGAAAATACTCTTTCTGTTCGCTGCCATTTTTGTGGTCCATTTTCCCCCTCCCTTGCCCATAATATATTTGTTTTTTGGGCAATGGTTGTGGTCATTTTGCATCAGTAACTGTTTTGCCACCTCTCCAACCTTTTCTTGCACCCTCCCACTCCCCCCCGCCTTTCCCTTCTAAATTTAGCATTGCAACAGCTTCAAGGTATCTCTTTCTCTCCCTTTTGTTTATATGCGTTTTTGTTGTTTTTTGTGTGGTATATATATATATATTACACATACACCTATATATATATATTCACACACACACACACACTTTATCAAAAGAGAAAAACAACAGCAAATTCTTGTATGCAACTTGTTAAATTCTTGAAATTTCAGTGTTTGGAACTGTTGAAGCACAAACGTGTCATTTCTGTTTAGCTGTTCTTCTGTAACTTAAAAAAAAGCACTTGGAGTCAATAAATGATTTACTGTCCCATCAAGTGAGGTAAAAGAGGATTGATTTGACATGGGAACTAGTTTGGAGTGCGGGGGGGGGGGGAGGAGGAGGAGAGAAAAGGCAGACAGAGAGATGCTTAAGGAAATACTTTCACTTTGCAGAGCGTTTTCTAGATTTTGTCTCGTTGGGTACACAAGGTAAGCCTGTGGACGAACTCCACAACTTCTTGAGCTAAGGTTCTGTATCTTAAAAACTGTGGTTCAAATAGGAGGTGCTCCCATGAAGATGCTACTGATACTTTTTTCAAGATTTTAAAATGGCAGCATACGCTTCGAATGGGAGGCCAACTGCAAGCACAGTCTGACTCTTATCTCACAAGCAAGCCCTGGTTCAGGCTGTGCTTGCTATAACAATATTCCTGGCTTACTGTGTTTTATCGAAAGCAAGCAAACAGTGCCCAATTGCTAGTACTTCACTCCTCCTTGCATGTAAATAGTATAAGCAGGAGATCCTTTGTGTTTCTCCTTAACAAGTTATGATCGGTAGCCATCCTGAAGCCGCCATGACTTGTGAAGATCATAAGCTGCTGAATCCAGCCAAAGACCCATCTAGCCCAGCATCCTGTTCTTACCATGGTGAACCAGATGGCAATGAGCCATCTGTACCCACTTGTAATTTGCAGCGACTGGTAGTCAGAGACAAACTGCCTCTGACGGTGGAGTTAAGGTAGCTATTATAGATAGCTAATCTTAGCCTAATGAGAGCCAGCGTGGTGTATTGGTTAAGAGTGGTGGACTCGTAATCTGGTGAACCGGGTTCGATTCCCTGCTCCTCCACATGCAGCTGCTGGGTGACCTTGGGCTAGTCACACTTCTCTGAAGTCTTTCAGCCCCACTCACCTCACAGAGTGTTTGTTGTGGGGGAGGAAGGGAAAGGAGAATGTAAGCCGCTTTGAGACTCCTTCGGGTAGTGATAAAGCGGGATATCAAATCCAAACTCTTCTTCCTTGCTCTCCCTGAATTAGTCTATAACCTTTTACAGACTAAGACTAATGGTGGCCATTGCTACTTCTTTTGGGAGTGAATTCCAAAGTGTGATTGTGCTATCTGAAGAAATATTTTATGTTGTTGCTCACTTGCTAATTGCAGCTTGTGGGTGGCACTGTGAGTTAAACCACAGAGCCTAGGGCTTGCCGATCAGTAGGTTGGCGGTACGAATCCCCGTGACAGGGTGAGCTCCCGTTGCTTGGTCCCAGCTCCTGCCAACCTAGCAGTTCGAAAGCACATCAAAGTGCAAGTAGATAAATAGGTACCGCTACAGCAGGAAGGTAAATGGTGTTTCCGTGCACTGCTCTGGCTTCGCCAGAAGTGGCTTTGTCATGCTGGCCACATGACCTGGAAGCTGTACGCCGGCTCCCTCGGCCAATAATGTGAGATTAGCACCGCAACCCCAAAGTTGGTTATGACTGGACCTAATGGTCAGGGGTCCCTTTACCTTTACCTTTAGGGAGCAACAAACCACAGTGCCTGATTTGGATGTAAAGAAAACCTGGTACAATCTGTTTCGTTTACATTGGGCTGCAGGAAATACAAACACTCTGACAGGACATCACTTATTCTTGATACACAAAATAAGAATTTCTGACATTGTAGGTTTTATGTGCAAACAGAGCCAGTGTGTGTGTTTGAAATCTTTCCCCTTTAAAAAAATGAATACAGACACCAGCAGACAAAAATAATTTATTGAGCAAGAAAAACAGAAACACCCATTTGCAACATATTTTTCCTTACCGGAGAAGTGCTTGTTTTATTTTATTATTTTATTTTAAAGGAATGTTGAAAAAAGATACAACTAGCATAGCTTCACAGTGATTTTGTTTGTGGTAATGGCTTCAATGCAAAACACACATACCCTACACCAGGCATCCCCAAACTGCGGCCCTCCAGATGTTTTGGCCTACAACTCCCATGATCCCTAGCTAACAGGACCAGTGGTCGGGGAAGATAGGAATTGTAGCCCAAACCAACTGGAGGGCCGAAGTTTGGGGATGCCTGGTCTAAAACCTAATGTACATTTTAGCACAATTCTACAGATAGTATGAGTGTTGAGAAGGAGCTGTCATGATTTTTTTCTTTAAAAAAATAAAGGTATATTTATAGATTCAAAAAGTACCGGTATATTTTAAAAAGGTGTCAGGGGGCAAATGGCACAGACATCCTTCATCAGCTAGCTGCCCACTTTCCCTTGCTTTGTGTTGCAATGTTTCTAAGGTACTCATCTTATGACTGAGCCAATTCCTCTTATTACTGCACTCTCAACTCACATAATCTACAGGCAGCATGGAACATTAGCAGCAATGAGGATAGGACCAAGAACGGCCAAGGTGGCCTCAACTTCCCAGCTGTGTTTAAGGGGTTGCTTAATTCAGTGATAGGCAGAAGGTAGAACAGGCTCTCCTAGGAAATCTCTGGGTTAGCCCCAACAGATCAGCAAGGGTTTCTGACTCCCAGTGGTCTAATAACAACAACCCAAAAGCTTCTGTCTTAAAGGTGAGGTCTGCAGCATTATACCACTTTAAACAGCCGTGGCTTCCCCTGAAGAATCCTGGGATCTGTAGTTTGTTCAGGGTGCTGAGAGGTGGTTTTCCACATAGCTGCAGTTCCCAGAATTTCCTGCAAAGAGGGACTGACTGTTAAACCACCCTGGTAAATGTAGCTTTGTAAAGGGGAATAGGGAATTTCCTAAGAACTCTCGGCACTGTTAACAAACTACAGTTCCCAGGATTCTTTGGGAAAACACATGACTGCTTGAATGCAGTTTCATACTGCCTCAATATATCATGCAGGTGGGCCTTAGGTTGCTGAAAAAGAATGCCATGGGGAAAACTCTGTTGGTTTGTGGGAGGAAGCTTGTTTCTGGTACTGATCACAAATTCCTGTGATCAGCCGAACATTGGTGCTGGCGAAGCCCTGATATGACAGCTAATGGGGGCTACCTACAAAATCCCTCCCAGCTCTGATACCACTTTATCTCTCCTGCTCCTGATACTACATATGACAGTTGTAAATATAGGTGCCTCTTGGGCAAACCAGCCTTGTGGGCAAAATGAGGAGGGTGGGCAGGCTGAAGGTTGCTCACCACTGATATCTGTTCTGTCTTAAATATTGGTCAACTTTGCCCTGACAATGACAGCAAAAAGTGTCTGATACTGTTATATATCTATTGCCCCTGATGCTTACCGGCTGCATTTGGTCTTGGCAAACTGCCTACAATGTGTTGGACCTCGGAGTGGCTGCTTGCCAAAGTTCTTAAAGCACAGACAAACATCCTAATGGGCACAAGGAAACGGGGAGGGAAAGAAAGTATTCTAGCAAAATATATTTTGAAGACATTCTTGAAGGCAAAAAAGACAAAAGAGTTGACACACAAAAACGCTCTTTGTTTCCATTCCATAGTACCAAACCACACAGCAATTGAAACCAGCACATGTAAAAAACCACAAATACACACATATATCTAGTTACAGGTAGGTAGCCGTGTTGGTCTGCTGTAGTCAAAACAAAATAAAAAAATTCCTTCCAGGAGCACCTTGGAGACCAACTAAGTTTGTCATTGGTATGAGCTTTCGTGTGTTTCTTCAGGCATCTGAAGAAGTGTGCATGCACACAAAAGCTCATACCAATGACAAACTTAGTTGGTCTCCAAGGTGCTACTGGAAGGAATTTTTTTATTTTTGTTTTGACACACACATCTCTCTGAAAACGATTCACCATGGCTCCCCCTTCACAAAATACAGCTCTTTCTCTCATCTCCTTTTCTCTCGGCGCGCGCGTCACAAAGAGTCCTGAGGTAAGTATTGCAATAGACTCACAGCCCTTAAGAGGATTACCAAAAAACCTTTATGTCCTACTCCCAGTAGGACAGTACCGTGTAATGGGTTGTATTCAGACTAGTTCCACTGGAATTAATGAACCTAAGTTATGTGCATTAATTTCAGTGACTCTGCTCTTAAGAATGACAAACATTGGATACAATGCTATATATTTACAGTGAATGAGATCCGTTCAGCAACAGCATGGAGGAGGTAGACCTTCCTGAAAGCGGATTAGGATAAAAACGTAAGAGCCCTGCTGGATCAAGCCAATGGCCCATCTAGCTTAACACATAGCTGCCAAGTACCCGTTTTCCCCGGGAAACCACCCGTTTTTACTTACCTTTTCCCGGTGGTCCCCCGTATCACTTCATCTCCTGCTTTTCTCCGTTATTTTCTCCTGCCGGCGGGCCATTTTTTTTCTGATTTGCCCTTCTATGGGCACAAAAAATGGCCGCCGCCAGCTTCAAAGTCGCATCTACGCATGACCGGAAATGCGTAGACGCGACTTCCGGTGTCGGATGTGCGGCCATTTTTGGTGCCCATAGATGGGCAGGCCAACACCGGAAGTTGCGTCGACGCACTTCCGGTCATGCATAGAAGCTACTTTTGAAGCCGGCGGCGGCCATTTTTGGTGCCCATAGAAGGGCAAAGCGACACCGGAAGTTACGTCGACGCAACTTTCGGTGTCACACGTGCTGACGGTCCCGAATTCTGCAGTCCGGGACTTGGAAGGTAAGGCTTAGCATCCTGTTCTCCCAGTGACCAACCAGATGTCCCAGTGGAAAGTCCAAAAAGCAGAACCATTTGTGATTCCCAGCAGGTGGCATTCAAAGAACAGTTGTTCCACCAGTAAAGGCGAGCATAGTCTTAAAGGCTCTGAACAGCCACTGGCCAGTGCTT